>NC_048538.1:959501-1279028 GCF_902806685.2 Maniola hyperantus
ACACTAAAAATTGAAAAATAATTTAATTTATTACCGAATATATTATGTATACAAGAGTTAATATAGTTCCATAATAATATTTTTTGGGGTCGGTGCCAATGAGGTGCCATTGTGGAGTCCCATAAAAATATGAAGTCTAGACGATTCGCGCAGCTAAAGCTAATTGGCACCGGCACCAAAAAATATTATTATGGAACTATATTAACTCTTGTATACATAATATATTCGGTAATAAATTAAATTATTTTTCAATTTTTAGTGTTTATGTAACGAAGTCGGTTTTTATTTTTTTTGTAAAATTTTTTTCTCTCCAACTAAGCGTCAAGCTTGTGCTAGAAATAGGTACGACAATAGTGCAACGGGCGGGGTTGAAACTGTCGACCTTTTGGTTTTCTAGGTTTAACTATGGGCCTCATAAGAAAGCTCAGATTCACTCAGCGGGCGAAAGAGAGAGCTATGTGATCGAATCAGCACTGAAGAGATCCGTAGGAGAACTAGAGTAACCGACATAGCTCAACGGGTTGCGAAGCTGAAGTGGCAATGGGCAGGGCACATAGTTCGTACAACCGATAGACGTTGGGGTCCCAAGGTGCTGGAACGGCGACCTCGCACCGGAAAACGCAGCGTTGGAAGACCCCCCACTAGGTGGACGGACGACATCAGACGAGTCGCAGGGAGTCGCTGTATTCAGGCGTCGCAAGACCGTGACGTGTGGAAGTCCCTACAAAAGACCTATGTCCAGCAGTGGACGTCTATCGGTTGATGATGATGATGATGAAGATTGTTCTAATTGTATTCATTCTTGAATTTGACGGATTGGTGAGTTTGATTGTTTTGTTTATTTTTCTGTTCTAAATTGGGATTTCTCAAAGGGTTAACATAAATACGTCCTTAGCACAACCGTCATTATCACGCTGACAACTACAAGGCGTTGACTGTTAACACTTATTTATTGATGCGTTTCGATTGAACGATTTTCGACTTTATCCGTATTGGTTTAGAGGTGGTAACGGCTGAAAAATGGGGAAAGGTGGCGCTGTCAGAGGCGTAAAGCATCTGTCATTCGCTAACAAATGCGGACAGAAATTGATGCGCGCACGGACAGTGAAAAACGCGGAATCGTGCGACCAACGACTATTTTTAGTCGCGCAGCTGTCGCGCCCGTGTCGCTAGGCATCAAACCATCCGTATTTCAGCGCGCACCTTAGAATAATTGCATAAATTATACCAGACGTGACACGGTTGCGCATCAAATAATGCCTAACGGTGCGATCAAAATCGCGATATGTCAATCACAAAAATATATTCCATTTTTATTTGGAAAACATTCTTTCATTCAACTTGGTAAATTATTTTACTGTACTATTTTATCTTGGTAAATTATAGAGTGAGTCAAAGGTAATTTTATTTTACATTGTTGTTAAATAAAATAAAATAAATGGTGAATCAGTTGGACACAATCTCTAAACTGGACAAATTGACAGATCTACATCTATTATTATCCTTTTCATAATGCTCTCTGTGAAATGGGACAGCACTATATTGAGTCCGGTCAATTTAGTTTAAACTAGTTTATACTCACGACTTCGTCCGCGTGGACTACACAAATTTCAACCCCCTATTTCACCCCCTTAGGGGTTGAATTTTCAAAAATTATTTCTTAGTGGATGTCTACGTCATAATAGCTATCTGCATGCCAAATTTCAGCCTGATCTGTCCAATAGTTTAAGTTGTGCGTTGATAGATCAGTCAGTCAGTTTGTCACATTTTTATATAATACTAGCTTATGCTTGCGACTTTGTCCGCGTGGACTACACAAATTTCAAACCCCTATTTCATGCCTTAGGGGTTGCATTTTCAAAAATCCTTTCTCAGCGGATGCCTACGTCATAATAGCTATCTGCATGCCAAATTTCAGGCCGATCCGTTCAGTAGTTTGAGCTGTGCGTTGATAGATCAGTCAGTCAGTCACCTTTTCCTTTTATATATTTAGGTTATAGATCACAGAATCACAGCAGAATTAGTCACATTATCCAAGAAGTTTAACTTCACGAGTTCAATTCAAGAGTTCGCACGACTAAAAAGCGTAGAGACGGTTGTAAATACCTGCCAGTATCACTTCTTATCGGTCCCAGGTTCTAACGTCGGAAGACAAATTTCGCGTTCGTTGCAAATAATGGCATCGGTCGAAGAAACGACAGTTATTAGTCTTAGGACATTGAGATCGGACACGCTGTAGATTATCCTATATTTAATTAGAGCTATAAATGCAGACGACAATACTATGTCAAGGCGAGTGTTATACAAATCATGATCGGTTTACGATACTTCTTCGAAATAGAATTTGCTAGTAGGTATCTGTTTATAGTTTACTAGTTGTGAACCACGACATCATTCGCGTTGATTTAGGTTTTTGAAAATCCCGTGGGAACTCTTTTCATCAATTATATTTGACTCTTACGTATTACATTTCTTGTATTTTCATAATTTGAATTGTTGATAGATCTATTTTTTTTTGAAGTGAAGGTCACCCATTAAAATAAATGATTATAATGATCGCAGATTGTTGTCACATCTGCGTAATTAGTTACTCTATGATGTGATAGGTTGACAAGAGCAATCGGCGAGGCGTGGCAAGTGTTGGCTGATTCATGACCCGAATGAAGTGATCTCAATCAACAAGGAATGCGCGATGATATGCATAAGTTAGGCATTAATAATTGGTAACGGAAGGGTTGTCACACCTGCTTAATTAGTTATTCTACAAAATAGGTTGACAAGAGCAATCGGTGAGGCAGCACGAGTGTTGGCTGATGCATGACTCGACAGAAGTAATCTCAATCAAAGACAAATGAGCGATGATACGCAAAAGTTAGACAGTAGAATAATAACGGAAGGATTGTCACATCTGCGTGATTAGTTATTCTATGAGGTGACAAGAGCAATCGGCAAGGTGAAGCAAGTGTTGGCTGATTCATGATCCGGCTGAACTGATCTCAATCAACGAGAAATTTACGTGATACCCAAAAGTTAGGCAGTATTTGAAAGCTAACGGAAAGGTTATCACATCTGCGTGATTAGTTATTCTATGTGACAAGACCAATCGGCAAGGCGGTGCAAGTGTAAGCTGATAATATAATGCGTACGAAATGAGTTCTCACGTACCATTTTAACTTTATGTGTCAACTGTCATAAGTAACGATTTTGGTCCTTATTTTAAAGGTGAACCGTAATTTTGACATGACAGTTAAAATGGCGTATTAGAAAACGTTTTGTACGGACTCTATACATGAATTGACTGAAGTTATCTCAATCAACGATTATTATCATAATCTGTTAAACTGGTTCTCGGATCTGACTTGACATGATGCGATTTTAATAGTTAATGAATAATTTTAAAAGTATTTTTTTTAGTTAATACCTACTAAACTCTACCAACTCATTTGATACCTAAGTATAGTACCTATATATTAGTATGGATAGTATGGGAGTATGGATATGAATTTATAATTTAAAAAATGTATCATTTTTATATCGTTATTATGATTTAGATTTTTTAATATTTATAAATACAATCACGCGATCACGTAAGAATTTCTCAAAATACTTAATACTGTGGGTCTAGACTCTATGTTATAGAGTTGCCTGTCGGTCAGTTGCGACTTATGTACCTACATATGTACTTATGGGTAGATTTTGTTTTCAATTATTTCGACAAAGTCAGATTTAGTATGGATCTAGTACATAAATCTTTCGAATACTTTGTTGTACTTTAAAATTATTTTTATGTTAGACAAAATAGCACTAAATTACACAATATATTATTAAGTACCTATTGGTCTATCAGAAAATCCGTCACAGTATCTTTTACTTTGCGACGAACGTAAAAAACTAAGTCCCAAAGTCGCATTTCATCAATCGGGAGTTGGGACTGGCCGTAACGTATTTCTCGGGCCTCATTGTGTTATTTGTAATAAACTATCTCCGGCAGATAGCCCTGGACGTTTATGGCCGTTTCTGACATATTTGTGATGGTCCAAAGATCGGGAACCCGTCATAGATTTATCGATTCCGAGCCATTTCTTCCGAGTTGCCAGTCTGTGCGGTCATTCTCCGTGGATTCGTTTATTTTTTTGGTGTTTATGATTTACTGTTATGCCTCCGCACGGGTCCGTTTTGTGTTGTGACTTATGATAAGCAGATAACATAAATCGCATTGCTGTATATTTCGATATAATGATGATGTCTACGTAACATGGGGTTATTCAAGGGGCGCGCGCGCGGACCAACGAATTCCTAAAAGGCCGGCAACGCATCGGTAGTTCCTCTGGTGCGGCAAATGTTTGCTTGCTATATCTATTAAAAAAAAACTCTACTTTTATAAAATAAAAAACCGGCCAAGTGCGACTCAAGCTCGCGCAATGACGGTTCCGTACTAGTCGTATTTTTTCGACATTTTGCACGATAATTCAAAAACTATGATGCATAAAAATAAATTAAAATTTGTTTAAGAATGTACAGGTGAAGACCTTTCATATGATACCCCACTTGATATAGTCACTCACTTCGAAAGTTGAAAATACTAATTATTAGTTCATAACCAGAATTTAAATTTTTTTTGTGTGATGTAACCCTAAATTCACGGTTTTCAGATTTTTTCCCAAATGTCAGCCATAAGATCTACCTACCTGCCAAATTTCATGATTCTAGGTCAACGGGAAGTACCCTGTAGGACAGACAGACAACAAAGTGATCCTATAAGGGTTCCGTTTTTCCTTTTGAGGTACGGAACCCTAAAAATAGTGCAAACAATAGGTACTGAAAAATTAAATCTAACGCAACTCTTAAGATACGAATCCCAAATTACAATAGTGCGTAGTTGCAATCATTGACACCATTGCCCCAACATTTAGTTAGAACATCACGTTAATGGGGCAAGTGTAAATTCAGAGTAGGAATGTCTCGGGGCAAGATCGGGGCAGAAAGTGATTGCGGGGGCACGGCGGTCGACTTGATAAATATAAATAGGCGCAATTAGCGCTGATTTATTCGCGGGCCGACGGATTAGTGTCGCCGATTAATTCTGACATCTGCGCCGATCGATCGTCTGACCTTTAGCTTTCCTCCGTGACTGTACTTAAGCAGTTAAGGCTCTTGCCCCATCGCCGACGATTAGCGAGATACGCGTTGTGCTAAAAACTAGAAATTAGTTGACCAGCAATGAGAAGCGAGCGTGTACGTGCAATAGTTTTGTCTCTGGGTTAGGAGGTGATTACTCAAGCCGGTCGCTCGAATAAGTAGGCAGTCGAGACATACGTTGAGGCCTGGTTTTCACCTAAGCTGAGTGAAGAGCATTCAGTCGATCAATCAGATTTTCAAAAATTTACGTGACATTTTTTCACGTCATCTATTAAAAATCTGTAGGTCGATTTCTTAAACCTGCATCAATCATTATTACAATCTCAATTGTTGTGATTGGCTGAGTTGGTGCGATTCTTATTGCAACAATGCATTCAAAGATTCAAAGATTCAAAGATTCAAAGATTCAAAGATTCTTTGCGGAATTATTTATTTGCGGAAACATTTTACAACGAGATGTTATTAAATAAAATTGTCCAGTAGAAATGTTTCGCCTTAAATATTGCATTGCACCCAATGGTGAGCGAGCAGCAAAAAATCAGAGGTGATTGCGATTATGATAGTGTAGCTGTCATTCTAACTCAATCGCACATCTGATTGGTCGACTAAACGGTTCGCTTCTGTGGAAACCGGGTATTAATCAGTGCGCGAACTGCGCGAGTTTTTTCTCTTGTCTCTGCGATAAACTAGTGGAGAGAGAATTTTTTTGTTTTTATTGATCACGTAAATTTCAATAATACATTTTAAAATAAACAGTTCGCCCATCCTCTAGAAACTGTTGAAGTTTATGTGAGGATGGCGAGTTCGCGTTATACAAATTTAGTAAAATGTATGTTAAAAACTGTTATGTTATATGAATAAAAGCTGTTAATGCATATTTGTACATATAAATATCGTGACATGAAACATTTCCTAGACCTTCTTGGCTTCAGTGTCCAGACACAGCTATCTACTAAAATAAAAGTAAGCGACACGGAGACGCGCATCGATTGTACGTTTCTTGAGCGAAAAAGTAGTTGATAGCTAGTTACTTGCTTCTTCGTCGGCGGTGGGACAAGTGCCTTAAGAAGTTTATTGCGGTGGGCATTTGTCTCTTGATTAAATTCAAAGTGTTTTAATGGTTGGCGAGTATTTTGCACATTTTGTAGGGTTTAAGGGATAAATGATTGCCGGTTGTGTGCTTTAATGAGGATTAATTACAATCTAGACTGTCGGTAATGTGGCAACGAGCAAGTGACAGTTATGGACGGACTGAAAATTAACCGACACAGACCAATGCTCAGTAGTAAGCTAAGCTGAACCCTAGTTCCATGGTAACCGACATAACTCAAGAAACCCGTAAAGCTGAGGTAGGTACAACCAGTGGGATGATTCGCTAACTCAGTTTCTAACACTGAATGATAGCCACCGAGCTCATTTTTTGGGGTTCCGTACCTCAAAAGGAAAAACGGAACCCTTATAGGATCACTTTGTTGTCTGTCTGTCAAGAAACCTACAGGGTACTTCCCGTTGACCTAGAATCATGAAATTTGGCAGGTAGGTAGATCTTATAGCTGACATTTGGGGAAAAATCTGAAAACCGTGAATTTAGGGTTAGATCACACAATAAAAATGAAATTGTTGTCATGAACTAATAATTAGTATTTTCAACTTCGAAGTGAGTGACTATATCAAGTGGGGTATCATATGAAAGGTCTTCACCTGTACATTCTAAAACAGATTTTTATTTATTTTTATCCATCATAGTTTTTGAATTACCGTGCAAAATGTCGAAAAAATACGACTGTGGTACGGAACCCTCACTGCGCGAGCCTGGTTCGCACTTGGCTGGTTTTTTAATCCGTTGAAGGTTTTCTACGAAAAAATATTTTAATATCACCCAGACACACCATTTAGTGTTAGACACTGAGTTAGCGAATCACTTAGCAGTTCAGAAAGCAGATTCAACTGAAAAGAGCCGATAGAGCTATAGAGATCTCATTTCATTGTGATCGTGTAGAGAAAACCCAAGCATAACTCTCTCCATCACCCGCTGAACAACTCTGAGCTTTCTTATAAGGCCCATAGTTAGCGAACCATGTCTAGAGTCCACAATATTATGTCATCACTGGCAAGTGATGAGAAAACGACGCGAAGCTTCTCAAGCGCTGCCGAGTTTCTCAAACCGAACCTACCGAGCTGAATCAACCTTCAACCTACTTAGATGCTAATAGAATACATATTTTTATTCTGAGTTTGTTACTATCTCTAGTAGTCTATATATATAAAAGGAAAAGGTGACTGACTGACCTATCAACGCACAGCTCAAACTACTGGACGGATTGGGCTGAAATTTAGCATGCAGATAGCTATTATGACGTAGGCATCCGCTAAGAAAGGATTTTTGAAAATTCAACCCCTAAGGGGGTGAAATAAGGGTTTGAAAGTTGTCTAGTCCACGCGGACGAAGTCGCGAGCATAAGCTAGTAGGTATATAAAAGGAAAAGGTGACTGACTGACTGACTGAATCATCTATAAACGCACATCGCAAACTACCGGGGGGATCGGTCTGAAATTTAGCTGCATGTCAAATTTCAGACCGATCCCTCCGGTTATGAGGGTTTGAAAGTTGTGTAGTCCACGCGGACGAAGTCGCGAGCATTTTTTTTTTTTTTTTTTTTTAATAGATATAGCGAGCAAGCGAGCAGGCGGGTCACCTGATGTTAAGTGATTACCGCCGCCCATGAACATTTGCAGCACCAGAGGAGCCACCGATGCGTTGCCGGCCTTTTAGGAATTTGTTGGTCCGCCCCTTGAATAACCCCATGTTATAATCTAGTGGGAACACCGCCGATGGGAGTTGGTTCCACAGTTTGCACGTGCGTCGAAAGAAGGATCTGGCGCAGCGGACGGTCGAAGTGCACCAGACACCCAGATGGTGAGGGTGAAATTCCTTACGGTGGCGCGCGGTGCGGTTGTAGAAAAAAGAGGGTGGAATGAGGTCAAAAAGCTCTTCAGAGCACTCCCCATTATACAGGCGATAGAACACGCATAGAGAGCTAACGTCTCTGCGGTGCTCCAGGCTTTCCAGCGAGCCGGTTAGTTTGGGATCGTCCACAAGTCGAACAGCCCGCCTTTAGCATATAAGCTAGTATTACATATTATGTAGATGTGGTGGCAATTACACACGCATGCGGTCGGCTTATCAACCGTTGACAGGTTCTGCAGGGTGGCAGTGGGCAGTGGGCAGTGGGCAGTCATCACGCGCAGTAAGCCACTGTCCGGGGCAGACGTCTTGCCGCAATCCCGCTGTCACCGCACAAGGACGTCGGCTGACATCACACTACTTGATACCTCCTCGTCGTTTATGATTTCCTAGTACCTTAACCTTAGTACAGTAGCCGGCAAGAAACAGAATAGAGATTTCGGCTTTGTAGATCGTTGTCTATGTCACTCATATCTATGTAACTTTTAGTCAGTCTCGACGACAGAGACGACGCTCTACAAAACTGCTATCTCTTTTTAAAGGTCACATTACACAAGTTTAAAAAATGTGTTAAAAGTATGCTCCTAAAAAAAGCATATTATACAGTCGCAGACTATGTAAACGATAAAAAAGCTTGGATTTCACTCGCTCCAGCAATGCACGGGGCTGCAATGGCTTGTATAGTACGGTATAATAACATTGTAAATTGAAAAATTAAAAAGAGCAACCGCCGAGTTTCTTGCTGGTTCTTCTCGGTAGGAACGGCATTTCGAACCAGTGGTAAATTAAAACTACCTGACTATTCATAAGCACTTTTAAAAAGTTTACATGAATAAAAAAACATTATATTCTATTCTATTCTATTCTGCCGTTTACTGTAATGATTTATTTATTATTTGGAAAGTAAAGTTAGGGATAATAATTTTTTTGATGAACTCATAATATAAAATATATCACATGAAAAACACATGATACCGTAGCCGCTATATTAATTCCGACCATGACGTCACATGGATTGAAATTGTAATGTATTTCACTAAGAAAACTCGTTGCTTACCTACCAATCCGTGTGACGTCATGACAGCTCATGAACCTAAAAAGATGGCGGGCAGCGTTTTCGCGGCGAAATTTAACGTGCAAAATTTAAATGCATTTTTATTGCACCTATCGGTCGAATTATTATCACTTTAGGATCAAATTAAGACACTTTTCAAAAAAAAGTAAAATAGCCTATTATAGCTCCGTCCTACGCTCTACATGGTCTGCATCAGAGATGCGGCGGCTTGCGTCAATTACATCCTCAGTAAATATTCTCAGCCCGGAGTGCAGGCGTGTATGAGCGAGATTGCTCCCGATTTGTCTAGACGACGTGACGAAGTATTTTTGTCGCCGGCGTCAATAAATAATGGACCACGGGTCAAGTCTGAGAGCTAATGTGTGTTGATCTTATCCCGTTTCGTGTAATACTGCCGTCACCCGTACTATCCGTTTCGGTTAAGGTTGAAGGCTAGATCGAGTTTAATTCGAGTTGAATGCGAGATATTAAATGAAGTGTCAGTCGTAAAGTTTTGAATACATGCACGTTTTCATACAATATCCAAAAAAAGGAGTGTAATGTTTTCAAGGTTCATGTACGCTACGGTTCGAAATGGCAATTGGGGAGGGAACGCCCCGCACAGACCGCTAACCCGATGCGGGCGAGCGCGGGTGACGTGCGAGTATGTGGGGCGTCCCCCCCACCTCATGCTCCGATTACGCCATCTTACCCTATCGAAGACTGTACTTATGTTAGTTTCTTTATTCCACCATAACAATGCCTGAACAGATTTGAATATATCCGGTATCATCAAAATCCTTACATCATTCCGGGTGAAACTGGCTATAAAGTTTTCCCGCCATATTGTGTTTTTTTCAAAAATGCAATATGGCAGCTGTATGGCCCATTTTCATATGTGAAAAAAACATTTAATGAAGTCCAGATGTGGTTTAAACTGCAGTCGGATTTTTCGAAAACTTTAAGAAAAGAACATTAAAATATAGTGCTCGAAAGTAGGAAGCGATTTAAGTTTTTTTTGGATACGAAGAGTATTTAATTTTGTGATATTAATGTTGAGATATTTAATTGATACTTTGCCTTAATTTCTCATAATACATAATTTATATATCGACTTGGTGGTAGAGTCAATATCAATGGATACCATAATAAACGAAACTATATTGAGAATTTTATATGTTTAGATAGAAGATCAAGAACATGGACAGACAAAAATATCACATAACACATTCCAATCAATGGTAGAGACATAATTACATCAAACGGTTAAGATTTCAAATCTTTTCGAGGGAATTCATTAGAAACTACTATATTATTTAGCATATTTATAATTAATTTACTAAATATGCTAAAATCTCCGATACATGATAGGCATCTTGGCGGTATAATTCGAGGAATTCAGTTAACCTCATTCAAAGTCATTTAAAACAATACTGAATTTATGAAATTTTTATTTATCAAAACTATTAATTATTATAGACAGAATGTATTCAGGCCATCAGTTATTTATGAATTCTTTTTATTCATACTAATAGTTTAATAGATTTCTAGTTTTATTTATAATACAATAATATGTAATAAGAATGAAGGCTAAGTAGGTAGTTAATAGCTTTTTCACGCAAATTCGTCCACGTGGATTTAGGTTTTAAGAAAGACCCTGTTGGAATTTATCAAAATCCTTTCATAGAGTGTCTACATTAAAAGCAGCAAGTAAAATTGCAAAAGTAACCCAGTCATCTGCGCTGCACGTTGATGACATAAGTCAGTCAGTTTTTCCTGTTATATCGCCAGCGTGGATTTAACTTTATAAAGACCTCATGGGATCTCATGATTTTCTAATTTTCATACCAAACCTCATTACAATCGGTAAGTAGATGGGCCGTGAAAAGGTAACAGACAGATAGATTGACAAAGCTTCAGCAATAGCTCCTATAGCTTTTCAGCAGCTGATTCTGATAAAATAAAAGCTTAGGTTTCCATAAAGAAATCGGGAATCTGTACGGAAGAATTTGAGTTTTTCATAGACGGCAAAGATCTTGCGACTAGCAAAATGCTGTCGGGAACTAGTAGTAGTGGTTTTTGGCTCTGTAAATTCTCTAGTGTTTCAGTGTACAGACCAAATTAAGATGGAAGTTGAATTACTGAAATAACTAGACTGGACATATCTTGCCGATTGGCTATGAGGCTGCGTTGCAGCCTAGTTAAAGTTGGCACACTACAAACACTACGGGACTGTACACAAAACTGCGATGCGACGCGATGCGAATTCGCAACGCAGAAAGTTGCGACACGAATTGCTGCGATGCGATTTCGTGCTGCAAGGCGTCTCCATTCCACGATAAGGTGACATCGCAGGAATGCGCGATGCGAATCAATTCGCAAGTTCTTGCGACGCGACGTGCGAGCTCGCAGGTTTTTGCGATGCAACGTCGCATCGCAGTTTTGTGTATAAGCCCTACACTTTACCCTATTTAGTTCACTACATTAAACACCTACTGAATTGTATAGACAGATAGATCATCAACATCGCTTCAATATTGAGTTCTCCCTTAAAAATTAAATACAAATATGTAGGTAGGTAACTGAAAAGCTGTAATAGCCTAGTGGTTAGGACGTCCGCCTCCTAATCGGAGGTCGGGATTCGATTCCGGGCACGCACCTCTAGCTTTTCGGAAATAAGTGCGTTTATTAGGACGACCTAATCGAAAGCCGGGGGTTCGATTCCGGGCACGCACCTCTAACCTTTCGGAAATAAGTGCGTTTAAGTAATTGAATATCACTTAGGTACTGTAACGGTGAAGGGAAACATCGCATCGTGAGAAAGCTGCATGCCTGAGAGTTCTTCATAATGTTCTCAAAGGTGTTTGAAGTCTGCCAATCTGCGCTTGGCCAGCGTGGTAGACTATGGTCAAAACCTTGCTCACTCTGAGAGGAGACCCGTGCTCTGTATTGAGCCGGCGATGGGTTATCATGATGATTGTAGCTGACTTACAAGATATTTTGTAGTTAATTAACAGATTCTTTTTTTTAATCTCAAATGTCAAATCGTCGCACATTTTATTTTTATTTTATTTAATTTATTTTGACTCGAGGTACGAGGTACCCCTATTTTTCTTTGATTTCACGTCACCATAACCTAATATTTGACTATCGTCGATTCAGGCTTAAACCTAGAGTTCCCTCACTCTAGTTCACTCTGACACTGTTGTATGACGTCTTACAGCCGTACTCAGAGTCGCGTAATCGTTACTTAAGTTTAGTAAAAACGAGACAGAGCCTATATCTCTCACATAAATATAGGCAATAGGTGAATAGGCATCTTCTAGGTAAACGCGTCCCATCTTAGGCCACATCATCACTTCCCATCAGGTGTGATTGTGGTCAAGCGTACACCTATAATGAATAAAAAAAAAAAAAACATAAATCTGTCTCGTTTTAACTCAATCTATGAGTACGGCAGATAGACACGCAATATCAAAACGAACACACAGCTTTTGATTTCTATTTGATTGTCTCCATTTTTATGGCGGGTTTTATAATTTTTATCGGCGCTATAGAATTAATATTGAATGTCATATTAATGATAGTATGTTTTATCGTTCATCTCGAATATTTGTTTATCAATATTTAATAGCTTTTTAAAAGAGAAAGGGTTATATATTTGTATGGTTTTGTGTGAACATATAATCATGTCTTGGCGCCTATGGTCTTTATGCGTCATTTTATGATGATTGCACATTACGGTTGTCCGCAACGCAAAATGTTTTATTTTTGATGATGGAGATGATGGAAGATTGATACTGTAGCTCCCTGATGGCATATTATGGTAATATTATGGTAGAATAATCGAGTTTTCACTCATATACTTATTCTGTTTTCATGAGTGAGTTTCAATCCTTTTTGGTAAGTAGGTACATTAAAAAAACCGACCAAGTGCGAGTCACACTCGTGCACCAAGGGTTTCGTACTACAGTCGTATTTTTTCGACATTTTGCAAGATAAATTAAAAACTGTTACCTACGCATAAAAATAAATAAAAATCCGTTTTAGAGTTTACAAGTAAAGCCCTTTCATATACCTACTCCACTCGGTATGGTAATCCTAATCTTACTTTGAACTTTGATAATACGATTGTTTGTTCATGAACCCATTTGAATTTTTTCTTGTGATGTAACCACAAAATGGTTTTCGGATTTTTTCCTTTACTTGTTCTGTAAGATGAGACCTACCTTTTTACAAAAATTTTCTTATAGATCTCGTAGATAAATTATATTTAGGAAGATATTTATGTAAAACTAGCTGCCCTGGCGAACTTCGTTCCGCCTAACAGTCGATTCAAATTTTTTAAATTTTTCCCTCCGTAAGAACCATCCTCGTACTTCAAGGAATATTATAAAAAAGAATTAGCGAAATCGGTTCAGCTGTTCTCGAGATTTGCGATGAGCAACACATTTAGTGATTTATTTTTATGTTATAGACATGCTATTAAATGTCTTTCATTAAATATTTTTTAACTCCAAGAGTAGACACGGGCTAAAAAAATAATTCTATGAAAAAAAAGTTGCACACACAAAACCTTTGAATTCCGCCATGTCTCAATTGTTTATTTTCGCTCCAAAATTATGCACCCAGAGTGTTCAAGTCTTAATGCAGTTGTCACAGACTATTAACCGCTCTTGGCTCCGCCCGCCCCAATTTGTCGCTCTTTCTGCCCGGCTGCTGTGCCACTAATGAGTTTTTTGGACGTAGAATTTGTTTCGCTGTCTGCTTGTGTCTATCTTAGGGCGGGACTACACGGCCCGGTTGCACATCGGTTCTAAAATGAAATTCAAAGCTCGTTTATAGTGTATTCATTTTGCTGTGTCAACTGTCATGTCAAAAGTACGATTGCAGTCCTTAATTAAATTAACTTAAGAGTGAAACTTTCTTGCAGTTGGACTGTAAAATCTATTGAACCCAAAATATATCAGTAGGTCGATTTCGTAAAACCTTCATCAATCATTATTACAATCTCAATTATTGTTCTGATTGGCTGAATTCTTGTTGCAACAATGCAATGTAGCCAATAGTGAGCAAGCGTCAACCAATCAGGAATGATTGCGATAGTGGCATTGTAACTGTCATTCTACCACAATCGCGCACCAGTTTCAATTATTCTGAGGTTATCTGAATAACTTTGATAAAAATTCACGATCTTCGGATTTTTTCCTTTACTCGTGCTATAGGACAAGTACTACCAAATTTCATGATTCTATGTCAACCGAATTGACAGACACGACAGACAGACAGACCGACAACGAAGTTGTCCTACAAGGGTCCCTTTTTAGGGTTCCGTACCTCAAAAGGAAAAACGGAACCCTTATAGGATCACTTTGTTGTCTGTCTGTCTGTCTGTCTGTCTGTCTGTCTGTCTGTCTGTCTGTCTGTCTGTCCGTCTGTCTGTCAAGAAACCTACAGGGTACTTCCCGTTGACCTAGAATCATGAAATTTGGCAGGTAGGTAGACCTTATAGCTGACATTTGGGGGGAAATCTGAAAACCGTGAATTTAGGGTTAGATCACACAAAAAAAATTAAATTGTGGTCATGAACTAATAATTAGTATTTTCAACTTTAGAAGTGAATGACTATATCAAGTGGGGTATCATATGAAAGGTCTTCACCTGTACATTCTAAAACAGATTTTAATTTATTTTTATGCATCATAGTTTTTGAATTATCGTGCAAAATGTCAAAAAAAATACGACTGTAGTACGGAACCCTCATTGCGCGAGCCTGACTCGCACTTGGCCGGTTTTTATTTATTTATTATTACCCCAAAACAATCGGAATAAAACCGCTCAGTGTAGTGTAGACCGAACCTTATAATATATCCTATTTTTTATAAATTTTCCACTGGGCTCGAAGGAGTAGTTACAAAGTGTAATCTGCATAAGAAATTCTTATTAATTCCGTTGGAAAATAACATTACTTTTTGTTGTTCTCGGCTATTTCTGTGTTTCAAATTAAACGTGGAAAGGAATGTCTAGATAAGTTTACATTTTCTGTTAAGCCAAATAAAAATCTTTTTTTTTACACGACTACCCCCCAGAAAAAATTAACGTGTAATATTTTCAGGTGTTCATATTGTATGTATGTGAGTTTCTTTATTCCACCATAACTTCTAAATGCTTGAACAGATTTGCATAGGTATATTATGGGTAATGGGGTATCGTTAGAATCCTTATATCATCCCGAGTGACACGGGCTAAATTTAAAAAAAAATGGCAGCTGTATTTTGAAACGGTTTTTTTGTTTATTTTTTGGCAGGGCATCAGAGCATTCGCGATAATTTTTTTTTTAATTTTAGCTTGTTTATTGATTCTTCCGAGTAGGTAATCAAACTTTTTACAGTGATAGCTTAAATATAATGCGTAAAAAATGACTTTCATGCGCCATTCTAACTTTATGTGTCAGATTTAGAAAGAAAGAAAGAAAGAAAAGACGTTTATTTATAACACATCACAACTTAAAGCTAAGAGCTGGTTATTCCGGCGCTTCTTCCACCGGAGAACAAGCAAAAGAAGGGCCGGAACAAACTGTCATATTGTGTGGCACAACCCGAAAAAAAGGATTTAAAGGAGAACCGTACTTTTTACATGAAAGTTTACCTACCCATGGAGTTAAAATGGCGCGTGAAAAGTCATTTTTTACGAACTATACCAATGGATGTGCTTTTGTTAAATAAAAATGAAATGTTTTTAATTTCAGGTAAGATTGATTTGGTGATAAAGTGGTAAGCAAACATTAATTATAATTAATTTATAAGTAAGTTATAGGTACTGACTTTAAGTATGGGTACTTAATAATACTTAATTTACACACTAGTAATATAATTTACGTTTAAAAACACGTTTTGATTTTATTTCCGACATCTAAGGCGCCGCCGAATAAAGAATCTGTAAGGCATGGGACATACTGGAGACGAAATTTACTTTTTTTTTTTTTAAATTACGACTAGTTAAAATTAGAGCCTCAATATCTCAACCGGTAAAAGAGTGGACTGAAAACCGAAAGGCCCGACGGTTCAAACCCCGCCCGTTGCACTATTGTCGTACCTACTCCTAGCACAAGCTTGATGCTTAGTTGGAGAGGAAAGGGGAATATTAGTCATTCAACATGGCTAATTCTTTTATAAAAAAAAAAGTCTTAAATGATGTCTCCATTGTGTCCCAAGCTTTACTTCAAATAAAGCAACTGCCGCTACTTACCGATAAACTGTGCCCATTAAACTATTATGGTTCGCCATAAAAAAGTTACGGCTTCTAAATATTCTCAACGCCATGCCGGTCGGACCCATAAACCAATATCTTTGTCGCGCAAAATGCTGATCAGCATTCGTTTTTTAACCGACTTTAAAAAAGGAGGAGGTTCTCAATTCGTCGGAATCTTTTTTTTTTTTTTTTATTTTTTTTTTTTTTATGTAGGTATGTTCCCCGATTTTGAAAATTCTTTTTTTGTTTGAAAGGGTATACTTCAAAGTTGGTCCCATTTAAATTTGGTGAAGATCTGATGAACATCTTCGAAGATAGATACTGGAACTCCTCAACGGATAAGAGTAAATTGCTCGCGATCAGTGTAATAGCTTAGTAAACAGTAGATTTTTAACCAGTCATAGCATAATTCCATGGGGCCACTAAAAATTGTGAAATAATTTTCTTTTCCAAAAAAAATAAAAACCGACTTCGATACACAAACACTAAAAATTGAAAAATAATTTAATTTATTACCGAATATATTATGTATACAAGAGTTAATATAGTTCCATAATAATATTTTTTGGGGTCGGTGCCAATGAGGTGCCATTGTGGAGTCTCATAAAAATATGAAGTCTAGACGATTCGCGCAGCTAAAGCTAATTGGCACCGGCACCAAAAAGTATTATTATGGAACTATATTAACTCTTGTATACATAATATATTCGGTAATAAATTAAATTATTTTTCAATTTTTAGTGTTTGTGTATCGAAGTCGGTTTTTATTTTTTTTGTAAAATTTTTTTATTATCGTAACTGATAACTTAGTGATTAAACCGTCAGCCGATTCGGGAGGCCGGGCACGCTCCTCTTTTCGGTCGAGATGTCACTCAAGTAAATTTTTCCATATCTCATTAACATCGAAATGACTTCATTTTGACGCCAGCCGAAATAAAAATATACCATCAGCTCGAAACTTCAGTCTAGTCTAGTCACTAAAATGGCGGGCACGCGCATTAGCAATTTGCGGGACTTGTATCTACGACTTAAGTAAGTTTTTTATTTGAATACTTATTGAGATAATCTAAATATATAAAAGGAAAAGGTGACTGACTGACTGACTGACTGATCTATTAGCGCACAGCTCAAACTACTGGACGGATCGGGCTGAAATTTGGCATGCAGATAGCTATTATGACGTAGGCATGCGCTAAGAAAGGATTTTCGAAAATTCAACGCCTAAGGGTGTGAAATAGGGGTTTTAAATTTGTGTAGTCATGCGGACGAAGTCGCGAGTCGCTAGTTGTATGATAAACTTGGATAATTAATACCTTCAAGCCCTATAGCTGTTTCAGCGAGTAGAGCTGTTTGTTTACCCAAGACCTTATCACGAGATATGAATCCCATAATCGACGCGAGTGATGAAACATCCTTAACGCACGATCTCGCGCAGTAAATATCGGAGTAAGCACGTCCAGAGTAATTCCATCAGTTTATTTATACTCATCGAAGATCGACGCGAGCGTTCTTCAGAACGGAGCCAGTCAAATTGCAAAAGCCGATTCTGCCGAGCTAATTGATCAACCGATCAATTGGAATATGCAACAATATATGAATGAATTGCTGATGTATTGTTAATTTTATGTACCTAGGTACCCCTGTTGTTGATTTATCTTGTACTAGATGATGCCCGCGAATGCGTATATGCGTTAGTTTTGGTATTTAAAAAATCCCGTAGGATTTTTTTTGATTTTCCGGTATATAACGTTGCCTATATCCGGGACGTAAGCTATCTCTGTACCAAATATCACGACTTCTTCGTTTAATTTAGGCTTTTTGAAAATCCCGTGGGAACTTTTTAATTTTCTGTAACAAAAAGTAGAGCAAATGTTCCCCGGGGTGCAAACCGTATTTGTAATAAGTTTCATCGAAATCGGATGAACTGTAAAAAGCTAGCAGACAGACAGACACACTTTTACATGCATGGATGCATGTATAGATTCTATAGCGTGGTTAAGTGGTAAAATATTTATTTGCCTGTGCATGTGTGCCGATATTTACGACAGAGAAACCTCAAAACATCTTAAAATAATAATTTTATTTACGGTTTTTTTGTATGACCTAACGTGCGATGACATACCCAGGCGGGTTGAGCCATAACACTGGTACTTAAAGATAGACATAGAGCGAAACATCGACTTATGAATCGACACGCGATCGTAAATCCGGTGTAGTGACGCCGACAAATCATTCAAACTCGAATCGGACGAGTCGTAAATACGTCGACGGTATGCATTAATCATTGAAAGGTCCAGAATAAGACCGCCGCGGGCGCACGCGATTGGCCGGCCGGTGGAACAATTATTCAAACGTCGCGCCGCGATTGGCCGGCGTCTGGTTTTTTCTTACGTTGTCAGCGTGATGGATTCCACCCTTCAACTCTTGCGCAGGTTAGATGAGTTTATTGTATGTGTGCCGTATGTACGCGGGTTTTTTACCTATGTTACTAACACGCGCTATTGCCTGCGTGTCTCTTGTAAATGGTCGTTTGTAGTGCGGTAACTACATAATATTGTTATGTATGTTGTAAATAATGTATGAATAAATTATTGATATACTTTGTATCATGCTTTTAGAACTAGCTAATGTTGTTTAAATTCACTCTAATTTTAGTGGTTTACTAGCTCATGCATGCAACTCCGTTCGCGTGGATTTAGGTTTCATAAATCCTGTGGACGACCTCCCTGGCGCAGTGGTGAGCGCTGTGGTCTTAATAGTGGAAGGTCCCGGGTTCGATTCCTGGCAGGGGTTTGGAATTTTATAATTTCTAAATTTCTGGTCTGGTCTGGTGGGAGGCTTCGGCCGTGGCTAGTTACCACCCTACCGGCAAAGCCGTGCCGCCAAGTGATTTAGCGTTCCGGTACGATGCCGTGTAGAAACCAAAGGGGTATGGGTTTAATAAAAACTGCCATACCCCTTCCAGGTTAGCCCGCTATCATCTTAGGCTGCATCATCACTTACCACCAGGTGAGATTGCAGTCAAGGGCTAACTTGTATCTGAATAAAAAAAAAAAAAAACCTGTTTGATTTTCCCCGGATAATAGGTAAGTAGCCTATGCCACTCTCCAATCCAGGTATGTAACTTTACCTACCCATGCAAAAATCACGTCGATATGTTGCTCCATTGTGACGTGATTGAAGGACAAACCAACAAACTTTTGCATTAAAAATATGAATAGTGATGGGTAGTCATGACCAATTTTTCAGTCGAAAGACATTTTGACAGTTTTTGTATTAAGAATCGGTTAAAAGGATCCCATTTTTATCAAATTTTATAGAAATTCCGATTTAATGCAATTAGATTATACCTATTTATTTGCAAAGACTAGCCCCGGTCGAAGGCTCTAAAATCGTTTTGTGTAAAATCATGTTAACACTTTATAAAGTGACATGTCGCGGATTCAAACCCGGGAACTCTTGCTGCTAGACGAGTATTATTCTTACCTCACTTTGCCATTTAAGAGCATTAAGAGATTATCTTAGGTCAGTACTCAGTACCTACGCAGCATCCTGGTGTCAAGTCACGATGACACATCCATCTTACGTCATTGTACCGTCATTCATCTCGTCTTGCAAATCGGTTTGTTGAATACTAAAAATAGAGACTTAGGGCGGGAGCATACACTCGACCAACCAAACCGTGTAGAAACCAAAGGGATATGGGTTTAATAAAAACTACCATACCCCTTCCAGGTTAGCTTGCTTCCATCTTAGACTGCATCATCACTTACCACCAGGTGAGATTGCAATCAAGGGCTAATTACTTGTATCTGAATCAGTACCCTTATTATAAATGCGAAAGTGTGTTTGTTTGTTGGTTTGTTGGTTTGTCGTTCAATCACGTCGCAACGGAGCAACCGATTCACGTGATTTTTTGCATCAGCTAGTAAAAAAATAAAGGTACGTACTTGTGATGTAGTGAGAGAAGTATCACGTGTTCTATAAGATAATGTACTCTAAAAAGATTTTTCTTGTTTAATGGTAAAAGTACCAAGTGTGCTAAGATTCTAAGCAGTATTTTTCTCATGTAAAATGTTGAGCGCCCCTTCGTTATCGAGATGTGTGCGTTACCGTGCGCGGACGCATGACAGATTTATGTGGGACGCTGCGATCGGTCTCCTTTCCATTATACTGTCATTAGTTAGATAATAATTAACTCTTAGAGTGACACAACCAAAAAGACTTACTTTTAAAACTGTATTTAATCTCTGTTCCCTATTTATTAGAATTGTTGGAAAGGGTGCAGAGACTAGCCACTGAGTTGCCTAGGGAACTGAAAAATTTCCCCTATGAACGGAGACTTATAAAACTTGGACTCAGCACCCTCAAAACCAGGCGAGAAAGAGGCGATCTAATTGAAAATTACAAAATACTAAATAATTATTATTATAATGTCCCAAATTTTGAGAGCATGTTTCCGAGAAGGAGCAATCCTAGATTTAGGGGACATGATATGAAGCTACAATATCAATAATTGTCATCGTTAAATCAATTAAAACACTTTCTGACCAACAGAGTTGTCAAGTTGTGTCAAGTTCTGTTAACCAGTACAAGAATAGATTAGAAAAACAATTGGAAAACTCAAAGCATAAACCCGGCTCACTATTGAATGAATCTCCTCTCAGATTGAGAAGGGTTTGGTCACAGACCACCGCGCTGGCTAAGTGATTGGTAGACTTCACACGCCTTTGAAAACACTATCTCCTAAAAAATATACTCAGGTTTAACTATGTAAACGTTTCTGTATTCGTACTAAACGTATGCGAACGGGGACTTGGCGGAAACATAATGGGAATTGATGCCAGAAGTTGCTAATAAGCGATTCAATCTTTGTACGCTAGTCGTATGGTGTGTGCTAAGGCGCTAAACTTTATGTTTCTCGTGTAGAATGTTGCGCGCCGCTGCGGCATCAAGATGTGTGCGTTACGGGCGTCATACGCAGGCAGATGACAGTTTTTTTTGGATTTATCATTTTAAAAAAAACACGCGAGTTTTTGACACAAAAGTATCAAGTGTGCTAAGACTCCAAACCTTATTTTCTTGAGCTAGAAATTGCTAGAGACTTGAGTTAGAGATTGCTAGAAACACACGATTCAATCTTTGTTCGCTAGCCGCAGTATCTTGTGTGCTAAGGCTCTACACAGTACTTTTGTCGTGAAGAATGTTGCGCGCCGCTGCGGCATCAAGATGTGTGCGCTACGGGCGTCGCGCGTCGTGCGCGGGCGCATGACAGATTTATGTGGGACGGCGCGATCGGTCCCTCCCCTCATTATGCCGGCGATTGCGTGCGCGATTAGATAATTAAACTTCTTAGTGTTTCGCCCGGACGCCGATGGATGGATGTCTGTTTTATATTTAGTATACAATGCTTGTTATGGAAGTGGTAACGTTGAAGAAAAGCTCTAGAATCGCGTAATAGGTAGGTAATAACATTTATGAAACTTGTAACAAAGCCTCGAGGCTTCATCTACACTGGCAGGCGTCAAATGTAGGCTATGAAACGACTAGGTGCAGTACGCGGCCGAAACTAATGTACATCGACCTTTAGATGGAGATAGCAGATTTGTAGAGCATTGTCCGTGTCGGTGAGGCTGACAAAACGTCATATAGGAATGAGTGACAGAACCAATGCCCTACAAAGCCGAAATGTCATGCTATGACAAGTCGAGATTGCAATCGGGGAGGGAACGCCCCGCACCCCCGACAACAGCCCCCGCTATCCCAGTGCGGGCGAGCACGGGTGATGTGTGAGTGTGCGGGGCGTCCCCCCGCCTCATACCCCGATTGCCATCTCAACTTCCTCAACTCCTCAGCAGGTACGACAAGCTCCGTCTCTTAACGTTTTCAAGACTCGTGTATATAAACACTATCTAAAATGTCAGAACCCTTCTATGTAATTACACATTATTAAATATATTATCCTACAATTAAAACATCAATATTACTCATAATATTATTGTTGTATATTTATTATTCATCTATCACTATATTATATATTAATATTTGTATATATATTATGTATTATATATGTATCTGTGTATATCTTTATCTATATATTATTATTAAGGCATTTCTGTGCCTATTAATATACATATTACTTATATTATAATTATTATCTTTATGTTCCCTAACAACTTACGTACACCTTAAACCCAGTTTTCACTAGCCCTTAAATCCTCTTCAACCTAGTTGCCTGGTAGAGATCGCTTCACAGCGATAAGACCGCTGATTGTATGTTCTTCTTTTACATGTTTCTTTTTGTGTCTTTTCTTTTTGGTGTACAATAAAGAATATTAAACTAAACTAAACTTGTCGCGGACTATTCTTAGTAAAAAATCAAAGGACAAAGATTGAAAGTGGTAAGCTCGATTAGATACCTACTGTCACAGATTTTTGTTGTAAAAACAGTTTGTTGTTATCAAAAGCTTAGCTCACACGTCCGAGTAATTTACAACTTACAATGTGCTAGTTTATGGGCAGCGCCGAGCGCGGTAGATCCCGTATCGAATATCTCGCATCTCAGGCGCTGAACGGCGTATCTAGATCTTGAGTTACGTTGCGTAGACGTTACCGAGTTACGCCAAACTTATTGCACAAGCGAGCGTGAATTGTAGGTTATGTACAACGTTCAGCCGTTCTTACACCCTGTATATACAGGGTGTAACTAGAACGCTAGCAAAAACTTAGCGTTATTGTTATACTACCAAAACACAATCCATATACCAACATCAATACGAATAACCATTTGCTTTATTTTGTAGTTTTGAAAAGGTGACTGACTGACTGATCTATCAACGCACAGCTCAAACCACTGGACGGATCGGGCTGAAATTTGGCATGTAGATAGCTATTATGACGTAGGCATCCGCTAAGAAAGGATTTTTGAAAATACAACCCCTAAGGGGGTGAAATAGGGGTTTGAAATTTGTATAGTCCACGCGGACGAAGTCGCGAGCGTAAGCTAGTAATTTATAAGTCGTCTTTCTTTCTTAAGCTGGATTTGGCTCTCTCGACTGTGACTCGATGATCGATATCATACAAGCATAGTTAAACATCCAAATAGGAAATCGATTCAAGCCCACAAGCCATAAGAAGTTAAATACAAGCTTTCCATTAAAATATCGACTAATCATGTTAAAAAATCTAATCAGGCGATCATTTCTCATCGATCCACAGTTCGTCCCACAGCACCATTAAACGTTTGATTTACAACCGAATTTGAAATTAACTATCATGTTTTAAATTACAAAATATCATTCGTGTAATATATTAGGGGTCTGTCCGTAACAGATTTATGACGCTGGTGTGACCCTCCCGGGCGCAGGATGGGGACTTTCCCATTTGGTGCGGTAGTTGAAAGCAATTAACACGCGATATTCTAATTATAACCGGCAATTAAATTTTTTCGCACATCTTAGGTATCAGTACCCTTATTATAAATGCGAAAGTGTGTTTGTTTGTTGGTTGTTGGTTTGTCCTTCAATCACGTCGCAACGGTGCAACGGATCGACGTGTTTTTTTGCATGGGTGTAGTTTAAGACCTGAAGAGTGACATAGGCTTTTTATCTAGGAAAATCAAAGTGTACCCACGGTATTCTATGTGTCAACTGTCATGTCAAAAGTACGGTTCACACTTAAATCAAGGACTAAAATCGTACTTTTGACATGAAAGTAATTGATACGTAGAGCAAATATTGCGAGTGAGTTCTCACAATGTACGCACTATAGATCTTCTAGACTCTAGAGGAATGTCATCGCATACTAGAAATCCGCAGTTTGTTTAAGTGATCTTGGAGTCCTTCTCATTCTGAGAGGAGACCCGTTCTCAGTAGTGAGCCGGTGATGGGTTGATCATGATTATGATAGAAGGAATAACATCTTTATTTATTCTTTAAGTGTTTTATAATATTTTAAAATAATTTCATTAATAGACATACAAACAATGTGTTAAATTATTTCTGACAGGCAAATTATCTTTTGCAATTACCAGTATATTTAGTTTAAATTTTTTTTGAATATTGTAAGTAAAATTCATGGTGATATTATTCTAGATAATTCGCATATTATTCACACTTAAGAACATCATAATCCCAACTAACACAGTTTATGCAAATCCATAACTTTAATAATATAATGGAGAAGAGTTTATGGCTAACATTCCACTCTATTGTTCCGTAGATCAGTTTTAACAAGACCATGAAACTTAAAGGTTATCGCTTATTACTTTCATAGTCATTGTTAATATGGAAATGTAAACATTCTAACGACGACACTGACATTTGCGATTTACATTTTCTAAGCGATCATCCTCGCCATTACTAACGGCGCTAACCGGGAATGTCCCGCATACTACAGTTTTATGGTCAGCCTACAGGAGTACTGATTTTGTTCGTAAATACTTCAATTATGCAACGCAATGTAAACCGACTCTTAAATTATGTGAATATAAATGTTAAATAAATTCATGCAATGCTAAAATTGTCTATCTTAATATAATACCTATTTTTATAACCTTATTAATAATAAGGGGTAGTTTGAAAGTAGCGCCAGTGGTAGAAAAGATGAGGGGTAATAGGCTGGCATGGTATGGGCATATAATGCGGAGGGAAGAAAGCCATGTCACTAGAAGAATGTTAAGTATGCATGTGGAAGGAAAAAAGAGGAGAGGACGACCAAAGAAAAGGTGGATGGATTGCGTGAAAGAGGATATGCGTGAAAAAGAAGTGGATAATACGTTGACGAATGACAGGAATGAGTGGAAGAAGAAGACATGTTGTGCCGACCCCACGTAGCGTGGGATAAGGTAAGGAAGAAGAAGAAGAACCATAGTCCACACTAATATTATTCCTGCTAATATGCTTACTAATATTATAAAATTGCGAAAGGGTGTTTGTTGGTTTGTCCCTTAATCACGCCGCCGACGAAGCAACGATCGGCGCGATTTTTTGAATGGATATGTTTAGATAGACAAAGACCTAAAGAGTATTATAGGCTACTTTTTAGGTATCTTAAAAAATCTAAATTCATATGGACGAAATCTAGTTTAGTTATATAAATGCAAAAGTGTGTCTGTCTGACTGCAGTTCTCTTTTTACGGTTCAACCGCAAAACCATCTTGACGTGACACGTCATCTTGATGAAAGGCACATGGATAGCTTGCATCCTGGAGATGGGATAGATGCAAATTTTTATCCCCGAAAATCAAACAGTTTTCAAAATTTTAAATCCACGCGAACGAAGTTGGCTGTCAACTATAAGTAAAGCCTTTCTTACTTTGAAAATTAAAAATACTTATTATTAGTTAGTTCATTAACACATTTTTTGTATGATGTAACCACAAAACCACGGTTTTCAGATTTATTCCTTCACTTGTGCTAGAAGACCTAACTACCTGCAAAATTTCATGATTATAGGTCAACGGGAAGTACCCTATAGGTTTTCGTGACAGACACGACGGACAGACGAACAAACAGACAGACAGAGAGGCAGACATATTTAGATTAGTTAGTTCCACGGGTTTCCCGCAGTATGGCGAGGTGTTTTATTTTACTGGTCAGCACGGCCCTTATTATAAGATACCTATTACATCTCACCGACGTTGGTAGAATTCGAGCAGCGAAATACTTCTGTGTCAAAATAAAATTGACCTTTAAAGGCCTTGTTTTAAAGCTCAAGTTGGTCCATACGTCTACAGTCAGCGCTCCTAGCGAAAACGTTGCGAAATTAAAATCAAGACTTTTTTTATTTATAAATCAAGCAGCTTTAGGTTTATGTTATGCTGATATTATTGTGTTTTGACTCCCATTGAGATCTATAGAGCGAACTTTGCTCAGACTTAAGATTGAGTTAAAACGAGACAGATTTATGTGAGGGATCTCTGTCTCGTTTTAACTCTGTGTTATGTCTAAGCTAAGTCAGAGTGCGCACTATAGATCTCACCCTCAAATTCTATCCAATCCAATCCATCAGCCTGTTTGCGTCCACTGCTGGACATAGGCCTTTCCAAGAGCACGCCACCAAACACGGTCCCCCACCACCTTACCGTAATCGGGAATAGCAGGGCTGCCGGGAACTGGGGGCCTTTGTCTGTTGGCGCTGCTCATTAGAAGTAATGCCCATACTGACCACGCTGGGCAGGCGGGTTGGTCAGCGCAGGGCTGTAGGCCATTTCGCACCAGTGACGCTGCTGCCCGTCTCTGGTCTGTGTGTGTCAAATTCTATCAATGTTGGTGAAATATAAAATCTTACAGTAAGCACAAGCACACAGGTCAGGCCAATACATAAACAAATACAAAAAGACGATAAAACACGTCAAATGGCAAACAGACGTATAGATACGTGCATGAGATCATCTTAATTAATTCTGCCGGTTATTTATCGCTGATCATTTTTATGTACCGATGGACCGTAAATCCTGCTCGTGATGATCTATGGCTTCTAATTCAAGAGGTCTATCGCTTTGAGGAGCCAATGTTTTGTGCTTGATGTCACTCTATTTGTTTTAATTTTATTCCTTCAACATTCATCATCATCATCACCCTGTGTCGGTTGCCACAGATGCAACTAGATGGCGCTATTCAATCGATAACATTTCATGACGTAGTCCCGAACAAATGTACCGCCGACAGTACTCGCACTAAGGGAGTTTTCTGCAATCTGGACTATATTAAGAAGTTTCAAGATACAACCGTTGGCCCAGCTGGCTCTACTGAGCACAACCACCCGCTCGGTGGGAGATCTTCTTTAGCAAGTGATAAACTCACAAAAGTTAGGCACGCCCCAGGATCGAATCCCCGACCTCCCGATAGGAGATTGACGTCTTAACCAAATAACCGTTTTTTTATACCTACTATAATCTAATTTATAAACAGAAGCGATGACATCAGAATAAAGATCAACGGAAAGAAAGCGAACCTAACAAGGAGATCTGATCTCCAGCCATTAGCTGGTGTATGGGAGCAAACTAATACGCCATTAAGATATCAATCAATACAAGCCGGAGCTTATTGTGCCTGCGATGGCTCGTTACATTAGCATGGAAATGGTCACGCCACTGAGACCCGGTGCTTTGGTATGTGGGCGATACCATCGGGGGATCTCGGAACAGTTCTTACAGACATAGGTCAGAAACAACAAAGTTTACAGAAAGAAAAAAGTTTACAGAAAGAAAAAAGTTTACAGAAAGAAAAAAAGTTTACAAAAAGAAAAAAGTTTAGAGAAAGAAAAAAGGTATACAGAAAGAAAAAAAGTTTATTTAAGGCAAATTTTACACAAAAGTGAACTAGGCCTAATATTAGACTTTTATGAATTTTATGTTTCTAATTAGACTTTTGTGTAACGAAAAGTTTTAAAAAAGCCTGAGTCAGTGGTTGTTTTGTCACCAATGGAGTAGATAGTAGTAATGAAGAATCTAAAACGAAAAATGGCATATTATAAAGAATGAACATTATGAACGAATATGTCACAGGCGCCTAATTTTTCAGGAAACACAAATATTTTGACTTGTTTAATTTCTTAATCAATTGATTCATTTTAGCTACCTACCTAATATAATCATTAAATGGTGCATGATCATCATAATATTTTATGACTGGACAAAGCGCCGCGCAACGCGCTCTATCTAAAGAGTTGTTCAATATGGACGCTCGAACTTTGACAGCGTATAGCAACCATCTTGGTTAAGCAATAGCTGTAAAATTTGACAAGAATGCTTATTTAGTATCAACATTTCACCATGGAATCCTACTCGCTTCAATAACGTAATGAAATTGTTAAATAATAACTATTCAGATAATTTCGTTTTGAAACTTTTCTCCGTACACCCAAATCTAAGGAGAATTAGAAAAGTTGATTTGCCTGAACTGACAGATAATATTTCAACTTTCAAACAATGTGCTAACCCTAGACCTACGTTAGATTATTTCGTACCTACCAGCAGCGTTTAATTAGTTAAGCCCTTATCGCATTAGTTTTATAAACAAATCGATCCAAAGATTAATCCAAGTCAAAGAGTCCGTTGTAAGTTGTAAATAATAACTATTCAGATAATTTCGTTTTGAAACTTTTCTCCGTACAAAGTGTCTTCCAATAAATACTCGTAACTATAAACTCAAATAAGTCAGTGGACCGATTCTTAGGTATAAGTACTTTTAAAAGTTTAGGTTAATACTATTTAAAAACAATAAAGGTAGTATATAAGGTGATATATAAGGTAGTAATAAGGGTAGTTTAGGTTAATAATATTACTTTATTAGCCTCTCTCATAGGCTAGATTGTAATACTAAAGTACACTTTATGATATAAAAAAAACAATGTGCCAACCCTAGACCTACGTTAGATTATTTCGTACCTACCAGCGTTTAATTAGTTAAGCCCTTATCGCATTGGTTTTATAAACAAATCGATCCAAAGATTAACCCGAGTCAAAGACCCCGTTGTACCAAATCTATCATCATTATGATCAACTCATCGCCGGCCCACTACAGAGCACGGGTCTCAGAATAAGAAGCCCACCACGCTGCAGGGCTCAGTGCGGATTGGTAGATTTCAAACACCTTTGGGAACAAGGTAATATTTCAACTTTCAATCACTATGCCAACTTAAGACCTACGTTAGATTATTCATACCTACCAGCGTTTAATTAGTTAAGCCCTTATCGCATTGGTTTTATAAACAAATCGATCCAAAGATTAACCCGAGTCAAAGACCCCGTTGTACCAAATCTATCATCATTATGATCAACTCATCGCCGGCCTACTACAGAGCACGGGTCTCAGAATAAGAAGTCCACCACGCTGCAGGGCTCAGTGCGGATTGGTAGATTTCACACACCTTTGGGAACAAGGTAATATTTCAACTTTCAATCACTATGCCAACCTAAGACCTACGTTAGATTATTTCGTACCTACCAGCGTTTAATTAGTTAAGCCCTTATCGCATTGGTTTTATAAACAAATCGACCCAAGTCAAAGACCCCTTTGTACCAACACTAGCATCACAATGGGAACATTAAGCGCGAAAACGGGCAAAGAATAAAACAGACGCAGAGCCGGCAGTTCATTTTGTACCTTAGATCAACTAAATTCCGACTCCATAATCCCGTTCCGCTCCGTAACTCGGTACTCGCTATTAACCGTTTCCTTTATAGCGGTTCTCACTCAGCCCGATTGGTCGCGCTAGAGCGAAGGAAATTGTCTTTAATAAGTTACGACTAATAGCAGAATTGTGCAGTTTTCTTATATCCCTAAATTTCTACAAGGACGACTTTAAATTTTGATTCCCATTCCATTTGCGTTCGAAATAAAAGTGGTACTTTATTAAATGTTAGAGCTGCTGAGTTTCCTTTTTAAAAACGTACTTGTTTAATCTTTTCGCTTTTTGTTATTATTTTTGAGTTCTAATTTAACTTAATGCGACTGTTATGTAATTTGGTTGAGAAATTAGATTAAGTATTATTTTAACTCTAATCATACCTACGCAACAATTTTATTTCTAATATTTATGAACTTTTCGAGCTAGGTATAAATACAAGTTATTGTAGGTTCAAATTATTATTATTGCGTGAAAAGAAGTAACTTCAATAATTGAGTTATTTTTAAAAGTTTTCAACCGATATCTAGATTAACTTTTATCGTAACTTGTATTGTGCTTTATAAAATAACTTCAAGTAGCAAAACTTTTTACGAGCATTGAAAACGTTTATGGTAAATTCTTATACGAGACAAAGAGGGCATATTCGTTTAGTTACTGCTAAGTACGCAAATGTCTCTGAGAGGGTCGTCTACGGATCTGTAGAGTGGGTGTTACCGTCTGTGCACTTACTCAAGACTTACTCTTTGGAATAGTGCGGCGTTTATGGCAGTTTTCACTCAGCGCGATTGGGCGCCCGCAACGACCTGCACTTATTCTACAAGTAGTGCAATGCCTTGTTCTGCGATTATGTCTATTGCGATCGACTTGCGTATCGATAAACTTGTTTACTGAGGGCTCATAATAATATATATGTTTACTTATTCGCAGCTTTGGGGTGCTTTATGTCGGTTTTTAGGGTTCCGTGCCTCATAAAGAAACAAGGAACCCTTATAGTATCACTTCGTTGTCTGTCTATTTGTCTGTCGTATCTGTCAAGGAATCTACAAATCATGAAATTTGGCAGGTAGGTAGATTTTTCCCTTTATGTTTTATAGGAGAAATCTAAAAATCATGTATTTGTATTTGTAGTTCCATCACAAAAAAATGTGTTCATAAACAAAATTAGTATTTTCCACTTTTAAAGTAAGACTAGCTTATGCTCGCGACTTCGTCCGCGTGGACTATACAAATTTCAAACATCTTTCAAAGAATTTTCAAAAATCCTTTCTTAGCGGACGTCTACATCATAATAGCTAGCTGCATGCCAAATTTCAGCCCGATCCGTCCAGTAGTTTGAGCTGTGCGTTGATAGATCAGTCAGTCAGTCAGTCAGTCGGTCAGTCAGTCAGTCAGTCAGTCAGTTAGTCACCTTTTATATATATAGATTACTATACCCAGTGGGGGGTATCATATGAAAGGGCTCATATATGTACGAGTATATTCTAAAACAGATTTCTATTTATTTTGTATAATATTGTTTGATTTATCGTGCAAAATGTCGAAAAAAATACCCGAGTACGGAGCCCTCGTTGCGCGAGTCTGACTCGCACTTGGCCGGTTTTTATCGCTAAGGTTCGCACTACAGCCTACAGCAGAGTTATTAAGCTCCATCATTACTCATATTTATGCTAGAAAGGGCTTTAGCCTAGGGCCTAGCAGTGGGACATAGGTATGACAACTAGTAAGGCATCGCTAACTTACGAAGATCACCCTTTCAAGGCCGATTCTGAAACGGTAGCGTTCCGAAAGCTGTTTTTAATATTGCTGGACGAGATGTAAAAAAAAATTAAAACCGGTCAAGTGCGAGCCGGGCTCGTACACGAAGGGTTCCATACCATTGTACAAGAAATAACACATTTTAAATTTTCATGGCGGACATTTTGAATTTATTATTGTTTCTTGACCTGTTACGGTTCACGGAGTTCACGAGATAAGTAGGTACAGCCTGCTGACAGACAGATGGATGGACGGATACTTGCCAAATTTCATGGTTCTATGTCAACGGGAAGTACCTACCTACCCTGTAGGTTTCTTGACAGACAGACAACAGAGTGCTCCTATAAGGGTTCCGTTTATCCTTTTGAGGTCCGGAACCCTAAAAAGGTCAGAAAGCCTAGAGATTGTCCATTTGCGCAAACAAGACGAAGCAATTCAAAAAGACGCTATCCCATAACCTCATATCATTAGCTCAGAATTAACATTACTTTTACTAAATATACAAGTGTCCATCACAATTCTGTATCCCAAGGGCGTAAGGTTTAAAATGACCTAATTCGTACGCAAATGTAATATTGGCTGACCGTACAAACTTTTCTTATGCATTTGTAGCCGTCCTTATTTTGAAGGTAGCAGGGTTTTATTTCGCTTGTTCAGTTGAATTGTGGCAAGTGGCTTTGTTGTGCTAGGGATGGCCCGTAATGCGACAGTTTGTAAGCATGAGCCTCAGACGAGGGGGGGTGGGGGAGGCCGTAAAGAAATACTGTACAAGTTGTTTCGAGTACACCTGAAGGTCGTTGACTTAAATAATATATTTATCTATCGCTCTCACCTACTGTTCGTTTTGTTTTCCTGGTTGGTGTGCTCGCAAAAGTATGCGATTATTTTTTAATAACTATGTTTTGACGTGAACAGGGTGCTACATGTGAAGGTATCGTAAAAAGTTATTAATTTTTAGGGTTCCGTACCTCAAAAGGAAAAACGGAACCCTTATAGGATCACTTTGTTGTCTGTCTGTCAAGAAACCTACAGGGCACTTCCCGTTGACCTAGAATCATGAAATTTGGCAGGTAGGTAGATCTTATAGCTGACATTTGGGGAAAAATCTGAAAACCGCGAGTTTAGGGTTAGATCACACAAAAAAAAAAAAATTGTGGTCATGAACTAATAATTAGTATTTTCAACTTTCGAAGTTAATGACTATATCATATGAAAGGTCTTCACCTGTATATTCTAAAACAGATTTTTATTTATTTTTATGCATCATAGTTTTTGAATTATCGTGCAAAATGTCGAAAAAATACCACTGTAGTACGGAACCCTCATTGCGCGAGCCTGACTCGCACTGGGCCAGTTGTTATACTACACAGCGTACCGCCTAATACGTCACTCAATTGTTTTGCCTTCCCGGAACCCCAACGAATCTTTTGTATGGGAATATAGAAAAGTGTTGTTTTTAGACTTTTTCAGGCAATTTTTGAAATTTTTCTTTCCGTATGAACCATCCTCGTACTTCAAGGAATATTATAAAAAAAGAATTAGCGAAATCGGTTCAGCTGTTCTCGAGATTTACGATGAGCAACACATTCAGCGATTCATCAGTACCCTTATTATAAATGCGAAAGTGTGTTTGTTTGTTGGTTTGTCCTTCAATCACGTCGCAAAGGTGCAACTGATTGACGTGATTTTTTGCATGGGTACCTATAGATAAAGACCTGGAGAGTGACATAGGCTATCCCGCGACTTCGTCCGCATGGAGTTAGGTTCTTAAAAATCCCGTGGGAACTCTTTGGTTTTCCGGGTTAAAAAGTAGCCTATGTCACTCTCCAGGTCTTTGATTATACTCATGCAAAAAATCACGTCAATCCGTTGCTTCGTAACGACGTGATTGAAGGACAAACAAACACACTTTCGCATTTATAATAAGGGTACTGATTAGTAACGACTAACGACTCTGCTACGGGTTCGAAATACTGATTCAACTTTGATTAACGTTTCCAAAACTTATCGAAAAGCGGAATTTGGCAGACTAGCCGATAACCTGATTGGACGGAATAAACATAGAAAGAGTGTCGTCTCATTAAGCACAATCGCTGATTGGACAGTCAAGTCGGAGTTAACTGAGTTTCGTCGCTAATACGCAAGTCTTCACGAGCGACTTTTATGTCCAGTTTCTGTCTTGCGCACACTTGCGACTAAGACATGATCTACTATTTTATTTATCGGATAAGATGTTATAAATATGAGGCTTATTTTTCATGTTTATCATAGGCTTTCTCATCCTTTTATAGTCGTCATCCACTGCTTGCGTAGTTATTTCCTTTTATACCTCCACAGTCTATGTACTAGGATATTCCTGGTATCAAGAGAGTGGCCTGTGCCATTTTTCATCCTGGAAAATCACAGAGTCCCCACGGAATTTTTAAGAACTTATATCCACACGGACATTAGTCGGGTCGCTAGTCCAAATATATAAACAGAAAAGGGACTGACTGACTGATCTATCAACGCACAGCTCAAACTACTGGACGGATCAGGCTGAAACTTGGCATGCAGTTATCTATTATGACGCAGGCATCCGCTAAGAAAGGATTTTTGAAAATTCAACCCCTAAGGGGGTGAAATAGGGGTTTGAAATTGGTGTAGTCCACGTGGACGAAGTCGCGGGAATATGCCAGTCTTCCTGTGTGAAGCGATCTTATGTCGAGCGACATGACGTAAGTTTGTCTTAGCGCTATGACGTCGGTACAACGTCGCAGCAAGTATGCAATGAGAGATCGCTTCATTCCGATCACGTGCACCCACTGCCTCGGGCTCCTAATTAAAAATCGAGCGATTTTTGTTAGCGAATGTACATTTGTTACCCCCCACTAGGTAGGCAACGCCCCCCCCCCCCCCCCCCTACCCGATAATCGTGTAAAGGAAAGCGTGGACGTTTTTTAAAGAGCACGCTATTCAGCTGGCAGATTTTTAAATGCTGGCTAATTAGAAGGAATAATAGAGTTACCTTCGAAATGGGAAATGAGGCACATTCGCCATTGTTACGATTCGATGTTAAATTCTAAGTGTTTCAGGAGTTGGTGTCTTTCGAAATATTTTTTTTATTTTTTATTTTATTAGATATGCCAACGATAAATTGTAACAACATTCACAAATATTAAAAACATGTCACAAACAATTCCAGTCCTACTACAATCATCAATTATAGGCATATACAGCATTACGTAAGTCTCCGATTGTGTTAACAATAAGCCACCTACATTACAAACTTTTAACATTAACCACTAATTAATAAATATAATCTACAGCTAAATTAATAGATACAATTGCTTAATTAATGAAATTAGTTGCTCATTGCATAAAAATTAATTAAATTAGATAAGAGTCAGATAAGGATAACAATTTAAGGACAATTTAAGATTACGACAATGTCAGCTCATTCATCAATGTCAGCTAAATATTGAATTTAAGTGTCTTGACTTCGAAGTGGTTTAGCTTCGATAGTTTATACGGTTAGGTAACTAAACTATTCTGATTCCTAGATAGAGGTTTTCAATTTTTCTCTTAGATGGTTAGCAGTATTTCTTTATTTATTTATTTTGTTCCATTAGTACCTGATGCCCGCGTCTTCGTCAGCGTGGAGTTGGGTTTTTAAATATCCCATGGTCCCATTCTTATCCCAATCCCAACTCTGATTTACCGGGTTTTTTAGGGTTCCGTACCTACCTCAAAAGGAAAAAAAACCGGCCAAGTGCGAGTCAGGCTCGCGCAATGAGGATTCCGTACTACAGTCGTAATTTTTCGACATTTTGCACGATAATTCAAAAACTGTGATGCATAAAAATAACTAAATCTGTTTAAGAATGTACAGGTGAAGACCTTTCATATGATACCCCATTTGATATAGTTATCTCACTTCGAAAGTTGAAAATACTAATTATTAGTTCATGACCACAATTTAATTTTTTTTGTGTGATCTAACCCTAAATTCACGGTTTTAAGATTTTTCCCCAAATGTCAGCTATAAGATGTACCTACGCTAGAGTTCTCCATAATGTTCTCAAAGGTGTGTGAAGTCTACTAATCCGCACATGGTCAGCGTGGTAGACTATGGCCAAAACCCTTCTCACTCTGAGAGGAGATCCGTGCTCTGTAGTGAGCCGGCGATGGGTTGATCATGATGATGATGATAAAAAGAAACAGAAACATTACAAAGTGCTGACCCAAAGACCTATAGAATATGCTAAAGACCTATATACAGCAGCTAAAGCATTTAAACATAACACGGAAGACGGGCTGTCACAGCGACGGATGCGCGTCACCGGGATGAGAGATGACGTGGCGCTGGCGTGATTAACGACGGACGACACCGCGCTAATTTGTTACCGGCTTCGACTTGCCCTATTTAATCCCCGGGTTATTAATTATGATTATTTATTGACGCGCGTGTTTCAATGGGCATACTTTGAGGAATCAGGAACTATTTTATCTGTTCAGTTCCCCGACGAACGTCTGGATTTCACGAGTAGACATTTTACAGCTGCGGAACCAATACTATTCAATAATCTTCCGCTGGAGGTATCTAATCTGATTTTACGTGCCCAGCGCCCGTCCTTAAAGAAAAAACTAAAATTCAATATAAATAAATTTCTCCTAGAATCCTCTTTTGAAATTTTTAAACGCCTTTATATGTCAAGATCCGAAAACTAGGTAAACTTAAAACTACGAGCTCAAAGGTACTAAGAACAAAAATGATGTCTTGTTTGAGCTGAAAGGGCTACTGCTATAAGGGTTCTTTTTAGGGTTCCATACCTCAAAAGGAAAAATGGAACCCTTATAGGATGACTTTGTTGTCTGTCTGTCTGTCTGTCTGTCAAGAAACCTACAGGGTACTTCCCGTTGACCTAGAATCATGAAATTTGGCAGGTAGGTAGATCTTATAGCTGACATTTGAGGAAAAATCTGAAAACCGTGAATTTAGGGTTAGATCACACAAAAAAAATTAAATTGTGGTCATGTACTAATAATTAGTATTTTCAACTTTCGAAGTGAGTGACTATATCAAGTGGGGTATCATATTAAAGGTCTTCACCTGTACATTCTAAAACATATTTTAATTTATTTTTATGCATCATAGTTTTTGAATTATCGTGCAAAATGTCGAAAAAATTCGACTGTAGTACGGAAACCTCATTGCGCGAGCCTGACTCGCACTTGGCCGGTTTTTCCTTTTGAGGTACGGAACTCTAGAAACTAGAAAAGTAGTCAGTACACCTATTGCATTATGAAATGTGAGCATGCAAGTCACAAACAGAGGTTGTGTTTCTTTATCCCGGACTAATTTCGCACATGCTCGTATCACAATGTATCTACCTATGTTGCGCGGAAAAATTATATTTTTAAGCCCCGAGCACACACTGGCATCGCCTCGCGCCTTTACAATCGTTGAGCTGACGCTGCCAGACCTTTACATACCTACTTGTGACGGCTGCCATGGTGATAAGCGGTAGCGTTTTGTTGGGTTGTTCCGTATTCAACCTATGACGTCTCATTCTATTAGGTACCTATAACGTTCTTTACTCATTCCAACTAATATTCCCATCTCAACCGATCAAAATAAATATTTTTTAGGGTTCCGTACCTCAAAAGGAAAAACGGAACCCTTATAGGATCACTTTGTTGTCTGTCTGTCAAGAAACCTACAGGGTACTTCCCGTTGGCCTAGAATCATGAAATTTGGCAGGTACGTAGATCTTATAGCTGACATTTGGGGAAAAATCTGAAAACCGTGAATTTCCGTGGTTACATCACACACGAAAAAAATTTGTGGTCATGAACTAATAATTAGTATTTTCAATTTTCTAAGTAAGATAACTATATCAAGTGGGGTATCATATGAAAGGTCTTCACCTGTGCATTCTAAAACAGATTTTTATTTATTTTCATGTATCATAGTTTTTGAATTATCCTGCAAAATGTCGAAAAAATACGACTGTAGTACGGAACCCTCATTGCGCGAGCCTGACTCGCACTTGGCCGGTTTTTTTTTCTTAACTTAACTAAAAATGTATACCTTACCTACTCACCCTAGAGCAAAAATTACGAGCATGAAGATGTATTTTTGTACGGATCAGTCACCTTTGCCTTTTATATATTATTTAGATTACGAAGAGATATAGAAGAACAGTAACAATCGAGTACCATCTCTACATAGTATAAAATAAAGTCGCTTCCCGCTGTCTGTATGTATGAACGCGTAGATCTTTTAAACCACGCAACGGATTTTAATGCGGTTTTCACTAATAGATAGAGTGATTCAAGAGGAAGGTTTATAGCTATAGTGTAATTCTTAAAAAATTAGGGATCCCTAGAGAAATCGACATAATGTGAATTAGGTCGGAAAAAAATTTCTCATTTGAGAGTTTCCGAGGCAATGACACCTCAATGACACCACATTAGTATCTACATTTCCCCCATGCGAAGCCGGGGCGGGTCGCTAGTCTCAATATAAACGATCTCCCGCGCTCGCTCATCACCCTATCCCACACCTTAATTCGGGAACATACTAGCAATTCCCCGGCAGCGAAATAAGCGAATTAAAATCGCCTCAAAGCAACTTGCTCGCAAAGAAACGCTTGCATACACCAGGGTTTATTTTCAGCTATTTACGTTAGGGGGCGCTGAGTGACGGCCGGACGGGGACGGCCTTTGAGTCGTCCGAACGGTTTATACTAAAAATTAGGTAAAAGAACTTTGAGAAAAACTCCTACATGACTGTGTTTACTCGAAACGTCGCCGCCAACCCCTTGTTTGGATTCCTGCGCGATATGACGCTAAATTAAAAACCTTGTATGTATTAATAGAGGATCTCTAACGTATTAAATAAGAGATCGACTGTTCCTAATTTCTTAACGAAGCTATCAAACGCGGGTTGCAACCCGCAATTTTAAAACACGTACATATCCTGAAATAAGTTGCCCTATAAAATAATGGAAAATATAATACGTATTAACTTACCTTTGATATATTGAAAGATTACAATCTTGGGTTGTTCAAAATCCCATCGAACAAAACGCATTTATTCTTTCACATTTATAAATGAGCATCCATTTCTACGGTTTTAGCATTTAATGTTCTCAGTAATATATTGTTAGCGATTATAGTTATTTTTCTTAACGACAGCTGCCAATACCCTCTATGATGCGACACGTCCCTCTAAAGCTTCTACAGACATGCCAATTCAGGTTGGCAGTCGGATCTTGTTTGCTTCTATCTCTATTCTCTTTACAATCTGACTCAGCCTCTGAAGAACCGAGTTTTCCAAATGTTTCGAGGTTGTCGATCTTTACTAAGAGTTATATCTAAATATATAAAAGGAAAAGGTGACTGACTGACTAACTGACTGATCTATCAACGCACAGCTCAAACTATTGCACGGATCGGGCTGAAAGGCATGCAGATAGCTATTATGACTTAGGCATCCGTTAAGAAAGAGCTTTTGAAAATCAGTACCCTTATTATAAATGCGAAAGTGTGTTTGTTTGTTGGTTTGTTGGTTTGTTGGTTTGTCCTTCAATCACGTCGCACCGGTGCAACGGATTTACGTGGTTTTTGCATGGGTATAGATAAAGACCTGGAGAGTGACAGGCTACTTTTTATCCCGGAAAATCAAAGAGTTCCCACGGCATTTTTATAATACCTAATTCCGCGCGGACGAAGTCACGAGCATAAGCTAGTAATATATTAAAACTCCTGGCATTCATAACCATTCATTACACAGTTTCAGAGACAGAAAACTCCATGGAATCTTATGTCTTCAAATTATAAATTTTGTGTTGGACGAACTAGTTTCGTACTCGAAATCCTGAAAGCACTATTTGTGGGTTCATGTGTTGACCCACTAAATCACAGTTATTATTTAAAAGTAAATTAAGTAAAAGATTATAATTAGCGCTATGATTTAGGCTCTTGCAAATGATTTTCTCATGTCTTCACCTTCAGTACTTTAATTATCAAAATCACCCGACTCAGTCTGTGATGTAAATAATTATTAAGTACTTAATTTTGAAAGAAATATTTTTTTTATATGATCACAACAACTTAATACTAATTTTTATATCACAAAAGCGTCATGTGTGACCAATGTGCGCTGACGTTTTTAGTGGTCAGGTTGGAATATGTCGTGTGCCAACTTGTCGGCGCGTCTGTCGAGGCGACAGCGATTATATCTATCACGACTCATTATTCCGTCTGATTGCGGAAACGTACCGTCTCCACTAATCACATGTAACGGTCTGTCGTCCGTCAACGTCTGCCGAGCATCACTCAAGCTTTATAGTCTGAGAGCGCACCGTCAAAACTAAGAAGGATTTAACACTATTAGTTATATTTGCCCAGGCGATTTAGAGAAAAGATAGGCTTTAGAGAATGAGGCATAGTAGGTCTTTAGAGAATGCATATATGATGCATATACAATGATAATTAATATGCATTCATCGTTCATTTCATAGATCCGGTTGACAATTCAAATTCAGCTGTCAGCATTTGTAATTTGAATAACTAAATGTTTCTATTTCTTCTCTATTTCTACTTTTAGTTTGTAATTTTAGTTTTTTCAGGTATAAAAATATATGATACTGCGATGCTTACCGAAGCAACATAGATGAATGAACATTGTCCATGATTTGTTTAATTGAGTTTTTTTGGCGGTTTTTTGACCGGTTTTCATCAAAGTTCTATTATTACTTTTACGTATATAGATTTTATAATTTATTATTTTGCCTACTGTCTCTTATACTTCCGCAGTGTCCTACCAAATTATTGAGACACTCGCGCTGATTGCTAATGCAAAGAAACAGAGCTCAACATCGATTGGACTTGAGTTATTGGGAGTTATTTGAAGAGAGATGTCAAAAATAACTAGAGCTCCACCACCTCTCGGTTTGAGAAGAAAATTCGATGGTTAGTAAAGGATTTCAAGTATGTTTGGAGGTCGATATTTATTGGTCGCATCTAAAGTCTTAGGCACGCAGCTGTTGGAAATTTTCGAGAAGTTAGGTAGATATTTTATAAATGCTGAAAGTTTGATAAATAAATAAATTGCTTTGCTATCATCATGATCATCATCGTCAACCGATAGACTGCTGGACATAGGTCTTTGTAAATTCCCTGTAACTCGTTTGAGGTCGTCTGTCCATCTAGTAGAGTGGGGGGAGGGAAGGGGGAGGGGGGGGGGGTCTTCCGACACTGCGGTTTCCGAGGCGAGGTGGCCATTCTAGCACCTTGGGACCCCAACGTCTATCAGTTTATCGAACTATGTGCTCTGCCCTGTCAGCTTCGCAACCCGCTGAGCTATTTCGGTTAGGATCTCCTAATTTCTGATATTATGATCACGTAGAGAAACTCCAAGCATAGCTCTCTCCAACGCCTGCAGAGTAAGTCTAAGTTTTCTTATGAGGCCCATATTTAGCGACCATGTCTCGGATCCATAGACGGTATAGATACGTGACAGGAAAAACGGGCGGGTGTTTAGTCACTTTTAATTTATCAAACACCTTCCCAAAATTTTCCATCGGTTCTTAGAGCATATGTCGCGGCGCGTTATCAGAGTCTCTTAATTGAAGATAATAAGGGAGGACATGTGTCTCTGTCAGGTTTTATGGGGTGTGAGTGAGAGGTCCGCTTATGGGAGGGTGTTTCACTTTTTGGACTTTGGAGTCTCGTTAAGTCCGGCTATTAATTTACGTCAATCGTGTTTCCGTTACTTTGGTGGGGAATGCCGATTTAAAAGGGTACTTTTTCATTACGGATCTCCTTTGATGGTGATTCGGTTAGTGCCGAATGTTAGTCAACATATTAATGGGTGTCCATGTGGGGAGGGGGGGGGGGGGGGGGGGACACTGTTTTGACGGAGTTTATGTGTTTGTGATAACATACTCTATTTTGGATTATGTATACCTACTGTAGGCACAGTTTACGGCAGTTATGCGGTAAACTGTTTGTCCAGTAGTTTCAGCTGTGCGTTGATAGATCAGTCAGTCAGTCAGTAGATTTAGGTTTATAAAGATCCCGTATAGCCTATGTCAAAATCTATTCTATTAAATTATTATTCTATTATATTCTATTAAAATTGGTTCAGTAGTTCCAAATTACCTCCTACAAACAAACTTAACGACATTACCTCTTTATATAATAGTATAGATTTAGATTTATTGTGATTCTACATGTCTTATCAATGGCGCTTTTTAAATGTGTTAATTAATTGAATAACTTTCAATTATTATGTTTCATCAACTTAAAACACAAAACCAGTGAGGTCTCACCTTCACTGGCAGGTCGTTAAATGTAGATATAGTACGTATACATTTTGAGAACTCACTCGCCATATTTGCTCTGTGTCAAAACTACGATTGGTCCTTAATTTAAGAGTAAACCGTATTTTTGACATGACTTCTAATTTTTCGGATTGATGTACATTTTAAGCAATTAAAAATTTTTTTTTTAATAGATATAGCGAGCAAACGGGCGAAGTCACGAGCATAAGCTAGTTTTTATATATTTCTAAAAACTCATAGTAAACGTAAAAAAATATCGTTTTCTCTTTATAAATTGAATAAGTTATTACAACAAAGTGATCTTTGCAAAAATAAATTTGGGTTGAAGTCGTTAGTCATATAGGATCCCTTTAAGCAAGTCTTCGCGTGTTACGTATATTTATTTCACTGGGCACTCTAATCCACAACTTTCCTGTGGTCTTTATCGATGCGTTTTTTACATTCTCGGATGATACAATAACGATAATTACTATATTTTTCATGTAAACTAGTATAGAAGTCATGTTTATTAAACTTTGGGAGGTTATGCTGTTGTTTACAAATGCATGACGTCAGAGCACAGATAATCTATCGGCCAAACATGGCCGACAGTGTTTTCACCTGTCTAAGAAAAATATATTTTTAAATGAAAGTTTTACGGTTTTTAGGGCGCAAAAAAATATAGTGTTAATTTTTTTGATATAATAGCACAAATATTAACCATTTAAGACCAACTTTAAAAAAGTGTCAAGTAGCCTATTAATGACAGGTTACAAAAAAGAGATCTTAAATGTCTTGAATCTGTGATGAAAATCTATGAAGTCTCTTCTCATTCTGAGAGGAGACCCGTGCTCATGCTCATGGGTTGATGACGATGATGATGATACTTAGGTATACTCTTATTGGTCTTAATTTTTTTTGCCAAAGAATATTCTTATTGGTCAACTAGCTAATGCTCGCGACTTCGTCCGCGTGGACTACAAAATTTCAAAACCCTATTTCACCCCCTTAGGAGTTGAATTTTCAAAAATCCTTTCTTAGCGGATGCCTACGTCATAATAGCTATCTGCATGCCAAATTTCAGCCCGATCCGTCCAGTAGTTTGAGCTGTGCGTTGATAGATCAGTCAGTCAGTCAGTCAGTCATTCAGTCAGTCAGTCAGTCAGTCAGTCACCTTTTCCTTTTATATATATATAGATAACCTACTAAAAACTCTCCCCATTTGACGTCGCTGTAAATATCCTTCAAAGACGTCAACCCCCACCCCCTACTGCTCAGCCCCCCCCCCCCCCTTGCCCCCCCCCCCTCGCCCGCGGCAGATGGATTGATATTGCTCGAATGCAGGTGAGCGGGCAGCGATCTCGGAACAATGGCGATTTATACACTCGTGTCTTACAGCCGTACTCAGAGTCGCTAATCGTTACTTAAGATTGAGTTAAAACGAGTAAGATTTATGTGAGAGATATAGCTCTGTCTCGTTATAACTAAACTTAAGTAACGATTAAGCGACTCTGAGTACGGCGGTTACTGCGGGATGGCCTGCCGTTGTAGAGCTATAGAATAGAATATAGAATATATTTTATTGAAGTAAACTTTTTACAAGTGCTTTTGAATCGTCAGGTAGTTTTATTTACCACTGATTAGGAATGCCGTTCCTATCGAGAAGAACCAGTAAGAAACTCGGCGGTTGCCCTTTTTAATTTACAATGTTACTAGCTTATGCTCGCGACTTCGTCCGCGTGGACTACACAAATTTCAAACCCCTATTTCACCCCCTTAGGGGTTGAATTTTCAAAAATCCTTTCTTAGCGGATGCCTACGTCAAAATAGCTATCTGTGTGCCAAATTTCAGCCCGATCCGTCCAGTAGTTTGAGCTGTGCGTTGATAGATCAGTCAGTCAGTCACCTTTTCCTTTCATATATATAGATCTACGAGTATATTCGTCGCAGCACTCACGTCACTCGCACAAAATAAACAACATCAAAGACGGACCTCCCCCCATTCCGCCCACCACCACCCCCTCCAGTTCTTTGACGTGCCACAAATGCAGGTGAAACGTGTCGCGGACGTGTCACGTCACCAACTACCGACCAGAAAATAGTGAGGCTACGTGACATTGAAGTAAGTTGGGTAAGCCTCTGTTTTCGGGTTCGCCCGCCTGAAATGTGAAACTTTATTTTGTTTTATTCAGATACAAGTTAGCCCTTGACTGCTATCTCACCTTGTGGTAAGTGATGATGCAGTCTAAGATAGAAGCGGGTTAACCTGGAAGGGGTATGGCAGTTTTTAATAAACCCATGCCCCTTTAGTTTCTACACGGCATCGTACCGGAACGCTTAAATCGCTTGGCCTCACGGCTTTGCCAGTAGGCACTACTAGCCACAGCTGAAGCCTCACACCAAACAAAAAGGCAGCTTTTGAACAGAAACTACCGGTTAAGAAGAGGCGATGGGTTGATGGTAATGATGATTTTTTTTTTTTTAGTTTTTTTTTTATTTTTTTTATATCCAATTAGAACGGCAGTGCCACTTACACTAACTAGATGATTAATAATAAATTTAAATACAAATAAAGGTACAAGAAAAAGGACATAAAATACATAACGATAAAAGATCAAAGAATTTTGAGTATGTACGATGATGATGATACGATTCACTGAGCAGTTCATCTATGTGTCAAACTGTCCAACATCGATATAAATGACAAGATATGCCCAAGCGAACAAAATTTTTTAGGGATTAGAAGCCAAATAAATCAGCGCCACCTTTAAGATACTAATGAACGACCTGTTTGAAATCCAGACGTCACTGAGGTTGCATTGGTGCATAAGCACCAATGAGTCGTTGCCATTTTTTTTGTTCAATAACCCTGTCCATACGAATTACGAAGTAATATATACCTAAGTCAATGGTCTCAAATATTATGATTTGTTTTAAAAGAAAAGGGACAAAAATTTAATGACGTAAAAGTCACATTTACTTTAATTGTCACCAAACATTTCCACGAATTCATTTTAACGTCAGATGTGGCCGCAAATTTATTCCAACCCTTCAAGCCCGGGACAAACGAGACGCCCGAACGTCGCGGTCGGCGATCCGGGGACAGTGACGTGACGGACCTCCCGGGGTGGGAATGACCCCACCCGGGATAATAAGGGGGTCGGTCGCTTTGGGGTGCGTTCTCAAAAGTGTATGTGTTACTTTGGTGTTTTAAGAAATGTTATCAATATCTGACTACATACCAGGGTGCATTTGGTATGTAAGAAATCACGATCTCCACAGGGACCTTAAGATAGAGTTCGTAAACAAAATCATCCAAAAGTACGCAGAAGCTCACCAACATCGACTTCGCCATCATGTTAATTTGGAGGCTGTGAAGCTTCTTGATAACATGGATATCAAAAGGAGGCTCAAAAGAACCAAGCCGTTCGAATTAGTGTTAAAAAGTACATAAGTGCAGCGTTTGTGTAATAGTGCTTGTGCTACTTTATTTTTCTAGGTCACAACCGGTTTTTAGGTAGGAACATAGTGAACTGTAAGTACGTGTTAGAATAAACTAAGGACAGTTATTGGACTGTAAATTAGATTTAAAAATTAATCATAAGTAGAAGTTTAAGCTAGAATAATATTACTTATTAGCCCATAGGCTAGATGGTAGTAGTAATAAAGTTGCCATTTTATAATGGTGCTTTATGGTAGGAAAAAAAAAAAAAAAAAAATATCTGACTACTAGCTTACGGTCTACCAATCCGCACATGGCCAGCGTGGTAGACTATGGCAAAAACCCTTCTCACTCTGAGAGGAGACCCGTGCTCTGTAGTGAGCCGGTGATGGGTTGATCATGATGATGATGACTAGCTTATGCCCGCAACTTCGTCCGCGTGCTGTACACAAATTTCAAACCCCTATTTTACCCCCTTAGGGGTTGAATTTTCAAAAATCCTTTCTTAGCAGATGTTTATGTCATAATAGCTATCACGATGCCTCGTGGCTCAGTCCGATCCGTCCAGTAATGTAAGCTGTGCGTTGATTGATCAATTAAATGCTTTTTAGGGTTCCGTACCTCAAAAGGAAAAACGAAACCCTTATAGGATCACTTTGTTGTCTGTCTGTCTGTCTGTCTGTCTGTCAAGAAACCTACAGGGTACTTCCCGTTGACCTAGAATCATGAAATTTGGCAGGTAGGTAGATCTTATAGCTGACATCCAGTGGCGTGCAGGTCATAGAGGCATAAATGCACTGCTTACCCCAGTTGTAATAGCTCAATGCATATTTTTCATTATGACCTGCCATTAAACAGGTTCCTACCTAACTAATGCCTACCCTGGCTTCAAACCCTGTGCACGCCACTGCTGACATCTGGGGAAAAATCTGAAAAGCGTGAATTTAGGCTTAGATCACACAAAAAAAATGAAATTGTGGTCATGAACTAATAGTTAGTATTTTCAACTTTCGAAGTGGGTGACTATATCAAGTGGGGTATCATATGAAAGGTTGTACAATTTGTACATTCTAAAACAGATTTTTATTTATTTTTATGCTTCATAGTTTTTGAATTATCGTGCAAAATGTCGAAAAAATACGACTGTAGTACGGAACCCTCATTGCGCGAGCCTGACTCGCACTTGGCCGGTTTTTGTGTTTAGGTCGCCAGATTGAGTGGTTTCAATAACAATTATTGTGCCCCCATCAAGTTAATACCGCAGTTAGGTTATTATAAAAGGTAAAATTCTCGATAAGCCTTTGCGCGTTGTGATTAACATTTAATTTCACTTCTGGTATGTTTATAGTTAGTTAAAAGTTAAATTTCATTCACAGTAACTTTTAAAAGGCAACATAGGTAAAAGTCCCGCAAATTGCTAATGCTCGTGGCAGCCATTTTAGTGACGTCAGCATTAGCCTGAAGTTTCGTGGTGATGGTATATTTTTATTTCGGCTAACGTCAGAATGACGTTAGTTCGATGTTAATGAGACATGGTTCCAGCGCAATAGCAATTTGCGGGACTTCTAGTTGAAAATTTAATTTCATTCACAGTAAGTAACTTTTAAAAGGAAACATACTGAACGAAACGTTTTTGTTCAAATTCGTTCCATTCTAAATTCAAACGTCCACATTACCGCGAAAACGTTCAGCCTCATTCCTTTTAAATACAGAGCGAAAGTTCGTTTAGAAATTCCCTCAGAATTGCATCAGGTGCAGAAATCGAACGCGTACAACCATTGACTTATATATTACTTCGTAAGGACAGGGTCATTGAGCATGCAAAATGGCACCGACTCATTGGTCCTAAAATGTTTATTTAGCAGCAACGCAACCTCAGTGACGTCTGAATTTCAAACGGGTCGTTCATTAGTATCTAAGAGGTGGCGCTGGATTTATTTGGTTCCAAAACCGTGAAAAATTTTGTTCGCTTGGCCATATCTTGTCATTTATATCGAACGCGCACAACAAAATAAACATATAAGCCGGAGGAGTTATTCTGAACACCATCGGGCTCGAAGTGACGTAGAATAAGCGTCACAATGACAGTTCAATGAGAGCGAGCAAAAACAAGTGAGTGCCACGCGATGTAAACTGACACGTGCGATATACGATCGCGAGCTAGGGTAAGCGCGCACTGCGATGCGATTTCTACATGCGAAGCAAAATCGCAACTGAAAATATTCCTAAGTGCACTGTAATGGCACTACTTTTACGACGTCCCTGTCGCTGTGGTGAGTGTGGTCTTATAAGTGGGATGTCCTGGGTTCGATTCCCGGCAGGGGAATTTGGGATATTTTCTAAATTGTCCCTAGTGTGGTCTGGTAACCACCCTATACCGGCAAAGCCATGCCGCTATGCGATTTAGCGTTCCGGTACGATTCCGTGTAGAAACTGATCTGTGGTAAGGGTTTAATGAAGCTGCCCTTCCAAATTAGCTCGCTTCTATCTTAGGCTGCATCATTACTTACCACGAGCTGATGCCCGCGACTTCACCCGCGTGGAATTAGTTTTTTTTTTTAATCCCGCGGGAACTCTTTGATTTTCCGGGATAAAAAGTAGCCTATGTCACTCTCCAGGTCTTTACCTATGCCCATGCAAAAAATCACGTCAATCTGTTGCACCGTTGCGACGTGATTGAAGGACAAACCAACAAACCAACAAACCAAATTACGTGAGATTGCAGTCAAGGGCAAACCTGTTTCAGAAAAAAAACTACGAAGTACAAGCGGCCGAAGTCAGTAGGTTAAACAAGACGAACATTAATAGCATCACATCATAACTGCGACTCAATAATCGCATGTGTTTTTTTTGGTAGTGCGTGGATGATCTTGTATTCTAATAAGTTCACAGATTAAAGATTTTTTTGTAACAATTTATTCTCGTAGTGCGCGTTTAGCCTTACTGCACCGGACCCGTGCGTAAGAATCTGTAGCGAATGCGACTTTTATACGAGCAATTATATAAATTGGGTTTTGCTGTTACTTAATAAGGCTTTCATCATCATTGCCATGATTAACCCACCGCCGGCTGACTACAGAGCACGGGTCTCCTCTCAGAGTGAGAAGGATTTTGGCCATAGTTGACCACGCTGGCCACGTGCGGATTGGTAGACTTCACACACCTTTGAGAACATTATGGAGAACTCTCAGGCATGCAGGTTTCCTCACGATGTTTTCCTTCACCGTTAAAACATGTGATATTTAACTACTTAAAACGAAAATAACTCCGAAAGTTAGAGGTGCGTGCCCGGGATCGAACCCCCAACCACCGATAAGAAGGCGGACGTCCTAACCACAAGACTAGGCTATTTGGTATTACGAAAATGTAAACGAAAGTGACGTAGGGTTGTCCGTTGTCACCAAGTTTATTTTGTAGACTTGAGACTTGTTGGTTCATTGCGATGTAATTGAAATACAATCCAACAGACAAACAAACAAATACACTATCGCATTTATAATATGGGTAGGGATATTATGGGTATAGATAAATTGATTTTAGGGAGGGGGGTGTTGATATTTTCAAGGCCTCTGAGAGATAACAAAATAATATATTTTTAAAGTAGCTTTAAAATGAGACCAGTAAGTAGAGTGATATAAAATCAACATTTGGACCCTCCTTCCATTCTCTCAGACATACAAGTCTCAAGCATAAATGGTCAAGAATATTTGTCGGTAGTTGTGGTCCGTTCCGTTAATACGAGCAGGAGTTATCCTTACCAAAACAAAACAATAAGCGATCTTATCTAAACGTCCAGATAAACTAGACAAAGACAGACAGCCACAAAGATGTCAAAAGACTTAAAGTCTAGATGCTTAGCCCGAAGCGCGGAACAATGTTAAAATTTAGAACTCCATAAACATAAAGCGCAATACAATAACAAATAACGAGGCAATATCAAAGCGAGAGCCGTCCGTCCGACGTTCTTGAAGCGAATGCCGCCCGAGTGCACCCGTGACAGTCATTTAAGACTGACACGGGGTGGTGGGGGCGCCTCCCCCCTCCCTGGCTTCCCCCCACCGCCCGCCAGATGGATTGATATTGCACTGAGCAGACGTAAGACGGAGCGATTGCATACGAGGAAATAAAAAACCCCACTGGTCGTTTTGTTGCTCAGGTGTTGGAATATGCTGGTGGGGAATTGAATGCCATCTTTAGCAGGAAGCTTTTTATCAAAGGGTTTTTTAAGAAATAGAGTAAACATGCGTCCCTGTATATTAAAAGAGTTTTATAAGAATACAGATTACATATTAGACCGTGCACAAATGGTTATTATGTAACTATGGGAAATTGAAGGCATCTTTGGTAATTCCAAAAATGAAACGGAGGGTTTATTAAAAACTACAGGTGTAATGTGTTAAGAAACTAGCTGATGCCCGCGACTTTGTACGCGTGGATTTAGATTTTCCAAAATCCCGTGGGAACTCTTTGATTTTCCAGCATAAAAGTAGCACTAAAGTAACTATATCCATGCAAAAAATAACGTCCATCCGTTGCTCCGTTGCAACGTGATTGAAGGAAAAACCGACAAAACAACAAACCAATAAACCAATAAAGTAACAAACCAACATACAAACACACTTTCGCATTTATAATATGGATAGTGAATAGTGATTGATCATGACATTTATGATTCAATAGGACTGCCGGTTCATATCAAAATAGATACAATGATATGAAATATGTAGGTGACGAAAAACTACCGTTTCGAAGTATACTTCCATCAGATTGCATCCTGAATCCTGATACCATAAGAGGAACTCTCAGTCAAGTGCTTATGAGTTAAGGATCCTAAAAATTCCTTGTTCAAAATTGTTAATTGAAAAGTACAACTATTTAACTTGTGACGCGAGGTTTTTGTCAGTCAGTCAGCTTTTAGTGGAGTTGGGCTGTGCATTATCAACTTGCATCGAGATGACGCCCGTGCTGTCACTCCCACGTCCCCAAGTTTACTCTGCTCCGCTGCAAATTTCACTCTAGACTTGGCGGGGCTCGGACCAAGTCATACGCGGTGACGTTCCAAAAACTCTTTGCTTCCAAAGCCACATCGCATTGATTTCGAGCAACCATTTGCTCGAAATCAATGTGATGTGGCCTGGTTAAACTCCATAGTTTAACTTGTCATATCTGTTGTTCCAGTAAAACAATGTATTTGCCAATGGTTGGCGAAGTGAAATATGAACTTTCTCAATTAGCTTGGAAAATCAAAAGATCTTAGCCTCTGCCAGCGCTTTTTTTTGCTTGCACTCTTTTTTGCCTTATAATGTCTTTGTTCTAATTAGCACTTAAAATTATGCAAATCCTGTAGAAAATTTACATACCTACAAATTTGTACCAAAAGTAATCTGGTAAATATTTGAACAACTCCTTTTAAAGCCTTTAACAGTGCTTTAATTCTCTGTTATTCCATTTGCGCAGGTTTTATATTATGGTGATTTTTTTCATTTTACATTTTCTCGTCTAGTTTCTGTCAGTTACTATCAGCTATCAAGTATATCTACCACAGATTCTCTATTTTTCATTACATTTTTACTTTTTAATGTTGACTCTTTGTCGCTTATGATTTGTGCCATTTATTTAAAGTCAGTCCTGTCACGTCAGTGTTTCTGACTGTCTCCATAGCATACAATCTACGATCTAACATCAAAGGTATATTTAATGCGTTTCTCGTGCATTTTATTATTTTTCTTTAATTAAATAGATTACGATTAATCTCGTTGTTTTGTTTTAAAACTTGGACAATATGATCTACGATTACTAAGTTGGTTCTTGCTATATAGATTACATTATGAATCATATTTATGTTTATACATATTATTATACCAAATTTTACTATCATCATCGTAATGGCTATATTTTCCAATGAACCTCATATTTATAAATTTAAATTGAAAAACATACTTCGATTTTATTAGAATGTTATTAAAGAAGTGCTTTTCTATCACCATTGTTTTTCTTTATACTTTGTATAACGTCTAGCCTCTGATTACAACCTACAACTGAAATGTTTCACCACTCTTGCTCCGGTCTTTATTTCGTCAATCTCAATAATAAGGTCAATAATACAACTTACTTTGCTTCCGCTCATGACACACATCGCTCTCTCCAAATCAACGTTGCCAACTGTTTCACCGGCGATGACTGCCGCGAATGAATTGTTCCACCGTTCCTTGCTCCGTCTTCGTTTCTTCTATCACAATAATTAAGTCAATAAAACAACTTACTCCGCTTACGCTCATGACACCCACCAGTCTCTGCAAGTCACTCGCTGTCACGTCAACGTCGCCGACTGTCTCGCCTGCGATGACAGCCCGCGACTGAATTGTTCCACCGCTCCTTGCTCCGTCTTCGTTTATTTCCGTCCCGTTTATTATTGATTGCACATATACGTCGATCCGGATGACGGGTTCTATTTTGACGAACTGCGAAGTCAAGTTTATAACTAGTTTCGTCTATTTGTGAGGTATTGGTTTATAATATTGTGTTTGTACATGACAGCAAACGTGACTTTCTAGCTTGTTGTTTCTTAATTTAATTGCTTAATGTCAACATTTGATTAAATCAAAACTTAATTAGTAAATATATCTTCTCATAATATGGTCATCTAACGTCTGAAATAAAGAATCATTCCTCTTTGTTATCTGTTAATAAGTTACTTAGCAATATTGTTATTTGGCAAGAATTGATTATTATTAATTTTGGCAGTTACCTATTTAATTATTTAGTTTGTATCTCGTATCGTCTTAGCTTAGTTTTATTTTTTTACGTTTTTTATTCAGGTTCAACATCGGAAATAAATCTTTACTTATTTACTTTAAATAAAGATATTTTAATCTATGTTTTTAACTCTTCTCTGAAATATCGGGTGTATACTCTATGCATTTTACTCGTCAGCAAGTCATAAGTAAAGTTTATAGAATAACAGTGGCAGTACGGCACGCGTGTCACTACTGGTGCATGCCTCTGACAACTTGTCACGTCACTCGCTAACCGCCATGTTTGCGAACTACTTACGACTACGAGCTAATGGGAATTAAATATAACTTATTTTTAATACTGAAATCTAGCATTAACTATGTATTTTACTTGTTAGTAAGTCATAAGTAAAGTTTATAGAATAACAGTGGCAGTACGGCACGCGTGTCGCTACTGGTGCATGCCGCTGACAACTTGTCACGTCACTCGCTAACCGCCATGTTTGCAAACTACTTACGACTACGAGCTAATGGAAATTAAATATAACTTATTTTTAACACTAAAACCTAGTATTAACTATGTATTTTACTTGTTAGTAAGTCATAAGTAAAGTTTATAGAATAGCAGTGGCAGTACGACACGAGTGTCACTGCCAGTGCATGCCGCTGACAACTTGTCACGTCACTCGCTAACCGCCATGTTTGCGAACTACTTACGACTACGAGCTAATGGAAATTAAATATAACTTATTTTTTTATACTAAAACCTAGGATTAACTATGTAGTTTACTTGTTCGTGAGTCATAAGTTTATGGAATAATTTGTGTTTCAAAGGACTCGAGCCTTTTAGCTCTAATTTTAAAACGCCTCGTTTTTTGAAAGCTCAAAGGCTAAAAGACTAAAGAACTCGTAGCCCTCGAGCCTTTTAGCCCTTTTTAAGAGTTTTAAATTCATAGCCGTCGTGAACTGTGGTATAGTGCGTAAAAAATGGCTTTTCATGCGCCATTTTTGTGTCAATTTCACCTTTATGTGTCAATTTCATGCCAAAAATACGATGTTAGTTCTACTTTTGACATAACAGTTGACCCATAGAGTTAAAATGGCGCTTGAGAAGTCATTTTGTACGGACTATAACGTAGCATAACATCAGCAGTACATTACGTCACAGGTGCATGTCGGCGACAGCTTGTCACGTCACTCGCAAGCTGCGAACTTGTGACATTTTGCGAACTACTTTAACCTAATTTTTCTATGTCAGCTTAAAGTTTAAAGTTTACTACTACGTGAAGTTGACTAAGTAAACTGCGATATTGTACCTTTCTGTATAAATATATTAAAAAGAAGATTTATTAAACTTATATATCTAACAGCTGTGATAACCTAGTGGTTAGGACGTCCGCCTTCTAATCGGAGGTCGGGAGTTCGATCCCGGGCACGCACCTCTAACTTTTCGGAGTTATGTGCGTTTTAAGTAATTAAGTAAATGTCACTTGCTTGAACGGTGAAGGAAAACATTGTGAGGAAACCTCCATACCTGAGAGTTCTCCATAATGTTCTCAAAGGTGTGTGAAGTCTACCAATCCGCACATGGCCAGCGTGGTAGACTATGGCCAAACCCTTCTCACTCTGAGAGGAGACCCGTGCTCTGTAGTGAGCCGACGATGGGTTGATCATGATGATGATGATGATGATATACCTAATTACTAGCTCATCCCCGCGACTTCGTTCGCGTGGGCTACCTCCTTAGGGGTAGAATTTTCAAAAATACTTTCTTAGCGGACGTCTATGTCATAATAGATATAATATGCATGCCAAATTTCAGCCCTATCCGTCCAGTAGTAGAGCTGTGTGTTGATAGATCAGTCAGTCAGTCAGTCAGCTTTTCCTTTTATATATTGCGGGTTTGAAAAATACTAAATCACAAAAACTAAAAAATAGTTTTTGCTAGCGTTCTGGTTAGAATAGAATATTTTTTTTATTCAAGTAGACTTATTACAGTGCTTTTGAATCGTTAACTAGTTTAATTTACCACTGGTTCGGAATGCCGTTCCTACCGAGAAGAACCAGCAAGAAACTCGGCGGTTGCTGTTTTCAAGTGATCAATTTACAATATAATCATACCATACTGTACAAGCAATTTTTTTTAATAGAGATAGCGAGCAAACGAGCAGGCGGGTCACCTGATGTTAAGTGATTACCGCCGCCCATGAACATTTGCAGTACCAGAGGAACCGCCGATGCGTTGCCGGCCTTTTCGGAATTTGTTGGTCCGCCCCTTGAATAACCCCATGTTGTAATCTAGTGGGAACACCGCCGATGGGAGTTGGTTCCACAGTTTGCATGTGCGTGGAAATTGAAGCCCCGTGCATTGATGGAGCGAGTTAAATCCAAGCTTTCTTATCATTTACATAGTCCGGGTATCTTTAAAAAAGAGTGAATAGGCACCTTCTAGACAAACGCGTCCCATCTTAGGCCACATCATCACTCCCCATCAGGTGTGATCGTGATCAAGCGTGCGCCTATAACGAATAAAAAAAAAAGTCTTTCATTGTATAATATGCTTTTTTTAAGAGCATTCTTTTAAGTTTTAATAGATTTTTTAAACTTGCTACACCCTGTATGTACTATGTAGCATCTGTGGCAGTATGCAGCACCTGATTTGAAAGCGGCAACACACCAATGAGAACTAATCAATACGCTTGAAGGTGGCGAAAAATAACGAATGTTGTATTACCGATGCTCGTGTGTTTCCGTGTGCACCCAGCTGCCAGTACCGTCCGCAGGAAAATAATAAAACTTGAAAATATTTTTTCACTTCATAAAAATATTCGTAGATACATTAGACATATAAAACATGTTTTAAGATGCGGATTAGGTCCTAAAATAAGCGTAATTTTTTTTTTGCATAATAAAATATTTTTTAAATTAAATTTTTTATTTCCTTTTATTTAGAGCCGTGTTAGAGCCTCAATAGCTGAATGGTTAAAGGAGCGGACTGAAATCCAAAAGGCCGCCCCGGTTCAAACCCTATCCATTGCACTATTGGCGAACCTACTACTAGTACAAGCTTAACGCTTCTTCGGAGGGCAAAGGGGAATATTAGTCATCATTGGCTACTTTTTTTTTAATTCTTAACAAATAAATTTTTCTTCGTCGTCCCCTTGTCTTGAAAAACTTTTTTTTAGTATGTAATTATTCGGACATAATAGAAATATTTGAAACTGCCCTTTTGCCATTAATTAGATTATAATAATTTTATGACTTATTTAATATTAAACTTATTTTTTTTTTAAATGCAAAATAATAAGAATTGATTAATTATAATGAATAACATGTTAATAATGAGATATTTGAGCTATTGTATTAATAAATAATTGTTGTGTTGCAGTGATAGTAAGGATTCCTATTAATAATTCTATTTGTGTACCTATTCAAATTTGCACACCATAGTATGGTAGATTGTAGCTCGAAACAAAACTTGTAATTGACAACTTATAAATGTAACCTCAGCAAATAAATAATTTGTATTTGTATTTGTAAAGCCCATTGATTTTGTTAAAAGCACTAAAGGTGCTTAAGTTAGTTTTGGTTAAGGGATATTGCTTATTAAAGTTTTATAGGTCGCATCAAAAAGTTGTGATAGGTGAAAAGTAATATTGTAAAAGACACATAACGTCAAGAGTATGACAGTTTTACTAAGAAGACCTTTATATTTTTTTAAACGACTGCTTAAAAAAAGGAGTGTAATGTTTTCAGTGTTCATGTATGCATGTGAGTTATTTATTCCATCATAACTTCCAAACGCCTGAACAGATTTGGACTATGGCTATCATTTAATAAAGTTCAATATGGCGGTTTAATGGCGCCATTTTCAAAAATGAAAAATAAATGTTTTTTTTCGTTTTTTTGACGTAATAAACGGATTTTTTTGAAAACTTTTTAAATTACTCGCTTATAAAATGTCATGGTATCTGTTTTGTCGACCCTCCAGTAGCGTATGCAGCGGTGCTCGTAATCGACGGCCGGCCGGGGACGTATTGGGCCGTCGTCGTTGAGACGCCGCTGGCTCCCTGTGTTTTTAAAGCTTTCTTTGCCCCAGCCTCCACCCACCCCCCCAACAATCGATGGACGTCACGTTGGTGCAACGCCCGATCAAGTGCATACGTGAGGACTTCTTTGATATGTCTTTCTGTGTGTTGGAGCGGCCGACGGCGGGGTGAGGGGGTTACTTGTTAATTTCCTTTCGTTTTCGCAATGAAATCTCGGACCATGTCAACGTCCAAGCTCTTTAGTAGAATGTGGATGTTGTTGTAATATGTCATACACTATGTGTTAGGGGCGGCTTCAGAACCGTCATATAAAATTTATGTGACGAATAAGTTCGACATTAACGCAGTTTTTGTAATCTGTCAAAATGCTAAATTTATTCGTCAGTTAAAGTTTATTTAGCGATTGTGAAACGGGCCCTTAGTAAAATATTCTGTTAAAAATAATGTTTAGGTAGATAATATGTATAAATTTAAATCGATTGCACGTTGCGTGACTTTCGCTAATTGAGAATCGTAATAGAAGTCCAAGAGTTTTGTGACTTTTAAAAATTATAATAGATGTTTTTGAAATAGATCTGTATGTCACCTGTCGAACAAAAATCTATTGAAGTAACATTGGAGCAAAATGTCAAAACGAGTGCATATGCGAGGACTTCTTTGAGATGTTTTTCTGTGTGTGTGATGTGTTACTTGTTAATTTGTTTTCGTTTTCGCAATGAAATCTCGGAGCATGTCAACGTCCAAGCTCTTTAGTAGAATGTGGATGTTGATTGTAATAACTTGTAGCAAACATTTGATGAAGTCTTTGAAGAAGAATCTTTATATATTTAGATTAGTCGCACGCTGCTTGCCTTTAGCTAGCTACCTTTTTATAGCTAGTTTTTATATGGTCCAAGGGTTTTTGTAACTTTAGATCATTTTGAAATAGGTTTGTACTTCACCTGTTCAACAACGATCTATTTCCGTAGATTAGTTAAGGAGAGCCTTTTACTGTTCGACTTGTGGACGATCCCAAACTAACCGGCTCGTTAGAAAGCCTGGAGCACCGCAGAGACGTTAGCTCTCTATGCGTGTTCTATCGCCTTTATAATGGGGAGTGCTCTGAAGAGCTTTTTGACCTTATTCCACCCTTATTTTTCTACAACCACACCGCGTGCCACCGTAAGGAATTTCACCCTCACCACCTGGTCTGGTGCACTTCGACCGTCCGCTGCGCCAGATCCTTCTTTCCACGCACGTGCAAACTGTGGAACCAACTCCCATCGGCGGTGTTCCCACAAGATTACAACATGGGGTTATTCAAGGGGCGGACCAACAAATTCCTAAAAGGCTGGTGCTGTGAATGTTCATGGGCGGCGGTAATCACTTAACATCAGGTGACCCGCCTGCTCGTTGGCTCGCTATCTCTATAAAAAAAAACTTTAAAGCTTTAGAACAGAAATTTTACAAGAAGTAGAACTTCTTGTAAAATTTCGGTCCTACTAGAGCTATTAGATATATGTTCCTACGTATACATACGCATCTAAACGTAGGTAAGTAATTAAGAATTTGAAAACTTCGCACTAAATCGATGTAGCAAATAATAACCCTTACAACTCAATATTAAGAGCAAACTTCGGCTAGTTAGTGCATTTCGTAAATAGCTCGAACTCGAATGTAGCGTGGCGTAGCGTGGCGTGGCGTGGCGTCGCTCGCGAACAAATCAACACAGTTGTAACGCCGACGTCAAGTTAATTAAAACAGCGAAAAGTTGGAGATTTTAAAGCAAAGCCGGTTGGTACAGTGATAGGAGGTAGCGGGAAGCGATTCACAATAAAATCAAAGAATTCATTAAATTTTTCATTGTCAATTGTTGAATTTGTAAGATAAATGATGTAAGTAATGGTGATAGCGAATTACGTAAACTACATATAGCTAAAAGGGTTCCAACTTCCAAACGGGCCCTGTTCTGAGAAGAAGCCCACCTACATTATTACAGAGTTTTTTTATTTTTTATTATTAAAAAATTGAGATTCCTACGAAAATTTAACTACGCGTGGGCGTGGCGTAGCTTAAATATAGCAAAGTCTAAAAACATCTATGTAGCTACTAACTTATGCTGATATGCTCGCGACTTCGTCCGCGTGGACTACACAAATTTCAAAGCCCTATTTTACCCCCCTTAGGGGTTGAATTTCCAAAAATCCTTTCTTTGCGGATGTCTACATCATAATAGCTATCTGCATGCCAAATTTCAGTCCGATTCGTCCAGTAGTTTGAGCTGTGCGTTGATAGATCAGTCAGTCAGTCAGTCACCTTTTCTTTTTATATATATATAGACTAGCTTATGCTCGCGACCTCGTCCGCGTGGACTACACAAATTTCAAACCCCTATTTCATCCCCTTAGGGGTTGAATTTTTAAAAATCCTTTCTTAGCGGATGCCTACGTCATAATAGCTACCTGCATGCCAAATTTCAGCGCGATCCGTCCAGTAGTTTGAGCTCTGCGTTGATAGATCAGTCAGCCAGTCAGTCAGTCAGTCAGTCAGTCAGTCAGTCAGTCAGTCAGTCAGTCAGTCACCTTTTCCTTTTATATATTTAGAGATTCCGCTAATCGCCCCGCTTATTCACACAGGCCAAGCAATGCACCGAGCTATCGTAACGAAAGAACAGTTCTAAAATATGAAAACAAACTACTTACAAACTGTGAATGGAAAAATAAGTTTCATTCGCCGGTCGCCGTGTCAATACAGGGCGAAAACTCATTAACTAATGAACGTTTATATTGAAGGAATTTCTTCAAAATTGCGAATTCGTGTACCTACCCCCACCTACTTATACCTTATTTAGTTTTTCTTAGCGGCGGGCACTCTTTTAAGGTACGCGGCAAAAAGTGATGGATGCACACAGTACGCAGCCGAAAGTGATGTACCTATCGACCTTTAGAAGGAGATAGCAGATATGTAGGGCGTTGTCCCTGTTGAGACCGACAAAACGTCATATAGGAATGAGTGACAGAGATAACGCTCTACAAAGCCGAAATGTGCAATGCATTAAGGTTATGTATGATGTGTCATACATAACCTTAATGCATTGCATATGACACATTGTTTGAATAGTCCTCTTAAGAAGCCCCTACTCGTATGTTTGGAGTTTCTCTACGTGATCAAATCAGAAATGAGGAGATCCGTAGGAGAACTAGAGTAACCGACATAGCTCAACGGGTTGCGAAGCTGAAGTGGCAATGGGCAGGGCACATAGTTCGTACAACCGATAGACGTTGGGGTCCCAAGGTGCTAGAATGGCGACCTCGCACCGGAAGACGCAGCGTTGGAAGACCCCCCACTAGGTGGATGGACGACATCAGACGAGTCGCAGGGAGCCGCTGGATCCAGCCGGCGCAAAACCGTGGCGTGTGGAAGTCCCTACAAGAGACCTATGTCCAGCAGTGGACGTCTATTGGTTGATGATGATGATGACTCGTATCTTCACCATGAATTCCGGTGTTAGTCATGTCCGGTCCGGTGCATGATTCTTGGCAAGCCGTTGATAGTCTAGAACTTTCATTGACTCCCGCAGACTTTTAGCAATTAGACAGATCGGGAGTACCTATCTACACTCATGCACTAATCCTGCATTGTATGGCGGATTAATTCGACCCCAAGTTTAATTTGAAAACTTTCCAGCGCCAGTGATTTCGGGTGACGTTTGAGGGTTGTCGCGCACTAACCCCACGCGCACCCGTGACAAGTGCACTGCTTAATTAGACGTCATATATTCTACTGTACTGAAAATAAAAATGCATGCTTAACTCACAGAGCTGTCCACGGATATGTAAAAAAAAATCTCATCATGACTGCCCAAAAAATGAGTGTATCTCTACCTAAAAATGCTGAACAGATGTGGATGTATGGGGTAAGGGGTTACATCATGCCGAGTGAAATTAGGACTTGTGTTAAAGTTGAAATCAAAAACTCCTATTCTTCTTCTTCTTCCTTACCTTATCCCACGCTACGTGGGGTCGGCACAACATGTCTTCTTCTTCCACTCATTCCTGTCATTCGTCAACGTATTATCCACCTCTTTTTCACGCATATCCTCTTTCACGCAATCCATCCACCTTTTCTTTGGTCGTCCTCTCCTCTTTTTTCCTTCCACATGCATACTTAACATTCTTCTAGTGACATGGCTTTCTTCCCTCCTCAAAAACTCCTATTATTAGGACAAAAATCAAGTTTGACGTCACAAAATAGAATTTAGGTACCTACAATAAGGAAATAGGTTTTTAGTGTAGGTGCCTCGATCAATATTCTTAGTTATAAGAAAATTGGTGATCTACACAATAGGCTAACTAGAAACAGAAACAAACTTGCAGCTCCTGCCTTCCGCCTCAGGAAAGTCCAAAAGTCATTTGTGGGTATTGGTATTACCTTTTATAATAAAATCCCGCAAACTATTTTGGACTTACCTTTGCACAAGTTTAAAAAATCTATTAAAAATATGCTCCTGAAAAAAGCATATTACACAATTGAAGATTATCTAAATGATAAAAGAGCGTGGATTTGACCTGCAGCTCGTTCCAGCAACGCACAAGACTGCAAATACTATTTTATACATGGCATAATTTTGTACCTATATCAAATATTTGAAAAGAGCAACCGCCGAGTTTCTTGCTGGTTCTTCTCGGCAGGAAAGGCATTCCGAACCAGTGGTAGATGCATCCGACTATTCGTAAGCACTTGTAAAAGTTTATACGAATAAAAAAGATTTTCATTTCATTTCATTTCATTTTCATTTCATTTTCATTTCATTTCATTTCAATGTCCTTGACGTTGGAATAACTAGTGGGTGTACACCCTAAGCAGACTTGTCCCCATTTGACCGTGTGTCCCCGGTCATAATGAGCTGCATTTCCGTGTTCCAGGGGTACTTGGTCGTTTTTCCTGGTAACTTTGCCCGGCGTGCCCCGCTTACCCCGTCGTGTTAACTTTCCGAATGTTTTCTTGCACGTCATGGTTTAGTGTTTTTATTTTGAGAGCCTCAATAGCTCAACGGGTAAAGGAGTGGACTGAAAACCGAAAGGTCGTTGGTTCAAACCCCGCCCGTTGCACGATTGTCGTACCTACTCCTAGCACAAGCATGACGCTTAGAGAGGAAAGGGGAATATTAGTCATTTCACATGGCTAATATTCTTTAAAGAAAAATTTATATTTTTTTTTGTCAAAATACTCCTTCGAAGCTGTGATAACCTAGTGGTTAGGACGTCCGCCTTCTAGTCGGAGGTCGGGGGTTCGATCCCGGGCACGCACTAAATTCTAAATTTTCGGAGTTATAGTATGCGTTTTAATTAATTGCGTTTATTAATTGCGTTTTAATTAATTAAATATCACTTGCTTTAACGGTGAAGAAAAACATCGTGAGAAAACCTGCCTGAGAGTTCTCCATAATGTTCTCAAAGGTGTGTGAAGTCTACCAATCCGCACATGGCCAGCGTGATAGGCTATGGTAAAACCCTTCTCACTCTGAGAGGAGACCCGTGCTATGTAGTAAGCCGGCCATGGGTTAATCATGATGATGATGATGATGATGAAGTCTTAGATTTTCCGAGACCATGTCCGTCTCGGGAAAGCGAGCTATCTCTGTTGCAGTCAAAGGATGGACCATGAAAAGATAACAAACAGACATACAGACTTTTGCATCTCTACATAGTATAAAATAAAGTCGCTTCCCGCTGTCTGTATGTATGCTTGGATCTTTTAAACCACGCAACGGATTTTAACGCGGTTTTCACCAAAAGATAGACTGATTCAAGAGGAAGGTTTAATGTAGGTACGTAGCTATAAATTAATATTGTTTCAACTTAAAAAAAATACAACTTGAAATTACGAGGACAGGTCGCCAGTTCATAATATTCTAAATAATATCTTTCCACGGCTGTACTCACGTAAAAGGACCCCGTATGGGTTCGAAACTAGTCGGGCTAACGTCGACTAAACACGTGAGTACAGCCGTGGACAGATATTATTTAGAATGGAAATCACTCACGGTAGTTTAAACGCTAAACTATTCTAAATATATTTAAAAAAAAAGGTGACTGACTGACTGATCTATTAACGCACACCTCAAACCACTGGATGGATCGGGCTGAAATTTGGCATGCAGATAGCTATTATAACGTAGGCATCCGCGAAGAAAGGAGTTTTGAAAATTCTACCCCTAAGGGGGTGAAATAGGGGTTCAAATTTGGTGTAGTCACGAGTCAAACGTCGCGAGCATAAGCTAGTACATTACAAAGTATACTTATTGAAAAATATAAACAAACATCTTTCAAAAATTCATTTAAAAATCGCAAAGCATATTCCCAGAAAGTCTATTTTGGAAATAATTGGTCCGTAATAGACATATCCGAAGACTCACTTAGCGAGACAAGTGGAAACAACCTAACGTGGTATTTCTCTACGAAGTTTGGCTAAATTTTTAACTCTTTCCACTGTGACATATTAGACATATTGCTAAGCAGCCGTCCGGTCTGTTTTGGCTCCTTTTTCCCGTTTCAAACGTATTTTCGGGGGCTATTTTTAAACTGCCTTGCTATTCTCTAAAACGGTATGTTTGCCGGCCAATACGTATACATTTGACACGTACATCGCTATGGCAGCGTTGTACTTGTAAACGTGTTTGTGTCTTTAAAGAAAAGTTGTTACATGTTAGCTGTTTTCACTGTCTTCTGATAGAGTATAATGATGTTCTTCAAACGAGTCGCAGGGAACTGCTGGATTCAGGAGGCGCAAGACCGTAGCAATCAAATCTGCAAGAGATCTATGTCCAGCAGTGGACGGTTAACAATGATGATGATGATGTAGACTTGAAAAATATGACAAAACTTCATGTTAGAGAGTTACCTACACTAACAGTACTGTAGGAATTTAAGATCATTATAGATAAAAGGAGCCTCTATACCATCATCATCCGTCGCCAATTCACTACTGAGAACCTCTAGAATGAGAATGGATTAGGACATAATCCGCCACGCTGGCCAACAGCGGATTGGCAGATTTCACGCACGATGGAGAAATTCTTCAGGCATACAGATTTCTTAACGATGCAGATTGCAGATGTTTCACTTCATCTTTAAAACAAGTAATAAGTATTTAAAATTTAAAAAAAATTGTTAAGTTGAAACCACATAACTCTTAAAAGTTAGAGGTAAAACATAAACAATCTCAATTCCAAACATAACCACTCTCAAATCACAAACATATCACCAACATTAGCCATAAACGCTGTCGCAGGTAAACGCGTGTTATTGGCTAAACAGATCCCACCAGCTGCCTCTCCCACAAATCGAATTCCGTATGAATATACCCTTTAATTAAAAGCTATAAAAAGCGTCGTTGACCCTACCAAAAGCACCCCCGCAAAATAAGTAACTTCCCAAAGACATAACCCGAAATTGGATTACAGAGCGAACGGGGTCTCACGTCACTCCCTCATAAATATTTTAAAAACTCAGCCCGGCAAAACTATCCGTATCGCCGACCGCTTAACCCTGTATCTGCAACACGGGGCACTTTCGACCCCGGCGATATTAGACGGGCAGGTACCAATATTCGTTGAATCGTTGAATCCTATCACGGTATTGCAAAGAAATCAAATTAGATATACAATAAGCTCGGATGTGGGCCGATTTACATATGTATTCGTGCTATTTGGCCGGTTGATACGGGATTGCGGCGGGTAACAATATTGCCTGTGTTTACACAGAGCGTCTTGACTTGTTTAAAGACTTGACGTGGACTCCGATTGCCTTTTTGTTCTGGCATGTTATTGGACACGCGTGCGATGGGACTCTGTGAGTGATAAGTTTAAGATTATTAAAAAAATGTTGATATTGTCTGGTTTTTATATTTGGAGTTACGTGCGTTTTAAGCAGTTAAATATCACTTGCTTTAACGGCAAAGGAAAATATCCCCCATAATAAATTATAACATAAAGCGATTGACAGTAATTAAGACTGTCAAGTCAGTTAATGGCATTTCCTTTTTTAACTACAAGCAAAACATCTTAATTTGTATATCAGTAATCAGACGCCATTATTGAAAATTCATGAAATTATTAATTTAAAGTTATTTTTGTAGCACTAAACTGTACACTTAAAAGAATTTTTTGTAATTTTTCCGGGATAAAGGGAATTTTTCTCAATTTTTTAAGGAAGCGTACATGTATATGGCACAATTTGAAACATCTCCTTTAACAAGATAATTTTGTTAAACTGATTATATCCGAAATAATGTTACTGATTTTGAGTACAACTAAATATTAGAGCATTCGCGTCTTCTTCTTACTAATATAATATGAAAAGGACACACATAGTTTGACAGTTTTAAGTTTAATTTAGAGCCGTCAAACCTGGTGACTTTAGCTGCCATACGCGAGTGTATCGTTAAAATTTTTAGAATGCACTAAAATTTAGAGTATTTTCATGTATTTTCATGTTCCGTCCTTTTTTAGTTTAGTGAAAAACAACAGAATCAGCGTCAGTACCTAAAATATTAGTAAAGTCTATTTATCAATATCAAAAAAAAAAAAACATAAAACAGAGCTATTCCCTAACAATATATCACAAAAAAGTCAACTTACGAACAGTAACATAAAAGCAATATCGAATAAACCTTTTAAAAGTACCTTTCAAATGGCAATCCCCTGTTATATGTATCGTCCACGCAAATCCAGCTAGCGTTAAATAAACCATAACTACGGTGTTCGTAACTGGCCCCAATAAAAAGTTGGCACTCCATAAAATAAAATTCGATCACGGGCCTGGGAGGCGTTATAAAATTTCGGCACGCTCGCGGGGGGTTAAATATCTGTACAGTGTGTACCGTACCTACTTACGGGGTATTAGGTGTACTTGCAATAAATATGAAAAAAACTATATTAACTCTTGTATACATAATATATTCGGTAATAAATGAAATTATTTTTAAATTTTTAGTGTTTGTGGTTAGGTATTGAAGTCGGTTTTTTAAATTGTTTTTTTCACAATTTTTAGTTGCCCCTTGTATTAAAATGTGCTATGCCTGGTTAAAACTCTACTGTTTACTAAGCTATTACATTGAACGCGAGCAATTTACCCTTACCCGTTCCACTATCTATCTTCGAAGATGTTCATCAGATCTTCACCTAATTTATATGGAACCATTTTGAAGTCTCTTTCAAAATGGTCTCTTTCAAACAAAAAAGAATTTTCAAAATTGGTCCTGGTGTCAAATAAAAAAAATAAAAAGCAACAACGACGAATTGAGAATCACCTCCTTTTTTGAAGTCAGTTAAAAATAAGTTTTCAGGTACAAAAGAAGTGTGACTGTGAAATAAAGATAGTTAAACTTAAGACTGTCAATCGACTGTCTTGACTTGTGTCAGTGTTCACGTTTGCGTATGGAATAGTTTCAATTTGACTTGAATCGCTATTTACAATAAATTCTATTCACATTCGTTTCTTGTATTTATTGTAATAAGACTACAGCGCTTACCACTGCGCCAGGGAGGTCGTAAAAGACAGAGTTAAACTTAGGGCTGTCAAACTAACACTAGTCGTGGTCCCGCACGCAATCGCACGTCTGCGCTCCCCAAGGAGTGAGGAGGCGCGGTCGGTCAGGACACTATCTCTCAGCGCGACATTCCGGCGCGATATTAAATCCACTCCATTCTATAAAAAATTCCAATGGACTGGGTCGGTCCCTCGTCCCCGCGAAACAAAGGACACTTCATCTGCTATTTTGCGGTAACCTACGTTTGACTTGTGTCAGTATTCACGTTTGCGTATGAAATAGTTTCAATTTGACTTGAATCGCTATTTACATTAAATTCTATTCACATTCGTTTCTTGTATTTATTGTAATAAGACCACAGCGCTTACCACTGCGCCAGGGAGGTCGTAAAAGACAGAGTTAAACTTAAGACTGTCAAACTAACACTAGTCGTGGTCCCGCACGCAATCGCACATCTGCGCTCCCCAAGGAGTGAGGAGGCGCGGTCGGATGGGACACTATCTCTCAGCGCGACATTCCGGCGCGATATTAAATCCACTCCATTCTATAAAAAATTCCAATGGACTGGGTCGGTCCCTCGTCCCCGCGAAACAAAGGACACTTCATCTGCTATTTTGCGGTAACCTACGTTTGACTTGTGTCAGTATTCACGTTTGCGTATGAAATAGTTTCAATTTGACTTGAATCGCTATTTACATTAAATTCTATTCACATTCGTTTCTTGTATTTATTGTAATAAGACCACAGCGCTTACCACTGCGCCAGGGAGGTCGTAAAAGACAGAGTTAAACTTAGGACTGTCAAACTAACACTAGTCGTGGTCCCGCACGCAATCGCACGTCTGCGCTCCCCAAGGAGTGAGGAGGCGCGGTCGAACAAGACACTATCTCTCAGCGCGACATTCCGGCGCGATATTAAATCCACTCCATTCTATAAAAAATTCCAATGGACTGGGTCGGTCCCTCGTCCCCGCGAAACAAAGGACACTTCATCTGCTATTTTGCGGTAACCTACGTTTGACTTGTGTCAGTATTCACGTTTGCGTATGAAATAGTTTCAATTTGACTTGAATCGCTATTCACATTAAATTCTATTCAGATTCATAAAACTATTCTTGTATATTTTATTGTAATCTTTTACTTATTTTTTATTTATATTGTTACAGGTAAGTTGAGAACTCAGAACAGTTTGGAGTTTGGACTATCATAATCATGGAAGTGGAAACATTTCAAATGTCTAGATGTCAAGGTACTATGTCAACTAAGTCTGTTCCATAAATTATTTATATGAGGGCCCCATTGGAATTTAGCATATAACGTTATTCCAAGAATGAAAATGGTACCCACTAAATCTAATTCCGAATTTTTAAGTTGTACTGAGGTTCTCATCTATTTGACATTTGGTAATGTGAATTTGATGGTAGAGAATTCTCGCTAGTATAAGTACATGCTTTTTTTGTTCTAAACTAGATATTATCTAGTTTAGAACAAAAAGAGCATGTACTTATACGAGCGAGAATTTAGTTTAGAACAAAAAAGCTTGTACTTATACTTGCGAGAATTCTCTACTATCAAATTCACATTACCCAACGTCAAATAGATGAGAACCTCAGTACAACTTAAAAAAGTAGATAACTGTCTTGAACTATGCTTTTGCTTAAATCCATGAGGACAAAGTTACGAGCATCATCTATTGTTAAAATAAACTAAGTTTGTTGTGGGCTCTTCTCAGACCTGGGTGCGTTTGGAACCCTCGTAGCTTTAGTTTTTAAGTTCGCGTAAAAATTATCACCACTGCAACATGCAACAACTGACTTTCAAAAAGTGTAATTTACTACCTATTTTGAATATACCATATTTTGATTTTGATTTTGAATAGATAGTCTCGGTAAGTAAGTCTAATTTGTACAATAGCTAAAGATCGTCAACATCGAATAAAGGTCTCAATAATATTTCCACATTACTATATTTTAATTAAGCGCACGTCACCATCCAGGTGAGCCCATTAAACCCCCGCCTTATCCCGGCCGGGGATTGCCAATCATCCCGGGATCACGGGATCTCCCCATTCGGATAATAAGTGCATTTTTGTGAATATTCACGCGCTTCTCTTCAAATAAATAAAAATAATCAATGTGGCTCCTCGCGATCCTCATTGTGAACCATGTGATAATATTATATTTAATGATATTCTAAAACATAGGGTTTTACATCCGCTTTTGCTCTTTTTAACCGACTTCCAAAAAGGAAGTGGTTCTCAATTCAGCCCGTTTCTTTTTTTACATCATGTTTTTGATTTGATATTATAGTCATATTATATGAAAAATATTACTTTTAATGATCATAGTAAATACACCTGTACAAAAATCATCTATATTCTACACGACCGTTTACCGAAGATAAAGTTTCCGCTTAACATCACGTTATTTGGTCGAAGTCGATGTCTGTCTCCATCAAACTGCAGCCCCTCCCCTATTAGTTAAAATAAATACATTCGACCGCCATTATCAATCCGACGTCCACCGGCCACCGGCCACCGTCCACACGTCGAGGGGGACGTCTCCATCCCTTCATCCCGTCTTCACACAGATCAATGCCCCACCTGCACTTTTATTAATTCTCGAGACAGCCCGTCCCGTCTGTCTTTGAGTTACGACATTGTTGTTTTACAAATCGTTAAGTCTCTATTGATTCAGCTATATTTGAAGCCAAAACATTGGATCATTGAGTCAAATTAATTCGCTTTTTAGATAAGATATCCTTCATCCCGTCTTCACACAGATCAATGCCCCACCTGCACTTTTAATTCTCGAGACAGCCCGTCCCGTCTGTCTTTGAGTTACGACATTGTTGTTTTACAAATCGTTAAGTCTCTATTGATTCAGCTATATTTGAAGCCAAAACATTGGATCATTGAGTCAAATTAATTTGCTTTTTAAATAAGATTTAATTGTGTATTCTACTATCTTTGTAATAATATGTATTACTTATTATATTCATAAATTTTTCTTTGTGCACTATCCCGCGTTCTGGTCATTTTATTCTTTCAGCAAAGGTTGCCTGGAAGAGATTGCTTTAGCAGGCCGCCTTTGCACCCTCTTGTGTAGTTTCTTCTGTAGCTTATATTGTTTCTCTGTATTTTATTTGTGTGCAATAAAGTATTCTAAATAAAAATATTAACAATTTTAGATTCGTCATAAATCTGCCCCCATCAATCTTCATTTAATTCCTGAAACTACAACATTTCATTTCGAAGATAAACGGTCTATCTTTGAGATATAACGTTGTTGTTATAGAAATCAGTTACTTTTTATTGATTTAACAATCATTATTTGAAGCCAAAATATTAAGTTTTTGAGTCGCAATAATTTGCTGTTTAATTGTAGTTATGCCACTTTACCACCTCAGAGTTAAAACGGTATTTTTCATGACGTAAAAATTTATGATTGTATTCAAATCAAACGGCCAATGTTATTAACTTTTCTTTCGCTATTATAAAACTCCCATGCAAATAACTTTGTCCCATACATCTCATACACACAAGCAAAGCACAGCGATACTAAAGCAGCTAGAACTATAATTTCAGAATCGGGCGACTGGCAGTAGCGTGCACAAGGTTTGAAGCCAGGGTAGGCACTAGTTAAGTAGGAGCCTGTTTACTGGCAGGTCATAATGAAAAATATGCATTGAGCTTTACAACTGGGGTAAGCAGTGCATTTATGCCTCTATGACCTGCACGCCACTGGCGACTGGTCACAAATTAGTGAAGCACTCGTTCCTACTCGACCCGTCTCCTCATCCGGCCCGGTTGGGGTGACCACGCTGATATTTGCCGAGAGACTGTATTGCGGACTTGTTTCAACATGTTCCAACATGAAAATCGAAACCACAATGTGATTATGGGAATTAATTCAGTTATACTGTGTGAATTCTATTTGATTAAGGAATATTTCGGGTTTTATTTTTATTTTATTTTTATTTATTGGACACACAAAACAGATTATGACAATAATTGATAAAGTAATACAAGCCATGAATAAAACTAGTCACTCTCCAAAAAAAAAGTGAATACAAATGCAGTTATTAGTGATGGACGTGTACGAAGTTAGTAACGGACACACTATTAAACAATACCTATACTATAATAAAAGAACATAGAACTAATAATTTGTTAAAAATCGAACACCAAATAAAGTACTTACGTGTTATTGTGTTAGTTATTACACAAAACAAAAACGTATTAATATAAATTATAAGAACCTAGAAAACAAAAATATAAGTGAATTACATTAATTGAATTAAAAAGTAGAATTACGTTATTATATGGTGCGCAGGGTGTCACACTTTCGGACTGATTTGATAAACACAGCAGATTTGCCGTTGAATATATCGATATCGCTGGAGGAGACCAACTCGTTATATAATCTGCACATTCTAACTATCGGGTTATAAAATGAAGTATTATTTTTTTATATTATTATTTATTATTTAGTTTTAATAGAGAAAGAATCTACATTAGGAGAGATCGGTTTTAAAATATGTAATTTTCAACCTTGAAAGTTATCTTTATTTGAGCTATCAACTAAGTTCGTTCAAACTGTACCTTCACTTGGGATTTTTCATATAATATTATCTAAATATATTATCTAATTACTTCTTGACTTAAAGACTTCATCCGCGTGGATTACATAAATTTCAAACCCTTATTTCACGACCTTAGGGGTTCAAAAATCCTTTTGTAGCGGATGCCTACGTCATAATGCCAAATTTCAGCCCGATCCGTCCAGTTGTTTGAACTGTGCGTTGATAGATCAGTACGTCAGTCAGACAGCTTTTCCTTTTATATATATTTAGATTTCACCTCAAGAACCCCTAGTTAAATTCATAAAATAAGGTAATATTACTTCTGGCGTTTGTGTTTTTATCATATTTCTCAAAATAGTACAAAATATAGAATAGCAATAGATAGCGGTAAGTGGGTGGATGAGGAAGGCAGAGGATTGTGTGTGGTGGCGCGCTCTTAGGAAGGCCTATATCTAGCAGTGGATGCGAACAGGCTGATTCATTGATTATGATTTAAATAGTATACCGTCCTAGAAAATCAAAACGTGTGGCCACCACATCTGGACACGTCCCGACCGGACCTCGCCCGTCTTGCAGCGTTTGACTGAGCGAAATCACTCAAAAGTTTTAATGCCGCTTCCGTGGGGAGTCCCTCCTACCCCAACCTCCCCCGTGTCCTCCGCCGCTGCGCTACGTGTACCGTATTGAAGATGCACTTGTTTTCAAATGACATACATTATGGGCTATTTTGGTCAATACTTATGTTACTTATGTAATTTTTGAAAATCACTCCCAAGTTTTAATGCCGCTTCCGTCGGGAGTCCCTCCCACCCCAGTCTCCCCTATGTCCTCATCACTGCACTTTTTTGAATTTATAAGTGTACCGTATTGAAAGTGCACTTGTTTTGAAATGACTTACATTATGTGTTATATTGGTCAACATATTACGTATGTAATTTTTGGAAGTCACTCAATAGTTGTAGACAATGCTGCTTTAATGAGGAGTTCCTCCCACCCCTGTCTCCCCTCATCATCATCACCTTATACATATTACTTGGTTTTGGAAATCACTCAAAGGTTTTGATGCTACTTCCGGAGTCCCTCCCACCCCAACCTCCCCCGCTATACTTTGTTGAACATTACGTGTACCGTATTGAAAATGCACTTGTTTTGAAATGACATATATTATGTGCTATGTCAGTCAGTCAGTTATTATGTAGTATGTTAGTTCTGAACAGTGTATCCACTTTCACCCGAAAATCCTCTGAAACCCCAAAACAGAGCGGTTGAGTGGAAACTTTGTACAGTTGTTGTTGGCACTTCCGTGAAGATTTTTTTATATAGTATCATTATTAAGTATAGGTGAATATTTTGACATTGTATAATCTATCACCTGCAATTAATTTAAAAATCCAAAAACACTGTTAGTTTATAGTTTTAAGTTTTAACTTCTGTCGGCAGTAGGTACCCACTAATACCAATTTTTTTCGTTATGAATTATGTTTGTGCTTAATTTAATTTTTCTCTCAATAATATAAACCTCTGCAAAAGACATTTTATTTTTTACCACTCCTTGTACCTATTGTTTTTAAAAAAAAAAATTCAGACGAAAATTTCAATGGTACGAAAAAATAATAAATTGTGGTGATTTTTGACAATTGTTTAGAAACCTGACATTAGGGCAGGAATAAGACGTCCCGTGACGTCATAGAGATAACGTCAAAAGGGTTGGGGCCCGAATGAAAAAATGTCCCTTATCAGTGGCTGGCCCTCGGTGAATATAGCTCTCGTGATAAGACTGATGAGAAAATATTGTCCCGATTGAGTCGCCTATATAATGTTATTAAATATTATATATAAAAAAAATTTCAAAGAGAATATATCATGAAACATTTTTGACTCTATTTGTCAGGTCACATTAAATTCTTTTTGTAAATGTTTATATTGTGTTAACCATGTGTTGGATCAACACATTTGTCTATCTTCCTATTCTATTATATCTTTCTATTCTATTCTAAATATTCTAAATGATTAAAAGACTACCTAAATAATACTCGGCAACGCAATGCCTCTTTTGTTTGAATTTGCGTACCACCACCATAATAATATTATGATAGTATGATAGGTTGATAGCTCAATGCGAGAAATCTTCACGCAAGTGCCAGTAACAATTGTATAAAGTTTCTACTCAATCGGATGAACGATGCGCGAACGCATAAGTAACTAACAAACACTCAAAAATCAACTATAGGTAGAAGCATGGAATATTAGTACAACTACAATCTGAATGGTATTAATTAAGCTTGCCTAAGCTTTTCCGTTAGGCTATGTTGCCGAGCTGCCATTGTCAAAAAGATAGGGAAAAATATTGGTCATATTTTATAAATATTAGTCAGTATAAAGAAATGACTACGCCATAAACTTTATATTTTATTTTATATTTTATATCCATACAATATGATGACGATGATGCACAATAAAATAAAATATAAATTCAAGACTGTCACCATCTAAGGAGAATTTAAATCAACCCATAATCGATTTACGTCTATCATAACGAAAATTATGATAAGCATAAAAAGAAAACAGCAATAAAAACGACAGAGTCGTAGATTTATCGAGTCAATCCGGTCAGCGGGTCTGTTAAGTGGCATTTCGAGTAACCTTTGATTTCCCAAAAGAATGTCTGCGTCTAGAATCGAATAAGTTTGTAAAACTTGGACGTGGGCGATGAAGGGTTGGCACTTTGGCAACAAGAACATTATGTTTCACTTTAGTAGTTATATAACATTATTTTGTTGTTAAATAGTTTTGTTTTGCACTATAGATATTTCAAAGACATTTAAACATTATGAGGCATGTCTAAAATCAAATAAAGAGTTCATAAAAACTTCGACGTGGGTAGAAGGTTTGCCACTTTGGCAACAAGAACATTATGTTTCACTTTAATAGTTAAAACATTATTTTGTTGTTAAATAGTTTTGTTTTGCACTATGGATATTTCAAAGACATTTAACATTATGAGACATGTCTAAAATCAAATTAAGAGTTCCTAAAAACTACGACGTGGGTAGTAAAGGGTTGACACTTTGGCAGAAAGAACATTTTGTTTCACTTTTTATATAACATTATTTTGTTGTTAAATGGTTTTGTGTTGCAATATAGAGCTGTTTTAAAAAGGATACATAAAAATATTTAATATTATGTGATATGTGTTAAATCAAATTAGTGTTTATAAAACTTAGACGGGAGCGATGAAGGGTTGGCAGAGAGAACATAATACTTTACTTTAATAGTTATATAACATTATTTGGTTGTTAAATAGTTTTGTTTTAGTACTATAAAGATAGGGATATGTCTAAAATTGAATAAGAGTTTATAAAACTTGGACGTAGACGGTGACATGGCTGAAAACGGCAAGCGGCAAGTAGGTATGCCTTTCTTATCGAGAGCTACATTTTTGTTCCATTTGCCGCTGAGACCCTGGGGCCATGGAGCCTTAGTGCTAATATAATGCTTAGTATACCATATTTCATCAAAATCGGTTGTTTTTTAGGGTTCCGTACCTCAAAAGGAAAAACGAAACCCTTATAGGATCACTTTGTTGTCTGTCTGTCTGTTAAGAAACCTACAGGGTACTTCCCGTTGACCTAGAATCATGAAATTTGGCAGGTAGGTAGATCTTATAGCTGACATTTGGGGAAAAATCTGAAAACCGTGAATTTGTGGTTATGTCACACAAAAAAAAATTGTGGTCATGAACTAATAATTAGTATTTTCAACTTTCGAAGTGAGTGACTATATCAAGTGGGGTATCATATGAAAGGTCTTCACCTGTACATTCTAAAACAGATTTTTATTTATTTTTATGCATCATAGTTTTTGTATTATCGTGCAAAATGTCGAAAAAATACGACTTTAGTACGGAACACTCATCGCGCGAGCCTGACTCGCACTCGGTCGGTTTTTTTTATAACTAAAATACTCACGAAAAAGGAGATGATGCAGCCAGCCATGCGTCTAATTCGCCAATACCATCCATTTAACAACATCTGCTGAGTTAAAAGTAACTTTTCGTGACTACAAATAAGTATAATATATCTCTAATATATCTCAGTTAGCGCAACGCGAAGAATCCGCAACAAATCAGGCTGCAGCTGCCAGTGACGGACAGACGGACGCGCGCTCCCTTTGACTCGTCTTAAATTATGTCCGGGACGTGATCGCCCCCCGCCGGGGGGAGGGGGATGTTTACTTTGCGACACTCCGCTACACCAGCTACATCTAACTTAGACACTTTCATGTGGTAGATGTCTAATAGGTATGGGTCTGTTAAAATCCGTATGGCCTTCAGTTGATGCCAATAAAAAATATCTAGTCAATTTTCTTTAAAAAAATCTTGGTATTCTTTCTTATCCTTTGAGCAAACAATGAAGCAGAATTTGGCTACTCATCATTTTGATCAACGCATCACCCGCCCAGTACTGAGCACAGGTCTCCTCTCAGAATAAGAAGGGTTTAGGTACATAGTCTGCCACGCTTGTCGCACATAACTCCGAAAAGTTAGAGGTTTTTTTTTAAATTCATTATAGGCGCACGCTTGACCACGATCACACCTGATGGGAAGTGATGATGTGACCTAAGATGGGACGCGTTTGCCTAGAAGGTGCCTATTCACTCTTGTTTTTAAGATACCCGGGTTGTAATTGGCAGGAAACACTGATCTAGGAAGAGTATTCCAGACCCTAGCCATGCGTATAAGGAATGATGACGCAAAGCGTTTCGTACGCGAAGATAGAATGTTGACGACATAGGGGTGGAAACTCGCCCTGTGTCTTGCGGTACGGTGGTAGAAATGTGAGGGAGGGACAAAGGTGAGGTGCGTGCCCGGAATCGAATCTCCGAGTACCCGGGTTAACCAGTTGCCTATCATCGCCTAAATGTACAACTTTTACCAATTAAGTATTCAAAATTATTGATCGTCCGTCAAGTAGCCGAAGAAGTGGCTAATGATCCGTCACCGAATGTTCTTATAGAACATGTTATTTTATCTTGTATACGATTAACATGTATCATTTCGGGTCTGTCAAGTTGTTACGAACCATTTGCATACATGAATATGTAAGGAAGCTAGTATTCTATTTATCTAAACAAATTATTATTACAAAACAGTTTGTTTTGAATAATATCCGTTCGTTATTTTCAAAATCTAAATATATAAAAGGAAAAGCTGACTGACTGATCTATCAACGCACAGCTCAAACTACTGCATAATGCAGATTCAGATAGCAATTGTAACGAAGACATTCGCTAAGAAACAGTCATCATCATCATCATCATCATGATCAACCCATAACCGGCTCACTACAGAGCACGGGTCTCCTCTCAGAGTGAGAAGGGTTTTGGCCGTAGTCTACCAGTACGTCGTAGACTTCACACACCTTTGAGACCATTATGGAGAACTCTCAGGCATGCAGGTTTCCTCACGATGTTTTCCTTCACCGTTAAAGCGAGTGATTTAATTAATTAAAACGCACATAACTCCGAAAAGTTAGAGGTGCGTGCCCGGGATCGAACCCCCGACCTCCGATTAGAAGGCGGACGTCCTAACCACTAGGCTATCACAGCTTCAGCTGCTAAGAAACAGTAAGAAAGAATTTTTAAAAATTCATTGCTGCCAATCAATTTTGATATTTGAGTTAGCTTACATCCTGGGGATAACATAGACCTTTATCCTGGAAAATAAAAGAGTTTCAACGGGATTTTTAAAAGCCTAAATCAACGCGCCCAACTCGCGGGCATAATCGGTAACAAAACTTGAAGGAAATGATAGAAAAATTATTATTGTAAAAAGTAAAAAGTAGGTTTGATATCTTATCAAACCTACTTTTTACAATAATAATTTGCAAGTTTTTTTTTAAGTTCAATGCAACGTCGTCGATTTGAATACCATTAGTAGGAAATAGAAATCATAACATTCGAATGAATGATGGAACAGTGAGACAGCCAGGGTAGGTATGACATTGCGCGATTGGTATTCAGTCACTGTCTCGTAATTTACGATGGCTACATCAATATTTTTATTGACTCCATAATTCACCGGGTGTCACATAATTCATCCGTCCGTATAAGACGGTTGGGGCACCCAAGGATTTTTGGGTAAACACGTTTGTGTGGTCCGTGTGAAAGTTTACTGTAAGAATCACGTCATGTGCTTTGTTGATTTTCTTTGTCTGATGACTGACTACTACTATAAAAAAAAAAATATTAAAAAAGTGATAGTTCAACTCTCCACTCTGCCTTATTTATGCGTATTACAATACAATCGTATTTTATCGACATTTTGCACGATAAATCAAAAACTACTTACTAGATCTCGTTCAAACCAATTTTCGTTGAAAGTTTGCATGGTTAATGTACATCGAATATTTTTTTAGTTTTATCATTCTCTTATTTTAGAAGTTACAGGAGGGAGGGACATACATTTTACCACTTTGTGGTACCACAAAATGTCTCTCGCGCAAACTTTTATGTTTAGAAAAAAATGATATTCACCACCACGCTTGTCGCACATATATCGAATCGAATCTCCGAGTACCCGAATAGGAAGTTAACCAGTTGCCTATCACCGCCTAAATATACAACTTTTACCAATTAAGTATTCAAAATTATAAATTACTAGCTGATGCCCGCGACTTTGTACGCGTGGATTTAAGTTTTAAAAAATCCCGTGGGAACTCTTAAACTTTCCGGGATAAAAAGTAGCCTATGTCCTTCCCCGGATTGCAAGCTACCTCTGTACCAAATTTCGTCAAAATCGGTTGAACGTTTGAGCCGTGAAAAGCTAGCAGACAGACAGACAGACAGACAGACACACTTTCGCAATTATAATATTAGTATGGATGTATCCATTATCAGTTCCCACGGGATTTTCAAAAACGTAAATTTACGAGGTTATAGTCACGGGCAAAGGCTATTTTTAAATTCAGAACATTAGGTGTATGAATAATTTTCATCTACAAATTTTTCCATAAATAAAGAAAGTAATGCACAGAATTGTACCGCAAAACTATAACTCTGACAGCTCGCTTGTTATAGGGCTATAAGCTCCTCCGAGTGAAGTTGTATAAAGACACTAGATAAGCTAGATTCCAACTTCAGACTCCATTACCATAGTAAATGTGCCCGATTTATAACTCATTCGAATTCGCTGGCGTGGTTCAATTATTATAAATATGGCGGCTATGTGGGTCAGGCGAGTGCGCTGGGCGGTGCAAGGGGGGTTGGAACCCCCCAGGTCTCACCCGTCAATCGATTGTCAAGGAGTGCAGTGGATCGGGCGGACGGTATACTCACGAGGAAGTTACTAAAGCTGGATGCATTTACGTATAAAAGTGTGTTGGCGGTGGGTATGTTGGGGGTTGGTCCTACTTTGTGTTTTGTTTCTAATCTCTTTGTTTTAGAAGCTAGCTATTTTGTTTTTAGTGCATCTAATAATGGTACTGATTCTGAGCACATCCTAATTTTAGAGTATTCGCGTCCTCTTATTACTAATCTAAATATATAAAAGGAATAGGTGACTGACTGACTGACTGACTGACTGACTGACTGATCTATCAACGCACAGCTCAAACTACTGGACGGATCGGGCTGAAATTTGGCATGCAGATAGCTATTATGACGTAGGCATCCACTAAGAAAGGATTTTTGAAAATTCAACCCCTAAGGGGGTGAAATAGGGGTTTGAAATTTATGTTGTCCACGCGGACGAAGTCGCGAGCATAAGCTAGTGTAATATGAAAAGGACAAACGCAGTTTGGCAGTTATAAATTTAATTTTTAGATGGTAAAACCCGTGATTTTAGCGCACAGTCGCGAGCCCACTGTTTAAATTTGTAGCGCGCACTAAAATTTAGAGTCTTTAAATGTAAAGTTCATGTTCTGTACCTTTTTAGCATTGTTAAAAAGAAAAGGATGCAGATATTCTAAATTTAGTTTAGAGGAATCGGTGCCAATAAATCGGTGTTTAATTAAATTTTGACGAACGATAAACGCTAGCGTCAGTTTTAGAAATGACTTGATGTTTTCTGGATTTGTTCGGGTCTTATTATTTTGGTAAGTTGTAGGAATAGGAATATAAAGATTTGTATTCAAATAATATTTTACTTTAATAAACCTATCATTCGTTTGGAATGGTTTAGGCTTTGAACGTATAAAAAGCACCTAGTTGTATTTATCGTTCATTATTAAAATACCTATTAGGCGATTGAATAGCCTCTAGGCTAACTAACTAATTATTATATAACGTACGAATAAACTATTTAATTGTCGAAAGACACGTCTTCAGTGCGAGCAATGAGTTTGAAACGTGCAAACAGTCGATTCAAATCCCGCCGATCACGAAACAAATTCTTACAGCGATACAATAAATCCTCTTACCTAATCCTCGCCCGAAAATATTCGTCTCGGGAGCGACAGCATCCATCATCGTCCGCTTAACGACTAGTCCAGCTGTTGTGTATGGGATTGATAGAGCTATAAACTATATTTATAGTTCGCTGGGACACTGTGAGAATAGTTCGTGAAGACTCTCCCGAATTACGGAAAAGATTAGATGGATCTGGTACTGAGACATCGCTGCGTAAGGTAAATGCAGGTATACCGACCCATTTAAGGAATTTTTTAAAGCGATTTAAATAATTAAGGGTACTAATTGCTTTTACGATTGATAGAGCTATAAACTATATTTATAGTTCGCTGGGACACTGTGAGAATAGTTCGTGAAGACTCTCCCGAATTACGGAAAAGATTGGATGGATCTGGTACTGAGACATCGCTGCGTAAGGTAAATGCAGGTATACCGACCCATTTAAGGAATTTTTTAAAGCGATTTAAATAATTAAGGGTACTAATTGCTTTTACGATTGATAGAGCTATAAACTATATTTATAGTTCGCTGGGACACTGTGAGAATAGTTCGTGAAGACTCTCCCGAATTACGGAAAAGATTGGATGGATCTGGTACTGAGACATCGCTGCGTAAGGTAAATGCAGGTATTACCGACCCATTTAAGGAATTTTTTAAAGCGATTTAAATAATTAAGGGTACTGATTGCTTTTACGATTGATAGAGCTATAAACTATATTTATAGTTTGCTGGGACACTGTGAGAATAGTTTGAGAAGACTCTCCCGGATTATGGAAATGATTGGATGGATCTGGTACTGAGACATCGCTGCGTAAGGTAAATGCAGGTATTACCGACCCATTTAAGGAATTTTTTAAAGCGATTTAAATAATTAAGGGTACTGATTGCTTTTACATTTCCTTTTTTATTTTTATATGTAAATATTGTATGTATAGTTTTTTTTATTACCATAAACGTGGAGTTTGTGAAGACCCTACCGGATTATGGAAACTATTGGACGGATCTGGTACTGAGATAAAGATGCGTGTGTGAAGTATTTGGACGCTTTCGATGTTAATAGTTGGCTGGTGATAGGGCTAGAATAGAAGCTATAGATAAGAAGTATGATAAAGAAGAGAGTCGTTGAAACATTTTGCCAGGAAGGTCGTCAAAAACTTGTTAAAGCACAAGTTGTAATTGAAATAATTAAAAATACTTCTAGAAATCACGTCATGCATTGCCAGGCACCCTTAAAGTTTAAAAGTTTAAAGGTGTCTGGCAAAGGGTTGCCACAACACTAAGTGTCTGGCAATGCATGACGTGATTTTTAGTAGTATTCCGAAGAAAATATAAAAAAATTAGACTATACTTTAACGTAAGATTTTTTACACCTTTATGGCCTGTTTAGAATAGAATAGAATATATTTTATTCAAGTAAACTTTTACAAGTGCTTTTGAATCGTCAGATAGTTTAATTTACCACTAGTTCGCAATGCCGTTCCTACCGAGAAGAACCAGCAAGAAAATCGCTGGTTGCTCTTTTCAAGTGATCAATTTACAATATTATTATACTGTACGGGAGCGGTGTGCAGGCTCGACCGTACCAAAGGGGAGATCTCCCACCGAGCGGTTGGTTGTGCTCGGTAGCGCCAGCTTTGCCGACGGTTATGTCTTGAAACTTCTATATATAGTCCAGATTGCAGAAAACTCCGTTAGTGCGATTACTATCGGCGGTACATTTGTTCGGGACTACGTCATCGATTGAACAGCGCCATCTAGTTTCTATTGTGGTAACCGCCACAATACCATACTGTACAAGCAATTGCAGCCCCGTGCATTGTTGGAGCGAGTCAAATCCTACCATGATCCAAAGCCACCACGATCCAAACAAACGTTCCTCCCAGTGTTGGGGACAATACGCAGAGAAACTTTCAGCTTTTATAAGATAACGAAGGTCTGGCACGCGCTGGCTGTCTCTCTTATTTGGTATACCGTATCCACGCTTCTCGATCGTTGTCGTTCACGTGACGAGCGATAATGTCGTAAACAGAAGCTCACCCACACGGCGACTCACATAAAACACACGATATTGTCATCAAACGACGGCCGACCTCCTTCAATCCTACCTACTTCATTCTGTACCCGTAGTACAAGATTTTACGTCTCACCAAACGAAACCAAATTCGAGAGTCGAAATACTTCTGCGTTACAGTAAACTGGATCTTAAAAGCCTTGTTCTAAAGCTCAAGTTTGTCCACACTTCTACAGCCAGCGCTCCAAGCGGAAACATTGCGAAATTAAAATCAGTGGCATTGAATATTTGACTTCAATTCAAGGCTGTTTAGGTCCATTTTACTGTAACGCGGAAGTATTTCGACTCTCGAATTTGGTTTCGTTTGGTGAGACGTAAAATCTTGTACTACGGGTACTGTTCCTATGAATCTCGCTGCACCGTGGTGCACGCTAGCTCTTAAAGTCGGGAAAAACTTCTGAGATACTGCGACGTAATCGCGCTGCATGCACGGATTGCCATCGCCAATATTTGAATTTCGTGATATCTCCTAAGATATCATTCTATGAAATGATATCAAGGACAATTTTGGTAACAGTAAAAACAACTTCGCAAGTACAGCTTTGTTTCAGACCACATTTGAAAATCATAAAAATGGCTATTGTGGGCCTACCGTAAAAGGTAGACATATGCTATCGCGGACTTTTTTTAGAGCTGCTTTTTTTAGAGGAACAATTCCACCGATTTCACCGTTTTCGTGTAACTTTAACTATTTACGCAGGGTACTAAGGGAGTGAAATAGGGGTTTAAAATTTGTGTAGTCCACGCGGACGAAGTCGCGAGTATCAGCTAGTGATAGTCATGTTTATTAGTTTAAAATGAGGGTACTAAAAATAATTCAATAAATCATACAAGATTTAGAAACTTTAGAAATGACAAATTTTCAGGTCACCACTAATTGCGTGACACATGATATACCGTAGTCCCTATTTCTAGAACAATAAATGTCATATTGCGTTATAATTTATATTTCTGCGGTTCTGAATGTTGCTATCTATTATTGTTGGGAAAAACCACTGATATACGGATTCCAAGATAGTATGACGTCGGTAGAAGAGGAAAGTCGTTGTAGTGGCTTAGAATGGACTGGGATAGCCAATTTATACAAACTAATACCTACTTAAACAGTCGCTGAGTGGACTTAAAGTGGGATTCATGAAAAAACTTTAAAATACACGGGTTTGATATATGATATAATATGCATGTGCGAAAAGCACAAAATATTAAAAATATACAATGAAGTTATAGGAATATCTAAATATATAAAATGAAAAGGTGACTGACTGACTGACTGACAGAGAGATCTATCAACGCACAGCTCAAACTATTAGGTAAATGGATTGGGCTGAAATTTGGCATGCAGATATCTGTTATGACGTAGGCATCCGCTAAGGATTTTTGAAAATTTAGCCCCTATGAGGGTGAAATAGGGGTTTAAAATTTGTGTAGTCCACGCGGACGAAGTCGCGAGCATAAGCTAGTAGGTTAATATTAATTAATTTTTTTATGAGACTTAAGAAGTAGTATATCTATCTTTGATTTATTATATCAGTATGAAAAAGTTGTAAAATCTTCAAGCGCGGAAGACGTAAAGGCAAGATATGACATATATCATGGATATACATCGAGCTGGAGACGAAAAAAGAAGCCGTGGAGACGGTGACGGCCATGATTTATATAGTAAACACATAAATCCGACTTCTATCTGTCAGATGTAAGGGTTGGAACACACGGGCGACGGATATGGGACTGGAATAGAAGAAAGACAGTTTTGAAGTTATTACAAAATTATTGTTTTCATAGAGGGTCGAATAATTTACTTAAAGCCGTGATGGCCTAGATCGCATCCCTCTATCACCCGAAGCTCTCCGCCCGCTTCAAACTTGGCACGGCTTGGGGGGTGCGTGCAAATATGACAAATCTTGCGAGCTTTCTTCATTATGAAAAAAAATTTGAAATCGGTCCAGAAGCCTCGTAGAAATCAGTGTAGAGGTATAGGTACATAATCTACATAGAAAAAACGCACCGAATCGAAAACCTCTTTCTATTTAGAAGTCATTTAAAAATCATAGTTTAGAGTGTCATAGAATCCGTCAAAGACAAGTATCCCTCTATCACCCGCCCGAAGCTCTCCATCCGCTTAAAACTTGGCACAGCTTGGGGGGTGCGTGTTAATATGACTAATTCTCTATTGTTTAAAAGAATGCAAATCAGTCCAGAAGACTCGTAGAAATCAGTACATAATCTACATAGAAAAGAAACTTATCGAATCGAAAACCCCTTCCTTTTTAGAAGTCAGTTAAACAATCATAGTGTCAGTTATGTAGAATCCGTCAAAGACAAGTCACTGATCGCATCCCTCATCACCCGAAGCTCTCCGCCCGCTTAAAACTTAGCACGGCTTGGGGGGTGCGTGCAAATATGACAAATCTCGCGAGCTTTCTTCATTATGAAAAAAGGTCCAGAAGCCCCGTAGAAATCAGTGTAGAGGTATAGGTACATAATCTACATAGAAAAAGCGCACCGAATCGAAAACCTCTTTATATTTAGACGTCATTTAAAAATCATAGTTTAGAGTGTCATAGAATCCGTCAAAGACAAGTATCCCTCTATCACCCGAAGTTCTCCGCCCGTTTAAAACTTGGCACGGCTTGGGGGGTGCGTGCAAATATGACAAATTTATGTAAAGCGGGGCCCCTTTGTGCGCGGCAAGGCAGCGGGAAATTAGTGCTCATTTTGTCTGATGTTTATGAGTGCTGGAGCTCTGTGCGCTTCAAAAATACGATAATGGTCCGCCGCGGTTGGTTTCGTCTGCTCCCGTATCGATTGTCAGGTTTGGCGGGTGTTGCGAGGACTGTTTTGTTCGATATTCGAGTTTTGTTCGTTATTCGAGTTGCGAGATCTTGAATGTTTGGAATCTAGCATAGTAGTAAACGCACTGAGATATTTTATGGCTTAATAGCCATGCATGTCTCAGTGCAAGCCGTATTAAGGCGATACCTCGAATGGCTCAATACATCAGTTTTGGTCTTTTAGGCGCCATCTCCACGGACGAGAGTATCGCGGCGATAGTCTCGCCGTGTCCAAAATTCTATACAAACCTTATGGGCCTATCTTCACAGGGTCACACTATCGCAGCGATTAGTTTGTATCGAATCTTGTCACACGGCGAGATTATCGTCGCGATTCTCTAGTGCGTGGAGATGGTGCCTTAGATCTTACTCAGTCAGACAACTGTGGTAATTCTAGAGCTAAAATTGCAATCAGTTCTATTATTTATTTGTGTTTGACCAAATTCCATGTTTTCAAAAAAAAATCGAAATTCAATCCGAAAACATAGTTTCGTTTGTGATTGTTTGGTGACTATTTATGCCCACTGAGTTTGGCGTAAAACCGTCTCATTATGAAAAGTGACTCGTGCTGAATAGTGGACAGGTGCGGAGTTGAAAATGATGATGGTGATGAAACGTAGAGAGGAATGCATGTAAACTCACCCATATTTTAATACTAGATCAAAAATATAAATAAAAACAAGCTAATAAAATGTTGACAACACCTGATAAATAATAAATAAATTGATGCAAATGGTGATAAAGTTTGGAGTGCGAATTCACTTGTTCCGCAAATCTGTCGGCGGCTCGCTCTCGGGGGTGATTGATTATGCGCAGTTCCAGAGGTCGCCCGCTAAGTGACGGGGACCAGCGAACAGTCACTTCTGAAAAAATGTTTAACAGATATGACTTTTGCACTGATTTTTTCGTAATTTAAAAAAAAAGACATAATTAAGGTGTTGCAGTCCCGCAATTTTATTGTGTGTTTATGACATTGATTTTTTTTTTATTCAGACTAAAAAAATTATGTAGGTACCTACATTCCTTATTATAAAGTTATACTTGGATCATAGCATTTTATAAAAAAAACTAGCTTCTGCCCGCGGCTTGGCCCGCGTGTCCTACAGGAAACAAATGGCATTTTTTCATTCAGAAACAAACATTATAACATCAGGACGCGCACCCTGCACCAGCACCGAATAACACATATAACTTTCCAACCCCCATTTCATCCCTTTTATGGGGGGGATTTTCTCATAGTCATTTCTTAGCTGACACCTAACCTCAAGAAAAAACTTACTTTCCAAATTTCAAGTAATTAATATCAAAAATTTAAACCGTCCCATACCAACTTTCATCCCCTATTTTACCACCCTTATGGGCGAGTTTTCCAAAAATCCTGAAACACGTATTTCTTCATTTGTGATCGAAAACCCAAATACCAATTTTCATGCAAATAACTTGAAAAATGACCGACTTTCATACAAACTTTCATCCCCCATTTAACCCGCTTAGGGTGGAATTTCGAAAAATCCTTTCTTAGTGGATACCTACTCTTTATAAAGAATAGACCCTCCAAATATCATGTCTTTAGGACCAGCGGTTTAGGCTGTGCGTTGATATATATGTCAGTCAGTCAGTCAGTCAGGACTTTGAATTTTATATATATAGATAGATATTAAATTTAAAAACATTGTGTTAATAAAATGTTCAGTACACCTAAACAGCCAGGGTTTTTATTGGTTAAGAAATACATAGTTATATGTATGTGTACGTATAGTCTATACCAACCCTGGTGTGCACTAACTACACAGTATAATGCGAGAGAGTTCGTCAAAGTATTATAATCTTGATTCACAATCCAACCCCCGCCCGCCCATCGCCTGCTCGACGCACATAACCGAAGATCACGTCACAACCATTCCTAAGCTCCCAAGTCCCAAGCAAACGGAAAAGGAATAATTTCTTTATAAATTATTGCTAGCGAGAATTGAACTGATATCCTTCAAAGGCGGGCGGGGTGCGTGGGGCGGGCGCGCGCGAGTGGGGTGATTTATTGGGCCATAAAGTATTATAATTAAAAGCTGGGGTGAAACTATACGGTGGACGGAACTCCGCGCCGTTTGTGCGCCGCAAACGCTAAGCTGCTGGGATACATGGCGACCTGGATATGAAGAGGTTATTGTTTTTACTATCCGAAATTCTCTAGGTTCTAATTAGTGCAAAAACCCGATAGACGTTGGAATCGAGACCTCGCACCGGAAAGCGCAGCGTTGGAAGACCCCCACTAGAATGTACAAACGACATCAATGAAGTCTAGGGCTTAGGGCTAGCCTAGGGGCAAATTTTGCAGCCTGTGGAAATTTTGTCCATCTCGTTTGACATTTCGACAGACTCTCAGTACAAAAACTGTCATAACACCGAATTTATTCGTTAGATAAATTTATCTAGAGGTTGTGAATCAGGCCCTAAATCTAATTTTTTCATAGACACTTTTTGATTTTAGCTTCTAAGAACTTTGCTAACATCAGGGTAACCAAGTCCATAAATCATTTCAATAAAAAATTTCAGGACTATCTAATTAATACCAAACTATAATTACTACAGACTGCGATCTCAACTACTAAGTAAGTTTAATAAAGAAAGAAAGGACAGCAAGACAGAATCAACTAATTTTAATTTTCATCTATTAAAGTAAGGTCAAATTAAAGTAACTCAAAGTTTTTTTCGATTGTTACGAATTACGATGGTCTGCGATTTCACCTAATAAGTAGGTTTAATAAAAAAAGGGCAGTGAAACCAATGAATCTACTAATTTTAATTTTCTATCAAAAGGTAAGATCATAGTAAAATAATAGAACGTGTCCGTTATTAAATAGCATGTCGCCGTCCGTACAAGTAGCGGGCCGGCGTCGTCCCGTCTCGTGACAAACGCTCTGTTTATTAAAGTCAAAACATAATACGGGACTGGCGTAAATCATGCGCCGCCAGGGGGCGCCACCCGCCCCCCACACGTCCACTAATTTCCAGAAAATGGTCACCCCAGAAGTTCTGCTTCACAGCTCACGGTATCTGCATTGGGTTGCGATCTTTTCTTTTATGCTGTACCTACTCTAATAGGGTCTTGGACTGTAAGAATTAATTATTAAAGAGTATAATTTAAAAAAAAAAATGTTTTTTATTTTTACCACGAACGTCACGCTGTACGGAAGGTGCTTAATCTTCTAAATAAATAAAAGGAAAAGGTGACTGAATGACTGACTGACTGACTGATCTATCAACGCACAGCTCAAACTACTGGGCGGATCGGGCTGAAATTTAGCATGCAGATAGCTATTATGACGTAGGCATCCGCCAAGAAAGGATTTTTGAAAATCCAACCCATAAGGGGGTGAAATAGGGGTTTGAAAATTGTGTAGTCCACGCGGGCGAAGTCGCGAGCATAAGCTAGCGACGGTATATTTTTGCATCGGTATTATAGTTAGACATGGAAAGTGACTCTAAATCAAGACAAAATCAAAAATCTCCCAGTGGATTTTGAAAAACCAATCCCACAAACACAAAGTCGCGAGCATCATCTAGTAAGAATACGATTCTTATTTCACAGTTTAATAATAGGTAAGAAAAATTCGCGAACGCAAAAAATACCAATTATTGAATGTTAGTGAATGGTGCGTTGTGAACATCCGACCTCATCAGGGCCTTTTCATTGATCTCCGAGGCCGCGGGGCAGGTGAGTGTGTCGGGGGTCTAACGAGCCCCGTGTAACTCGTTTAATAACTTACTTACTTTCAATTATATTTTTGTAGAGTCGAGTTTGAAGATCGTGGTTCCGTAGAATTTAAAAGGCTGACTTTTTATTTTTAATGGCGACTTCATCTGTAATGTACATTAATTGACATGTTTGTTGCATAGTTTCTAGAAGTTTATAAAAATGTTATTATACTAGATGATGTCGCGACTTCGTTCGCGTAGATTTAGGTTTTTAAAAAATCCCGTGAGTTTTTGTCCCTAAGATGGATACATCCGTCTTTGGGATTTCACAGTATCAAATTTTGTTTAAATTTGTTAAACGTATAAACCGTGAAAAAGTAATAGATAGACACACAAACAGACAGTATTGTCTTATTTAGCCCCTCAGTGTATTTGATAAATGGTCTTTCGAACCGGATTTTAGCTTTTACGTTGGGTTGTTTAAGATACATAATATTTGACTACGGTATCCCAAAAATTACAAGCTTCTTGAAAAGGTATTCTAGTCTCATAAATAACGCAGACAACGATTTTAAGCTTTTGAGTTAGATATAAAAATGATATAAATCACAAAAAGTTGTTCACATCAAAAACATTTATACTATTAAAAAAATTTTTGATGTTAAAAATGAACCTCTCCATTTTCGAAGTCGATTAAAAGGTACATTATCGGCCTAAAGCGAATTGGGGGACTCATTAAAATATCCGTAGATTCACAGGGCGAAATTAAATTCTGTCATAAGCGCAACAACAAATCATATTTATTTACACGTAAAAATACCTCGGGTGGCCATTACCGCTACAAAACGCGGACCTCGCGGACCGCTGAGGAGATTAGGCAAGGAGGGACATTAAAGTGAAATATTTATTTAGGGCCGGCTAGATTACATTACTCCATACACATAAATAACGAAAACAATAAGAGCTATTTCTAATAAATATCTTTTTATTGCCGGATTGTGAAAATTTTAGACACTTATCCGGGGGTCGGGGGGGGAGGGTTTTTGTTCCAATTATTTATGGCGGTTGAGACGCGGGGGATTTTGAATTCGTCGGCGCGTCTGTGTCGCTCCTTTCTTGTAGAGAGTTCCTTTTTTTTAATTAAAACTTTCGTGTAGGTTAATTAATGGCCGCATAATAATGGGATGGATATCTTTATTCGGGCGGCTTTTTGACGCACCTAAATGCGTATTACGATTTATGTGCGAGCCTGATTGTTCTCAATCTCTTCGAATGCTTTTTTTCACATTAGAATGTAACATCTGCCGTTTTCATATGTTTTTATCGATGACAGGTGTATGTTTGACTGTATTATTAAATCATAGTATTTTTATATGCTGAAAACATGCTAATCTTGCAAGGCGTGTGGGTTTAATAAAAAATTGCCATACCCCTTCAAGGTTAGCCCACTTCCATCTTAGACTGCATCATCACTTACCACCAGGTGAGATTGCAGTCAAGGGCTAACTTGTATCTGAATAGAAAAAAATAAATATTGCTCAACTCAAATCTAACAGATTCAAATTCTAGTTAGATTAATATGGAAACGCAATCAAATCAAGTACCGGTACGGATCCATAACTTCATACCTACTTGAATTCTACACATACATCGATATTCAATATAATAAATGCTTAAGCGTGTCTGTATGTCTGTTACCTTTTCATCAATTTAACTGGCTTTGACGAATTTTACAGGTACAGAGATAGCTTGCATCCAAAAAATCTCACAAGGTTTTTGTAAATCTAAATCTACACGAATGAAGACTTGAGCATCATCTAGTACCTAGTATATTCATATTTCTTTTAGATTTATTTTATGTAAATTAATATTGTCAAAAAACTAAATCCTTAGGCAAACTATTTCAAAAATGTATTCGTAAAAGCAACAAAAGAGTATCTAGAAATCCTTTATTTGAGCACTCCATAAACCCTGGAGCTAGTCTGTTGTTAGTAACATGTCCCATGAATCAAACATTGCAAGACGAATGCAATCCGGACGCGTCCCACCCCATTGTCCGAGTGCCGCCGTGCCACAAATCAATCAGGAAAAAAGTCCAAAACCCGAAGCCGAAGCCTAAATGTCCTTCAAACCAATACGGCACAAGAATACCTCTCCATATAATCTAATAAATAATCTTTGAAATGTAATTTATTAGCTACGGCATCACCGGACGGAGGCTTCTAAGAGCGGGATAGATAGATTCAACCCCGAGGAGTTGGAGGAAGAGGGGAATAAATGTCGTCCGTCATAATAACATCGAGCAAAAACAATGGACAATGGATTGTGGTGCCGAGATACGTCTTCTTAGGGCTTCCCCCTCTAAAGTGGGGGGAGATAGATGGCAACATTCGAATGGGGACAAGACTGTCCTGACTCAACGCGTGCGCAACGCAGTATCGACGATATTTGAATTTAAAAAACGGATTTTTGCTGATTTATGCAAACGGAGTAATTTAATCTTGACCGGTGCTTAAAGTTACGTTACAATTACCGTTTAAATTGAGAAACATTGTTCATACATCCAAAAATTTCGTAATCGAACGTGAAGGGGCCGCGGTCTAAATAGACTAAAAGCACTGCTAGGCTGCGATAGCCAGAGATTCAATTCCTGCCAGTTCGGCAATTTTTTATATGAATTGAAAATTTATTTTGTATGTTTTTGTCCTTAACGTAGAATACCTACGTATGGATTTTGTAGTTTCTAATGTAAAAGCATTATCCATACAAAAAGCAAAATTAGTTATTTAATTAGAAACAACAGCTTTATTAGCATTTTACAAGCCCCAATATACCTACCTAAGAAGAGCGCGCAATTTCGAAGTTCCAGATACAAGCTGATCAGTATTCACTCATGAATACCGCCAGGACACCCACAATCTAAACCCATTGCGCGCGCGCAGCTGTCAAGTGCAATTAAAAGATGGCGCTACCGTCGACTAATTGACTTTTCATGTCCCGCATACGGACTACCTGCGCGTGGACACCCACCTTGTTTTGTGTTTAATTATTGTAACTTAGTGTTATGCCTTTTACTAATTAGTCGCTTGAAAATAACTTATGTCTACCCTAGCAATATTACCTATTATGTATTTTTAATTTAATTTAATTTAAAACATCTTTATTGCTTAATGACAAAGAATAAAAAATACAGGATATGCTTAAAAAACCGGCCAAGTGCGAGTCAGGCTCGCGCAACGAGGGTTCCGTACACAGTCGTATTTTTCCGTCATTTTATACGATAAATCAAAAACGACTTACTACATCTCGTTCAAACCAATTTTCGGTGGAAGTTTCTCTTATTTTTGAAGTTACAGGGTGGAGGGGGGGACACATTTTACCACTTTGGTTGGGTCACAATAATCGATTTTATGGTTTTCAAATGTGATCTGAACAAGCCTTACTTTCGAGGGTGTTTTACTGACATACTACTGATTCTTATCAAAACAAAATAGTTGATTATTGTAATCTTTATTTTAGACCAAATTGCCTTACAATCATTTATTTAGAATAATATCTTACGAGATATCACAATTAAAATAATATGAAATAATGCGCAACAAAACGACACGGAGGCGGCTGTGCCGCGGCGCCTTTATCTCCTCACTGACCACCAAATTAGTATCTACATTGCACCCATGCGAAGCTGGGGCGGGTCGCTAGGTAATGAATAAAGAAAAAGGCATGATTTTTCCACATAGAATAAATTTTATACGAACAAATCAGAAATTCATTGCATTGGCACAAAAGTGTCTTCTATAAAAATTTTAAAACAGAACTATAGCCAAGCTTGTCTGTAAAAAAGACAGAATTGAAGGAAAATCCTACCGATTGTGGAAACATCTAGGATTTATACCTATTTATACTTGTTTGGCTCTTCCGTTTTACGAGCGGAGGATCCTCTTAGCTGAGATGTGAATGAGAAGCGGGGTGATATTTAAATCGTCACGTTTTTTCAGTCGTAAAACTAAATTTGAGCTGACCCATTTGAGGTAAACATTCGGTTTTGTGGGGGAACAGATTGATATTTTGAGTTTGAACTTTGTGGAGGTATTTATGATGTCATAGGCATTGACAGTGTCCTCTGTGCTGCAAATGTTCATCATTACTCACTCACTACAGGCCGTTTCAGATCAACCCATCACCGGCACTACAGAGCACGGGTCTCCTCTCAGAGGAGAAAGGTTTGGCCATAGTCTACCACGCGGCCATGTGCGGATTGGTAGACTATCAACACACCTTGAAAACATTATGGAGAACTCTCAGGCTTGCAGGTTTCTCACGATGTTTTCCTTCACCGTTAAGCAAATGATGTTTAACTATATTAAAACGTACATAACTTCCGAAAAGTTAGAGATGCGGCCCGGGATCGAACCGTCGACTTCCTTAGATAAGGAGGCGGACGTCTTAACCACTAGGCTATCAGGCTTATTAAATAACTAAGTTAAAACTTTTTAAACTAATATATAAATGCGAAAGGTGTGTCTGTCGCCTGCTAGACTTTCACGGCCCATCCGTTTAACCGATTTTGACGAAATTGGTACAGCGATAGCTTGCATCCCGGGGATGGACATAGGCTAGTTTTTATCCCCGGAAAATCAAAGAGTTCCACGGGATTTATTAAAAAACTAAATCTACGCGAACGTAGTCGCGGACATCATGGATTTAGGTTTTTAAAAGTCCCATGGGAAGTTGATTTCCCGGGATGCAAGCTATCGCTGTACAAAATTTCGTCGAAATCGGTTGAAAGTAAAAGGCTAGCAGACAGACAGACAGACGGACAGACAGACAGACAGACACACTTTCGCATTTATAATATTAGTATGGAAGTATAGATTGGTCATCACAAATAATTCACGTTCAATGATACAAACGCGATTGTGTGTAGAAATGATCCAGCTCGGAGCTTCTGGTTCATGTCTAGGTATTCCTTTGATACTTCACTAGCTGACGACTGACAGACAAACGGTGTTATTATCAGATTATTATGATTATTTAGTTTATATAATCAGCGATCTGTCGGTGATGGAATCAGGTGCTTTACCTAGAAGCTATCTGTAAAGTCGTTCTCAGAATTACATTACAATTTAAATACTTTTGGATAATGTAGGTATTAAGGTGACGCAGTACGCCCGACCGAACCTGTTTGCTTTTCACTTGACATTGTATAAGAAAGGTGAGATGCACGATAATTTTCACCGAAATCAAGAGTTTAGGAAAATGTTTTTTGAGAAAAAAATGGCTTATATTACACTTAAAACCAACAAAGGACGTGGATTTAAGTATTATTGAAAGACCCCTCCTATATTGTAATAATCACTGAGAAATAATTTATTGTGATGTAGTCAAATACCCACTTTAGTAATTTGCAGGGCCAAAACACACCTGCAAAACTGCGAGTGTGCTTTGCCCCTTAGAACTTAAAACTTTTCTACTATATTCTAAGATTACCTACAGACAATATTTAAATTAATTTCACTTTCGATGGTCGCGGCGCCATCCTCGTAGATAAATAATTCAAAATTACCACGAAAAGTAGTAACATTATAATAAATCAGCTGTTATACTCGTCAAAATGGTCATTAATATCAAAAATAGTCTTTAACACTAATAATAATAAAGGCGATATTCGCAAATGAGGTGACAATATCGTGAAGTAAATACGAAGAGCTGGTGGAAGTATTTACCTACCCGCATCTTCATCAACAACAACTGATAGACGTCCACTGCTTGACATAGGGACTTCTACACGCCACGGGATTGCGCCGCGTGAAACCAGCTGCTCTCCGAAGTAGGGCATCAGCTAGTAAAGGAAAACATCGTGAGGAACCCTGGATGCCATAATGATGGATGGATGACTAATGAGAACTCTCGTTCTCATTAGTCATTCTCGAAGGTGTGTGAAGGCTGCCAATCCGCACTTGACCGGCGTGATAGACTATGGCCAAAAAGCCTCAACGGTTAAAGGAGCGGACTGAAAACCAAAACGTCGCCAGTTCAAATCCCACCCGTTGCACTATTGTCGTACCTACTCCTAGCACAAGCTTTACGCTTATTTGGAGGGGAAAGGGGAATATCAGCCACCAATTAACTCAGCTAATATTCTTTTTTTTTTAAACTCTTCTCAATTTGAGAGGAGACCCGCTGCGCGATTGCTGGAGAATGACAGCTACAATGTCACGATCGCAATCATCTCTGATTGGTTCAAGGTCCTCACTCACGACACTGCGGCAGAGCCGATTTAGGAGGCTATAGCCACAATCTAGGAGATTCGGGTGCATATCTGCTCCTGCCGGCCGATCTAAGAGGTGATCTAGGATCCGACCTAGAATGACCCTACACATGACATGTTTAGGAAGCAATCTAGGATCCTCCCCAATTTTTTCACCCTGAATAGACCCTGCTGCAGTGTCGTGAGTAGCTGTCTTAACGCTCGCTCACTATTGGCTACAATGCATTGTTGCAACAAGAATCGCACAAATTCAGCCAATCAGAACAATTGATTGATGCAGGTTTTAGACAATCGCCCTACTGACTGGACCGGCAATGGGTTGATCATAATGACTGCCTCAAAAGTCCCACCAGCTTCTGATCTACAAATAAGATGACAGAAACGTAACTAACAACAAAGCTATAATTCACGCGTCTCGCGATTATGACGGACGCCATTTATATTCAAATCGCCATGAATACCGAACAGAGCTTCAACTTTTATGTTTGGTGATAGATGGAAACTGATTAACGCGGAGATGTCGAAGTTCGCTGACCTTATTATGAGAGTTTTAATATTAACGTCGATATTCGTGGGCGAGCGATTTAGACTAGCTTTTACCTGCGGCGCCTTCCGCGATTATGTAAGCCAAACATAGTTAGCCCTGACTTTGGGCTCTTCTACGGGGTGATTCGCTAACTCAGTGTCTAACACTGAATGATAGCCACCGAGCTGATTTGACATTGGTTGATTCTACATTGCTGTTTCACTGAGTGACATTAATTTTTCATAGAAAACCTTGAATGGATTACAAATAAATTCAAACGAGCTCGGTGGCTATCATTCAGTGTTAAACACCGAGTTAGCGAATCACCTGCCGGTATTAAGGGATTTTAATCACAGCAACTAGCAACTATATACTTGAACGACTGAGCTACTCATCATGATCAGCCGGCTCACTACAGAGCACGGGCGTCCTCTCAGAATGAGAAGAGTTTGGTCGTAACCTACCACGCGGGTTAAGTGCGTATGGGCAGACTTCACACGCCTTTGACAACATTATGGCGTACTCGGTTTCCTCACGATATTTTTCTTCTCAAGCAAGTGATAAATTCATTGCTTAAAACGTACATAATTCCGAAAAATCGAACCCCTAACCTCCCGAATGGCGAACATCTTATTAACCACTAAGTTACCACGGCTTACAATATCTCTCTAGATGTTATAAGATTTGTCAAGACGACTGAGGAAAAGAAATGCATAGGTATTCAGTTTTGACAAATCTACAGAACGATTCCAATTCAATCCATCAGTCTGTATGCGTCCACTGCTGGACATAGGTATCTTGTATCCTGTAGGGACTTTCACACGCCACGGTCTTGCGCTGCCGCTATCCAGCGGCTCTCTGCGATTCGTTTAATGTCTTCTATCCACCTAATACGCTAACGCTGCATTTTCATTTGAAAGAAAGAAAGAAAAGACGTTTATTTACCAAACTGTGCCACACATCACATCTTAGAACTTTTTAGAGTTCCGTACCTCAAAAGGAAAAACGGAACCCTTATAGGATCACTTTGTAGTCTGTCTGTCTGTCTGTCTGTTTTTTTTAAAATAGCCTTAATTTCCAAGAACATGCGATAGGATTTACATAAGTAACTGTAACAATTTTTTTTGATAAAATTGATTTATTTATATATACAATATATTATAATATTAGATATTTATTAGATATTTTTAATATTAGATTATTAAACATTTGTTACAACTATTTAAATTAATATAAATTATAGTGTGTTATTTATAAATGTTTGTTATGAGTTTGAATTTAGTCATTTTAGGAATAACCACATCTTATAACTAAGAGCTGGTTATTCCGGCGCTTCTTCCACCTGAGCATAAGCCCAACGCGCTTCAAGCAAAAGAAGCGCCGGAACAAACTGTCATGTATGTTATAACATAACATCTATCGGTTTTTCGAGCTACGTGCCCTGCCCATTGCCACACAATAATCATATTATTATAATATCCATCTATTTAAGCATCGTGTTAGCTGAATCTTGTATCGTCTCGCAACACGCGCGAGTGAAATTAAGCAGGTGCTCGATTTATGCGCTCGCTGATGTACGATGCACTGAGGAGGCGCAGGACCTGAGTAAATATGCGAATGCATAGTCAGTCAGTCAGCGGCGTTGTTTATGTTTAAACTCAAACTCAAACCATTTATTCAGAATTGGTAAAATTTTACGTTTCCTGATTGTCATAAATTTTTATTTGTAAGATGATATGATATAGTGGTGATAATTAATACGTACTTAAAACTAAAGCTACGACGGTTCCAAACGCGCCCAAAACGCGCGCGGTAACAGTAATAAAATAGTAAAAACTTTACTTTACAAGTTTTTACTATTTTATTACTTTTACCTATTACCATTGACGACCTCCCTGGCGCAGTCGTGAGCGCTGTGGTCTTATTAGTGGGAGGTCCCGGGTTCGATTAAAATAATGGTAAATTTAATCGAACTAGGTTTTAATGGTAAATTAAAACTACCTGACTATTCATAAGCACTTTTAAAAAGTTTACATGAATAAAAAAACATTCTATTCTATTCTATTCTATTCTATTCGATTCCTGGCAGGGGTTTGGAGTTTTATAATTTCTAAATTTCTACCAAAAAAATTTCCCCCAATCATTACTTCAAAGTCACATTTCATTAGTTAACAATCTCCAAGTCGGTGTGCCTTGCCAACACAGCGTCAGAACTAGGTCCTCACACCGACCAGCTACCGGTTCATAAATTAAGAATCGGTATGTCCAATACTGCCTTCTGGCAGCGAGCCAGTCACCCCTGGCATTAGCAGCTGCTAAAAATGACAGCTTTAAGGCGCATCCCCTTGAAACATCGACATACTTGAAAGGGAATGGTGGCATGAATTCGCCTCGTACAATTTAAACTGGGTATTAGAGCCCTTGCCCACGGCGACTTTTTGTAGCGATACAGTAGCGATGCTGTCGCGCGTCCGCATCGATACAGTCGCGAAGCAGTCGCCAGCTGTGTGCCAGCCCACGGTCTCAGATTCAGTCGCGATGCAAATGCGATATTGTCACGCTTCTGTGTCGATGCAAACGAGAAAAAATGTTGCACTGATGCTCGGTTCTCTATTCACGCGCCACCCTCCCTCCGTTCTTCCCCCGATGTCATCCGACAAAGTCGCGCGTTTGCATCGATACAGTCGCGATGCAGTAGCACGTTGCAGATGCGACTAACACGCGTTAGTAGTGATGCTAGCGTGCGTTTAGTAAACGCGCGACAGCATCGCTACAAAAAGTCGCCGTGGGCGAGGGCTCTTAGATAGCGTTGGTTCTACTTGGGTTTATGGCCAAATTGTTTGCTTGAGTCGTCTACAAAGATCTTTACCTAAATAATAAGTTTAAAACTCGTTTGCGGTAATTTGCGGTCACATCACAAAAAACCGGCCAATGGCGAGTAAGGCTCGCGCAATGAGGGTTCCGTACTACAGTCGTATTTTTTCGACATTTTGCACGATAATTCAAAAACTATGATGCATAAAAATAAATAAAAATCTGTTTTAGAATGTACCTTTCATATGATACCCCATTTGATATAGTCACTCAGTTCGAAAGTTGAAAATACTAATTATTAGTTAATGACCACAATTTAAATTTTTTTTGTGTGATCTAACCCTAAATTCACGGTTTTCAGATTTTTCCCCAAATGTCAGCTATAAGATCTACCTACCTGCCAAATTTCATGATTCTAGGTCAACGGGAAGTACCCTGTAGGTTTCTTGACAGACAGACAGACAGACAGACAACAAAGTGATCCTATAAGGGTTCCGTTTTTCCTTCTGAGGTACGGAACCCTAAAAAAATTAAAAAGTGTTTTGAAAAAATAATTAGTAAGTATTTTCAACTTATAAAGTAAGATTACTATACCAAGTGGGATATTATATGAAAGGGCTTTACCTGTATATTGTAAAACAGATTTTTATTTATTTTTATGCGTAATAGTTTTTGATTTATCATGCAAAATGTCGAAAAAATACGACTGCAGTACGGAACCCTCGATGCGCGAGCCTGACTCGCACTTGGCCGGTTTTTTGTGGTATCATATCAGTATAATCATCAGTGCTATCACCTGTATTCATTTTTGCCAGTGTTCTGGTTACACCCTACATTATATAGTATATTTTTATATCCGGGCGACATGTGTCCGTCGCGCGAGCTCTAATTCTAGGATCATTCGTCGTCAGTCCCGTTATTCAGCGTTTATTGCCCATTACTCTTTGATTAAAAGTGCTTATAAATCGTAGATTTATAAAAATACACGCTGAAGTCTTCAGGTGGTCGCACATTGGTTAACACCGCACCTCATGTAAAGTAACGTTCGCGGAACGTAAAGAAACGTTCAAAATCGTCCACAACGTCGTACCTACACCTAAAATAACAGATATACTGTAAGGTTGTTAAATTCTGAAAGATTTCATCCTGAGAACAGTGTCATGATCATATCAGATCTTTGTAAAGCAAATTTACGTGAAAGTGGCGGCTGGAAGCAGACCCCTCTTTGGGGTTGAACTTTCAAAAATCCTTTCTTAGCGGATGCCTACGTCTTAATAGCTTAATATCTGCATGCCAAATTTCAGCCCAATCCGTCCAGTAGTTTGAGCTGTGCGTTGATAGATCAGTCAGTCACCTTTTCCTTTTACATATTTAGATATTGAGTAAAATTCATAGCATGCCATGAAGCGTGCGGTGCTGACTAATGGGCGAATACCTTTAATCTTCAAGCTATAAAAATACACGCAGAAGTCTAGAGTTGTCGACAGTCGACGGGATGTCGTCAGTATTTATTGTGCTGCTCGCCCACTACACAGAGCCGTATATTATTAAGAATAACGTATTATTTTTCTTGTTTTATGACAGAATCGTGTTTAATTTTGTGGTCATAAATAAATGTTTGTACACCTACGATATCAACAATTAGGATTTGTTAAGATGTTTTCGGATTGTGTACAGTCATACTGTTTACATTTTAAGCTGTGAGTGAACTTAAGATTAACAATTCTTTTTTGTGGACAAGGAAGCACTTATCTCTATGAGAGATCTCTACCAGTGACTCTTGGCAGTACGAGAGGTTGTAGAGGGAGTAGAATAGGTACAAGAAGAAGATTATATCTATGAGAGATCTCTACCAGTGACCCTTGGCAGTACGAGAGGTTGTAGAGGGAGTAGAATAGGTACAAGAAGAAGATTTTATCTATGAGAAATCTCTACCAGTGACCCTTGGCAGTAAGAGAGGTTGTAGAGGGAGTAGAATAGGTACAAAAAGAAGATTATGTCTATGAGAGATCTTTACCAGTGACCCTTGGCAGTACGAGAGGTTGTAGAGGGAGTAGAATAGGTACAAAAAGAAGATTATGTCTATGAGAGATCTCTACCAGTGACCCTTGGCATTACGAGACGTTGTAGAGGGAGTAGAATAGGTTCAAAAAGAAGATTATGTCTATGAGAGATCTCTACCAGTGACCCTTGGCAGTACGAGAGGTTGTAGAGGGAGTAGAATAGGTACAAGAAGAAGATTTTATCTATGAGAGATCTCTACCAGTGACCCTTGGCAGTAAGAGAGGTTGTAGAGGGAGTAGAATAGGTACAAGAAGAAGATTTTATCTATGAGAGATCTCTACCAGTGACCCTTGGCAGTACGAGAGGTTGTAGAGGGAGTAGAATAGGTACAAGAAGAAGATTTTATCTATGAGAGATCTCTACCAGTGACCCTTGGCAGTAAGAGAGGTTGTAGAGGGAGTAGAATAGGTACAAGAAGAAGATTTTATCTATGAGAGATCTCTACCAGTGACCCTTGGCAGTAAGAGAGGTTGTAGAGGGAGTAGAATAGGTACAAGAAGAAGATTTTATCTATGAGAGATCTCTACCAGTGACCCTTGGCAGTAAGAGAGGTTGTAGAGGGAGTAGAATAGGTACAAGAAGAAGATTTTATCTATGAGAGATCTCTACCAGTGACCCTTGGCAGTAAGAGAGGTTGTAGAGGGAGTAGAATAGGTACAAGAAGAAGATTTTATCTATGAGAGATCTCTACCAGTGACCCTTGGCAGTAAGAGAGGTTGTAGAGGGAGTAGAATAGGTACAAAAAGAAGATTATGTCTATGAGAGATCTCTACCAGTGACCCTTGGCAGTAAGAGAGGTTGTAGAGGGAGTAGAATAGGTACAAAAAGAAGATTATGTCTATGAGAGATCTTTACCAGTGACCCTTGGCAGTACGAGAGGTTGTAGAGGGAGTAGAATAGGTACAAAAAGAAGATTATGTCTATGAGAGATCTCTACCAGTGACCCTTGGCAGTACGAGAGGTTGTAGAGGGAGTAGAATAGGTACAAAAAGAAGACAAATTTCATGTTAACTAAGCTAAATATTAACATAAATAACAAAATGACTTTATATCATTTATGTCAAAACTGTACTCATTAACGATAAATAACAGTACTTATTATATGTAAATAATTTTGATATTATGAATTGAATAAAGTCATAAAACAGCATGCTTCGGGAAGCTTTTTCTCGAAATAAAATAATCAACTTATGTGCTCATGATACAAAGTCATAATAATATGTAAATGTCATAACTAACACAAGACTGTGCTATCTTTTGTAGTTGTGACATTATTCACATGAAAAATCACCATGTCCGACTGTATGTAGTCCATTCTTTGTGTGTTCGAGATGACATCGGAGAGACCATTTTTGATTATTGAGGTTAAAGTTGATGTTGATGAATACGTTGATGCAATCATGCGTGGGAGTAACATTCTTGAATAGTGGCACAACTACAAAATATTAAATTATATCTGAAAAAATCTGTAAAACGCATTTCTCTTTCTGGTGAATTATGCGATGAACATGCTCGCTTTTCTTCTCTCAACATTCTAGACGGAATAAACATGCAAAACTAACGATACTTCGAACTTTCCACATTCTCCTAGTTCCTATCGTAAAGCGTAATGACACTGAAGCCAGTACAGACTAGCTCTGCACAGAGGTTTATTTAAAAAAATATAGTAGCCCCATTCCATTGACTGCTTCTAGCCTCCGTTACAGTAACGAAACGACCTCGACGCGGTATCGCCGCGACTCCCTAGCCACATATTCATCACAACTATCAATCTAATTTGGACTTTAATTTTTAAATATAAGGTTGAAATTCGTGTGATAGGAAAAGGGGTAGAGATTTTAAATTTGGACTCGCCGCGACATTAAATCGTAATCGAACACTTTACAGTGACGGTCGCGTGGAAATATCGCGTTCGGATGGTATAAATATGCACTTATCTTTCTTTTTAGTTTAAGTAAGTCTGCATAATGCAGGCTCGGCAGGCCCACGTGTGCCGCGAATAAAATTTTAGCACTCCCGCATTGTTCTATGCTCTCTCCCGAAGGTGTGAGCGGGATGCGAGACGGGCCATTTTGTCAGTGCAATAACGAAGCAAGTGACTATAATTCTGGATTCGAATGGCGACTTTTTTTATGGAATCTGCGCTAGGCTTTGAATTCTTTCATTTTGAGTTTCAAGTACGTTTATGTAAACGAGTGTACGTAGTGTATGGAATTTTTGATTAAAAAAAATCAAGTCTAATTTTGAAGCCTCAATAGCTCAACGGGTGCTGACTAATTTAAAAGATTTACATCTCGATTCTTGTTCATTGGCCCGTAAATTATTGCAAAAGTTAACCTATAACTTTTAGATGGATGGAAAATCAGTAAAGTCATATGGAAACAGCTAGTTCAAATACTTACCAATTTTTTGAATATAACTTGACGATCGTTCATACAAATTTTCAACCCCTCTTTAACCATCTCAGGGGTAGAATTTTCCAAAACACGTAGGTAGATATTTCTTTATTTTTAACCAAGAATATGCCTACTATGAACGGATGGATCATGGATACCTATTCTTGAGCACATTGACTTATATGTACCTATATTACTTCGTATGGACAGGGTTATTGAACAAACAAAATGGCACCGACTCATTGGTGCTTATGCACCAATGCAACCTCAGTGACGTCTGGATTTCAAACAGGTCGTTACTTTTTAATTAGTATCTAAGAGGTGGCGCTGATTTATTTGGTTCCTAAACCGTGAAAAATTTTGTTCGCTTGACCATATCTTGTCATTTATATCCATGTTTTTAACCAAGACTATATTATTATGAGTGGATGGATGATGGATACCTAATGATTTCCAAAAAAAAACCTTTCTTAGTGAGTAGAGTAATTAGCAACTATATTTTTTTGTTTCAGGTAAGAGAAAACGCAAATTGAAAAACAAATTGCCAAGGTAAACGACCAAAAACCAAATTATTATTTATCAATTAATAAATGGATTGTCGGATGATTGATTAATAATATAAAATCCGGCATCCGCCGTCCGTCTGTCACGCTGATTGACATATTTTAGCATTAATTGACATATACCATACATTTTTAATTGCGAGAATTCTGTGGCTGGACAGTTCTGAATTGATCGCTTAGGACAATTAAAATATAAATATTGCATTAATTAGTTTATTTATGCCTTTTTGCACAATTTATTAAAGTTTAAGGGTGTCTGGCAGGAAATTGTCACGACACTTAGACTGAAATCTATAGAGCGCACTTTGACTTTGCTCAGACTTAAGATTGAGTTAAAACGAGACAGATTTATGTGAGAGATATAGCTGTCTCGTTTGAACTCTGTCTTAAGTCTTAAGTCTTAGCAAAGTCAGAGTGCGCTCTATAGATCTCACCCTAAGTGTCTGGCAATGCATGACGTGATTTCTAATACTATCCCGAAGAAAAAATTAACAAAATTCTTAAATATGTAACTACGAAAATATAAATTACAAACTTCATACTTCGACGTAAGGTTTTTACACCTTTGTTACATGTTATCTGCCAAAGCTACCATGATCAAAACTTCATAGTTGCTCCCTGTGTTGGGGACAGTACGCAGAGAAACTTTCAGCTTTTATAAAATGACGAAGGTCTGGCTCTCACGGGCTCTCTCTATTACCATAGTACAACTAACGTTTTGGTAGTTTTAACGGGTACCTACTAACTAACCGTTACAGCGTTCAGTAAAGATCTTCACATTGTAATAAAGTACTCATGATAAACTCATCGCCGGCTCACTACAGAGCACAGGTCTCCTCTCAGAGAGTTTTTGGCCATAGTCTACCACGCTGGCCATGTGCGGATTGGTAGACTTCACACACCTTTGAGAACATTATGGAGAACTCTCAGGCATGGAGGTTTCCTCACGATGTTTTCCTTCACTGTTAAAGCAAATGATATTTAATTACTTAAAACGCACATAACTCCGAAAAGTTAGAGTTGCGTGCCCGGGATCGAACCTCCGGCCTTCGATTAGAAGGCGGACGTCCTAACCACTAGGCTATCACAGCTAATAAAGTACTAGAGCATCATAAATAACTAGCAAATATACTCCACGGCAAACATTACGTAACGTCCAATCCATCAAACGTCAAGGCTGAAAGGTAAACAGGGACAGGTCAAGGACCGCCACCCCCTCCCCTGTGACCTCCCCACCCCCTCGGGTCCAACTTGATTGATTCCTTATTGACGCACGCACGCACGTCTTTCAAACGTTGATGCGTTTTGAGGGTAGAATATTTTTTATCTGAAAATGTACTTATGTGGCCTAACAACCACAAAAGTGGTCTTGTATAATCTATTTATATAAAAGGACAGGCTGACTGACTGACTGTTGACTGATCTATCAACGCACAACTCAAACTACGGACCACTTCAATGTACGACCACTGCCCGATACGATCACTTCCGATACGGCCATACTGCACTCAGTAGGTAATCGATTCATTTTAAAACAATATTACTCACATAAACTATAATAATATTTCTCATAATCTCACGTGTTACGTCATACTAGACTTAGAGTGATATCGTAACATATACACGTAAACATACGTCATTATAGCATATTCAGTCGCCTCTATTCTATTTGCAAACGATCGAGACGCCTCGGTCGCACTCTAGCTGAAATATTAATTCCCATCATATCTCGAATGATTGACGTCTGTCTACGCGGGATATATCCGTCACGTGTAAACATCCCCCTACCACCCTCTTATAAGAGTCCTTTCACACTACCGGCGTGTCGCCATGAACTATATTTGCAAGCGCTCAAGACGAGAGAAATATTAATTCCCATCATATCTCGAATGATTGACGTCTGTCAACGCGGGATATATCCGTAACGTGTAAACGTCCCCCTACCTCCTCCTATAAGAGTTCTTCACACTAGCGGCGTGTCGCTACCAACTATATTATTTGCAAACACTCAAGACGAGAGAAATATGAATTTCCGTCATATCACAAATGATTGACGTCTGTCTGCACAGTATATATCCGTCACGTGTAAACGTCCCTCTACCTCCTCCTATAAGAGTTCTTCACACTAGCGGCGTGTCGCTACCAACTATATTATTTACAAACAATTAAGACGACAGAAATATTAATTTCCGTCATAACTCGAGCGATTGACATCTGTCACTCGTCGTCTGACAAATGAGTTATTTCCTCTAGTAGTAAAGTCTGCCGATTGCACATGACATACTGATGCCATGATGCAACGAGATAGAGCTTCAAAAATCATTATTTTGCTATACATATTTCCATAATATAGTGGCACTATAACCACAAAGCAACCATACACACCACTACGCAACACCAAAAAGAATATTCATCGTACCCTATGCACCTTCCAAGGTCTACATTTTGGTTAAGGTTACATTTTGGTAATAGAATAATATTCTTATCTTGTAATGTAATGTGAAAGAAGTGGTAGATACAATATACGATTCAAAAGTATTTGTAAAAGTTTATTAAAATAATTTTTTTCTATTTCTATTTCTAATGTTGACTCCACGCAATCGCAAAGCGAATCAAGCTGCACGATTGCGGTAGAATGACAGCTACAATGTCACGATCGCAGTCACCTCTGATTGGTTGTTGCTCACTGACTAATGGCTACAATGCATTGTTGCAACAAGAATCGCACAAATTCAACCAATCACAACAATTGAGATTCTAATAATTGATGCAGGTTTTAAGAAATCGACCCGAAGAGTTCTTGTATACAATGTGGATTTTTAGGTTTACCAAGCCGCGTCCCGCCGTCAGTCTGAATCCTCCGTTATATTTTCACCCGTTCGCCCCCCATCCCTCCAGAGTGAAATATCTCAATCTTCAGCACGATTTATTGATTGATATATCGATTCTGAGAGCGTCTTTGAAATTTATGGCCTTCTATGTCGGTCAGATTTGATTTGGATCGTAATAATGATGTATCTGAAATAATATCTGGTTAGAAGTTAATGTTTTGTGATTTATTACGTACTAGGAAGTACTTCGCAATTTGGCAGATGGGCATAGGCTGGACATAGGCTACTTTTTATCCTGGAAAATGTTTTGAGAAAACAAATTATATCATAGAAAACTTTTTATGCCGTATAGGAACCAAAGGGTTTAATAAAAACTACCATACCCCTTCCAGGTTAGCCCACATCCATCCTAAATTGCATAATCACTTACCACCAGGTGAGATTGCAGTCAAGAGTTAACTTCTGTCAACGGCTATACTCACGTATTTAGTCGACGTTAGCCCGACTAGTAGACTAGACAGATATTATATTATAATGTAAATCACTCACGATAGTTTAAACGATAAAAAAGAGTTAACTTGTAAGTATCTGAATAAATAAATAAAGTTTAACACTACCCTTCTGAAGTGGCAATTAAATTAAACGCGCTTTAACGGTGAATAAAAACATCAACTTGGCCAAACTCTTCATATTCTGAGAGGAGACCCATGCTCAGATGAGCAGTCTGAATATGGAGCTATACGTTTCCAACTGCTCGACTGCGATAGAATGACAGCTACAATGTCACGATCGCAATCACCTCTGATTGGTTGACGCTCGCTCACTATTGGCTACAATGCATTGTCGCAACAAGAATCGCACTAATCCAGCCAATCACAACAATTGAGATTGTAATAATTATTGATGCAAGTTTTACGAAATCGAGCTACAGCTTCCCGATCTAAAACAAGAGTTTCTACACCAAATATAAAAACACAATCTCCCATGTACCCGCTGCTGCCTGCAACTGACAAAGTATCTGAGTTCCGACGAAAATAGTAAACGATGTTTGACAAATAGCGAGCAGATGTCGCCAGCCGCGGCGAGGTGGGGGGCCCGCCTTAACTTCGCACCTCGTTCACGGAATTTTCATACTCTGTTGCGGTTCGCGTACATGATTTGTAGGATTCCGTACCTCAAAAGGAACCCTTATAGGAACACTTTGCTGTCTGTCTGTCTATCAAGAAACTTACACGGTACTTCCCGTTGACCTAGAATCATGAGGCAGGTAGCTGTAGGTCTTATAGCACACATAAGGGGAAAAATCCGAAAACCGTGAATTTGTGGTTACATCACAAAAAAAATGCGTGTTCGTTCATGAACAAATAATTGGGTATTTGACTACATCAAAAAAAATCTTTCTCAGTGATGATTAAATAGGGGGTCTTCCAAAACACGTAAAATCAACGTCCTTTGTTGGTTTTAAGTGTAATAACCATTTTAAATTATCGATTAAACTAAAAAAGCACGTCAAACGATTGTGACGTCACACACCGGTATTTCATAGAATCGCGCATACTAAGCGCGCGTTTTGACGTTTGGTAAAAAGTTTCTGATTTGACTAGTTGTCAAATACCGTATTAGTATTTTCAACTTTCAAAGTAAGATTACTAACCAAATGGTACCCTATGAAAGGGCATTACCTATATATTCTAAAACATATTTTTATTTATTTTTATGCATTATACTTTTTGATTTATCGTGCAAAATGTCGAAAAATACGACTGTAGTATGGAACCCTCGATGCGCGAGTCTGACTTGCACTTGGCCGGTTTTTTTTCATATGCCCAACACGACGGCCCAAAAAAACCGCTCAAGTGCGAGTCGGATTCACACATAAAGGGTTCCGTACCAACGTTAATTATGTATTTCTAATTTACATGACGGCCATTTTAAAATTATTTTTATTATTAATTGTTGTTATAGCTGCTAAAGAAATACATACTCTGTCAAAATTTCTACTCTCTACCTGTTACGGTTCATGAGACAGCCCGCTGATAGACAGACAGACCGACGGACGGACAGCGGAGGCAAGGGATATCATTTTGGTAATAGGGTCCCGTTCGCACCCATCGGGTATAGGACCCTGAAGGCGCCCAACATCACTGTGATAGCGTCTTTACAATTTTTCTCCGTCTATTTCCAAGATTTCTATTGACAGAAGAGCATCTTTGCTTTGACACTTTCTTTGTGACATGTGACGTTTAGAGTTGACAGCTGAAGCTTTAAACCATCTGCAGCTTTTATCACCTTACGGCTTTGATTTTAAAGTTTAATATCGTTTAATTTAAAGTTCGAATAACTTAGTTTTCGTCAGTTCTCCTGCAACTTTAACTTTTGCGGTTTCAATAGCTTTTAAAGCTTTGTGTTAAGGTTGTTTTTGGGTGTATTGGTAAGTTTGCGGTACATTTGCGTATCTTCAAGGTTGTTTTGATGGAGTGGCCCGTCAATTAAATAGTCGAGCGCTCAGTACGTCTTGTATATGATTGAGTGCAGTGATGCAGATTTACTTTGAAGATACGCTCCTGTAGTGTTTCAGCTTTTTTTTCGCTTCGAGTGACTTTTTGACGTACTTTTTAAGTTCTTGTAATCTTAAAAACCGGTCAAGTGCGAATCAGACTCGCGTACTGGGGGTTCCGTACTACAATCGTATTTTATCGACATTTTGCACGATGAATCGAAAACTACTTGCTTGATCTCGTTCAAACCAATTTTCGGTGGAAGTTTGCATGGTAAGTATTGTAGGTACATACCTACATCATATATTTTTTTCTAAGTAGTTTTATCATTCTCTTATTTTAGAAGTTACACGGGGGGGGGGGGGGGGGGGGGCACACATTTTACAAATTTGGAAGTGTCTCTAGCGCAAACTATTCAGTTTAGAAAAAAATGATATCAGAAACCTCAATATGATTTTTGAAGACCTATCCATAGATACCCTACACGTATGGGTTTGATGAAAAAAAATGAGTTTCAGTTCTAAGTATGGGGAGCCCCAAAATTAATTGGTTTTTTTCTAGTTTTGTATGAAAATCTTAATGCGGTTCACAGAATATATCTACTTCCAAGTTTCAACAGTATATCTCTTTTAGTTTTGGAAAAAAGTAGCTGTGACATACGGACGGACAGACAGACAGACATGACGAAACTATAATGGTTTTTTGCCATTCGGCTACGGAACCCTAACAAACCTTTTCTTTTCGAATTTTTTGTAACTTTTGGCTCTTTTGGTATAGGTACCTATAGGTATAGTTCGCGACTCGTCGACATGGCAATCGGGGTGGGGTGGGGTGGGGTCTGTGCGGGTGTGCGGGGCGTTCCCTCACCATCTCGCCTGTCGCGTACTGTACATAATAATAAAAGTACCTACTTAGTAATTCTACATCAGACAATAATTATCATTATACGTAATATTTAGTTTGTCTGTCCGTCAGTCGCAATCCCAGTTATTTAACACAAACACGAGGGAGAAAAATCGATGATGGGCACATTGTCCGACCCACATCGACTTTGAGCTGTCAACTTTGATTGAATCAACTGCCTGTAGCCTTGAGACCTCCTAGAGGCGGCAAATATGCAAACCATTAAAACGCGTGACAGGAACCCTGAAAATATTGCACTCGTTTTTGTGCAGTCAGTCAGTGGCAGGCAATGTAAAAATTCACAAAATCATTGATATTTTGCAAAAATAAAACAATTTCATGGAAATGTTAATACAAAATAAACAATTATCAAATAATCGATACACTTCTACAAAAATTACATAAAAATAAAGCACACTTTACAAAAATTACATAAAAATAAAGTGAAAAAAATAAATATATGTATAATAATATAATGTAATTATATAATTCTTTGTAAAAAATATCAATCAGCGTGATCTAGGTATGCGAATTTATTAGCTCACATAGGTATCGATTAATAGGACATAAACAATTATTATTACACATTATCAAGAAAATTGATGCTACAGACACGTTTTTTTTTTAATTACAAGTTAGCCCTTGACTGCAATCTCACCTGATGGTAAGTGATGATGCATAAGATGATAGCGGGCTAACCTGGAAGGGGTATGGCAGTTTTTATTAAACCCATACCCCTTTGGTTTCTACATCGTACTGGAACGCTAAATTGCTTGGCGGCACGGCTTTGCCGGTAGGGTGGTAACTAGCCACGGCCGAAGCCTCCCACCAGACTAAACGTTGACAACGTCAACCCACGTCAACTTTGAGCTGTCAAGAGTGATTGAATCAACGTCGCCGTGGCATTGGAGCACAGCATTGAAGTGTCATAGAGGCGGCACGTGTAGATTTTAACAATAATAAATGTATCTAATTAATCATTGACTATTTATATAATATCGGTACGAAAATATATTTTGGTATTTTGGCGGCAAGGTTCTTCGGTGTATGTATTTGGTTAAAATTGCTGTGGTTCGTTTAAACTTCCTTGAAATCTAAATATAATCGTATAAAAGAAAAGGTGACTGACTGACTGATCTATCAACGCACAGCTCAAACTACTGGACGGATCGGGCTGAAATTTGGCAAGCAAATAGCTATTATGACGTCGACATCCGCTAAGAAAGGATTTTTGAAAATTCAACATCTAAGGGGTAAAATAGGAATTCGAAATTTGTGTAGTCCACGTGGACGAAGTCGCGGGTATAAACTAGTTAGATATATCGCAATACCAATTGTTTGTTTCTTTTCTCACATTATGGATACTAAAGTGTGTCTGTCTGTCTGCTACCTTTTCGAGCCCTTTCTGTCCTCAGGATGCAAGGTATTATAAGTCCCACAAATTGCTATTGTGCTGGAACCATGTCTCAACTCTTATTAACATCGAAATGGCGTCATTTTGACGTAATTTGACGTATATTTAAGTAAAAATATACCATCAGCTCGAAACTTCAGTTTAGTGCTGACGTCACTAAAATGGCGGCCACGCGAATTAGTAATTTGCGGGACTTATATTGACCTATCACACATATCTAATAGTCGTACTGCTTTTATGATTTTGTCTAACTTCCTATGCAGTATTTTAAACATAATAAAACTTTATTATAGTACCAACTAGTCAGTAAGTTAGTTGTGGAATACCGACGGACAGTTTACACATAAAGGAAAGTAAATATAAATCGCGGTGAACGTATCTATTGTGTCCGAGTTATTGCGAGGGTCCGAATGTACCACAGATAACACAATGTTCAGCCACCCAGCGAGTCACGAGCGACTTTCCAATACGAAAGGATTATGAATTATAACCTAATAGCTATTTACTACCTTATTAGTTATTACTATAATATTTTATCTCTAAATAATTTTAAATACAGATCAAAAATTCCGAACCGGCAGGAATCGAACCCGCGTCTCATGGGATCGCGCCCGACTCTCTGACCACTAAGCTACAGCCCGCTTACTGCCAGTGACGAAATTTTTGATATGTATGTTCACTCAGTACTGAAGCGACTGTTTATGCCATCTAGTAGCGACATCTTTTTTTGCAGTTATCGAAACTACTTTCAAAGGCCCATATTACGGCTCTTTGAACGAGAAATGACATATTTTGCATTTTTACTATATTTTATAATTTTTATAGTGTTTTACCCACACTTCAAGGATGTATTTAAAATTATTTAGAAATATCCTTGAAGTGTAGGTAATACACTATAAAAATTATAAAATATATTTTATCTCATTTAACATCATCGTCATCATCATCATCAACCGATAGACGTCCACTGCTTTACATAGGTCTCTTGTAGGGACTTCCACACGCCACGGTTTTGCGCCGCCGCCATCCAGCGGCTCCCTGCGATTCGTCTGATGTCGCCCGTCCTAGTGGGGGTCTTCCAACGCTGCGTCTTCCGGTGCGAGGTCGCCATTCCAGCACCTTGGGACCCCAACGTCTATCGGTTGTACGAACTATGTGCCCTACCCATTGCCACTTCAGCTTCGCAACCCGTTGAGCTATGTCGGTTACTCTAGTTCTCCTACGGATCAACTCATTTCTGATTTGATCACGTAGAGAAACATTACAAACATCATTTAACGTAAGTAATAATAATTTTTAGGGTTCCGTACCTAACTTGAATGTTTATTTTAACCGCGGGCCATAATTTAATTTATATCCCGTAGTGTGAGATGAGCTCTGGTAAATTGTACAACTTTAAATATCTCAACTGGAACGTCCAACAAGAAAACGTCAACCGAGCATCGGACTAACAGAAAAAATAAAAATAGACGCCTCTATCCTTTACAAAGGCGCGGGCAAATAAAGCGGCGGACAAAGACGTCCGTCTGCGCGCGACATCTGAGCGACGTGTGTCGACCCCCCACCCTCCTCGACCCCCCCGACCCCCCGTTAACCCACCCAACCCCCCGCCCGATAATGATGTTAACTCGCCAGGGCTGTGTCGCGTTTTTGACTGTTTTAAGGAGCTGCTCCTTGATTAGTATTGTTTTTCTTGTTTTCTTAAGAGAAATCTTTTTTAAAGGCTTTGATGACATATTGTCTTTCGGTAGTGTAATTTTGCGTTATTTCTAGTCTCTTGCTATACTTATATAATAATTTTTCTAAATTGATGAAATTTTCAATGCGTCGTCTAATTTTTTTTCATTATTAGATATACCTGTATAAATACAGGTGTGATAATAAGAACAGGTTTTGCTATATCGTTTCGTTTATTTTATCAAAAAAAATTGTATTTATAATAAAATTTGCATTATCATTTTTGAATTCTTCGTTTCTAACATTAATTCCTGAATGCATGATGCACATACAAGTAGGTACAAGTTGTGGCCCATGCTTGTATAACTCCAAGGCTATCCAAGTTTCTGAACGCATGATTGCGTCTATGTCATGGTCGAAAACCTCAAAAATACCTCGCTTTACTAATTTATAAGTAGAATGCAGAGAAATCGTCAGGTAATAAACTAACTGACCCCAGCTTCACTCGAGTGGAGTTTTTCAAAAACGGTTAAGGCTAGGATTTCCAATAATCCTGAAACACTTAGTATTTCTTCATTTTTAATTAAATGTTTAAATACCAATTTTCAAAGATATAACTTGAATAATGACGGACTTTAATGCAAACTTTGATCCCCCATTAAACCCCCTTAGGGATGGAATTTCCAAAATCTTTTCTTTGATATTTCTTGCGTTCTAAAAGGAACCTACTGTCAAAATTTCAAGTTTCTAACCTCAGCGGTTGATAGATCGGTCAGTTAGTCAGGACATTAAGTCTTTTTATATCGTAAACAAAATTAAAATATATAAGGTCAGCTGAAGTGGCTGTGGGCAGGTCATGCCTGTCGTAGAGGCGATGGCCGTTGGAGCCGGAAAGTCCTTGAGTGGAGACCGCGTTTAAGCAAGCGTAGTGTGGGACGCCCTCCAGCACGATGGACCCACGATATAAAGAGGCTGGCGGGAAATGGCTGGGTGGGGAAGGCTGAGGACCGGGTGTGGTGGCGCTCTTTAGGGAAGGCCTATGTCCAACAGTGGACGTCCACAGGCTGATGCTGATGATGATGATAGGTCATGCCTTTCCTTTAACTACTCGTTACTTCAATTAAATAGACAAAGAAGAAACAAAGACTATTATGTCGAGTGCAACATCTCAGATCGATACGACGGACTGCAGAAAGCCAGGTGGAACACCAACAATATTACAAAATGCCCATGCGACGCTCCTTCAAATAAATACCGATCTAACTCGAGCTCGCTCAGTAAATTGTCTTCAAGAGCTGACCGCCCCCCTTACCTAGGGGGCGCCGGGCGATGGGGGACAGGGGCCAGGGGGCCAGGGGCCTGGGGAGGCCGCCGTCCCCCCGTTCGTCTTGCTTATGACTGACAGGCCGACAGCTTGAGTGATTGAGAGTGACTCGAGGTATAATGCGCTCAGGCGAGCTGCAGTCCCAGAGATGGCAGCAAGATTTACTGTTTATTGAATACAGAGGCACTGTGGCATGAAACAGATAACAATTTGATTCAATCTATAGATATCTGATGTCGTCTGTCCACCTAGTGCGGGGTCTTCCAGCGCTGCGTCTTCTGGTGCGAGGTCGCCATTCCAGCACCTTGGGACCCCAACGTCTATCGGTTGTACGAACTATGTGCCCTGCCCATTGCCACTTCAGCTTCGCAACCCGTTGAGCTATGTCGGTTACTCTAGTTCTCCTACGGATCTCCTCATTTCTAATTTGATCACGTAGAGAAGCGTAGAGAGATCAGGCGGCGCAAGACCGTGGCGTGTGGAAGCCCCTACAAGAGACCTATGTCCAACAGTGGACGTCTATTGGTTGATGATGATGATAGATATCTAGGTAATGCCGAAGATGAATAAAAACCTGGGGAAAAACGATAGTCCGTGTTATGCATCACGTATTTCCAAACCTTGTGGAGAGAGAATACTAGAATCACCATAATCATCATGATCAACCCATCGCTGGCTCACTGCAGAGAACGGGTCTCCTCTCAGAGTGAGAATAATTTTGGCCATAGTCTAATTCTAATTCTAGTCTAATTCTGGCCAAGTGCGGTTTGGCAGACTTCACACACTTTTGAGAACATTATGGAAAACTCTCAGGCATGTAGGTTTCCTCACGAGGTTTTCCTTCACCGGTAAAGCAAGTGATATTTAATTACTTAAAACGCACATAACTCCGAAAAGTTAGAGGCGCGTGCCCGGGATCGAACCCCGACCTTAAGCATTTTAATTAATTTTAAGTAAATTTGTTTGGTATATTTTTAGCTGAAATAAATTGATGACATGATTAGAATTATATACTTTATTTGTAACCACTTCATAACAAACTAACTCATTGTAATTTAATTTAATGTATTTACTAACCTAACTAACTTCCGCACAAATAGATATAATTTTTTTTTATTTTTTTTTTATTCAGATACAAGTTAGCCCTTGACTGCAATCTCACCTGGTGGTAAGTGATGATGCAGTCTAAGATGATAGCGGGCTAACCTGGAAGGGGTATGGCAGTTTTTAATAAACCCATGCCCGTTTGGTTTCTACACAGCATCGTACCGGAACGCTAAATCGCTTGGCGGCATGGCTTTGCCGGTAGGGTGGTAACCAGCCACGGCCGAAGCCTCCCACCAGACCAGACCAGAAATTAAGAAATTAAAATTCCAAACCCCTGCCAGGAATCGAACCCGGGACCTCCCACTATTAAGACCACAGCGCTCACCACTGCGCCAGGGAGGTCGTCAAAATAATGTAAATAAGTGAACACTTAATAGGCATATGTACAAACTAGAAATAAGTAGCTAAGTAAAAATGTAAAAGCTGTTTGTGTTCCAAAAAAAAAAAAGTCAACTTTGCAGTGTTTTGACCGCGTAAGGATCTTTGCAGTCATCTCCTACACTATCGGGCAAGATATGAAAATACTTTACAATATCATATCTCCATGTCCTATCTAAACAATTTGCAGCTCTACAGTTCTTAACATAGGGTTGTAATTTCTTTGCGGTTTTAATGAAAATAACTTTGTTTTGTATTACAAAGTAGAATGCAGTGTTATGAATTAAAATATGGCTCGCTGTTTTTAATGCGCTCGGCAAGGTGTTTGCAATTAGGTATCATATTACGGAATATACACCATATTCACGTTTCACAATTCACACTCTCATCTTGTTATTACTTACTAGATGCCTTCGACTTTGTCCGCCTGTATTTAGTTTTTTTAAATCGTGTGGGAACTTGTTGATTTTCCGGTATAGTTCCGGTTTTTGATTTATCGTCTAAAATGTCGAAAAAATACCCGAGTACGGAACCCTCTGATGCGCGAGTCTGACTCGCACTTGGCCGGTCTTTTTAAGGTTCCGTACCTCAAAAGGAAAAAGGAACCCTTATAGGATCACTTTGTTGTCTGTCTGTCTGTCTGTCGGTCTTAGAAACCTACAGGGTACTTCCCGTTGACTTAGAATCATGAAGTTTGGCAGGTGGCAGTCATAACAATATAATAATAAGGGGCGTAATGAAAGGCCCCGACGGATTACCTGTCCGTCTGTCCGTGTCACAGATAATACGTTCTTATCGAACGAGATAGCTATGTCAACTCCTAGACGAGATGCTTGATGAACGTATTTCTTCAGACGTGTACATAGTATAAAATAAAGTCGCTTCCCGCTGTCTGTATGTAGGTTTGAACGCGTAGATCTTTTAAACTACGCAACGAGTTTTAATGCGGTTTTTATCAATAGATAGAATAATTAAACTTGAATAGAATAATAAAACTTTTTGCTTGTTCTCAGGTGGAAGAAGCGCCGGAACAACCAGCTCTTAGCTTTAAGTTGTGATGTGTGGCATAATTTGTATTAATAAACGTCTTTCTTTCTTTAAAGAGGAAGGTTTTTAGGTATTGTAGTTTAATTCTCAAAAAATTAGATATCTCTAGGGAAATTGAAATAATAATAATAATAATAATAAATACACTTTATTTGCACAACCACAAGAAGGATTACATTAAAGAATAAAAAACACAGACAGAAGGAAGATACAAAAGGCGGCCTTATCGCTAATTAGCGATCTTTACCAGGCAACCTTAAAGATTGGAAAGTATAAGGAAAGTTAGACTGCAGGTGGTGTGCAATATACTAATAAACATTCATTCAAATAACTGATACATACTAATACATAAACCATTAATACATGTATTAGATAATATGTTTAATACCAATATACTAATAAAATAGACTAATATATACTCTATAATCGTACTTAAGGAGAAGCAAATATGATTGTCGTCTTCAATTTGTAAGATAATGATTCTTCACTGCAGTTTTAAAGGAGTCTAGTGACTTTGATTTCCGTATGGTCAATGGTAGTGTGAATTAGGTCGGAAAAAATCCTCTTATTTGAGAGTTTCCGAAGCGTGCGCTGCCTAAATGGTCATATAGTTACACGACAACAATGTGATAGCTATGTCAACTCCTAGACGAGACGCTTGATGGACGTATTCCTTCAGACGTGTTAATAAAAAGAAACACATAACAATATAATAATAAGGGGCGTAATGAAAGGCGCCGGCGGATTACCTGTCCGTCCGTCCGTGTCACAGATAATACGTTGCGTGTAACAGACCGTCCGTCTTGCGATAAACTCATTGCGAATAATAGTAGACCTACTTGTTAATATTAGGTACACACTAATCGGTTATTTAGCTAGAAATGAGGAAACAAAATACAACACAACAAGTAGTAATTAAAAAAACCGGCCAAGTGCGAGTCAGGCGCGCGCAATGAGGGTTCCGTACTACAGTCGTATTTTTTCGACATTTTGCACGATAATTCAAAAACTATGATTCATAAAAATAAATAAAAATCTGTTTTAGAATGTACAGGTGAAGACCTTTCATATGATACCCCACTTGATATAGTCACTCACTTCGAAAATTGATAATACTAATTATTAGTTCATGACCACAATTTAATTGTTTTTTGTGTGATCTAACCCTAAATTCACGGTTTTCAGGGATTTTCATTTTTTTTCATTTTTTCAATTTTCATTTTTTCCCAAATGTCAGCTATAAGATCTACCTACCTGCCAAATTTCATGATTCTAGGTCAACGGGAAGTACCCTGTAGGTTTCTTGACAGACAGACAGACAGACAGACAACAAAGTGATCCTATAAGGGTTCCGTTTTTCCTTTTGAGGTCCGGAACCCTAAAAACCGGCCAAGTGCGAGTCAGACTCGAGCGCTAAGATTGGGTACATGGGTATTTTTTTCGTCATTTTGCACGATAATTCAAAAACTATATGATGCATCTAAAAATAAAAAAAAATCTGTTTTAGAATGCACAGGTAAAGTCCTTTCATATTATGATACCCCACTTGTGATAGTTATCTTACTTCGAATATTTTTTTTGTGTGATTTTTGTGTGTCAAATTCAAGGTTAGAACGACATACAGAGAGACTAGACATGTGTCCGCTATAGCTTAACTTAACTGAAAACCGCTGCCGTGCCTATAGCGTACCGTAGCGTTATTGTCGTAGCTAGCAACGGTTTTCAGTTATCATGTATGACGAACCACCTGACAACGCAACGCTGCCAACTGGCAACTGACAATGCATTGTTTGGTTTTTTGGTAACTAGAAACGCAATAATTATGCCTTCTCTTTCTTTCTTTCACTGAAAGCTGAGAAGGAGCGGTTATTGGCTACCGGCTTAGTAACTAAGAACTTGGTAAACCAAAGCCGACCTTATCTCTATTACGCTAAGGCTTAACTGTACAAGTACTTGTCCATTACACTTTGATCTATCATTCTAAATACAGTTAGCCTTAGAGTAATAGAGATAAGGTCCTCTTTGGTTTATTAATCTTCATGAAATGTTTTTGGTTAACTGGACTGTGGCAAACTATTCGTGCAGGCGTCCACTATAGTTTGACCTATGTCAATGATCAAATTAAACTTTACTGCTATGAACTTAAGGTTGTGATTACTTCACGATATTCATGAAAGTAAAATTGGTTTATTTTAGTGAATATGCGCGCGCTAGCTATACAGACGGTATTGATACGGCAGCTAGCTTAGTTACTACTACGGAAACCGCTGCGCGTTGCGCATATTAAATTAGTTGAAACACAACTCTGATACCGATATTCGGCAACGGTTAACAATATCGGTATTGAAACTAAGTAACTGTTGATTAACCGTTGCCGTAAATAGCCAATAACACCCATCTTTAAGAGAGACAGACAGACAGACAACAAAATGATCCTGTAAGGGTTCCGTTTTTCCTTTGAGGTACGGAACCCTAAAAATCTATTTAGTAGTTATAGATAGGGCTCGTATATATACCAGGAAGTAATAAAAAGCACGGAGTTATCAGATAGGTACTAATGTTGTATTTCAGCTCGGAACATCTCAATGCAAAACACAGGACTTGTCTCTAACTCAGCACACTTTATATACCTACGTATTTACTTAAATAAAATGTCCGAAGACGCAAATTCTCTTCGGCATAAACGCAAGCGTCTAACAGTGTCCAATCGTAGTTTATTGAGCCACACACTAAGCCGGCAACACCGCACGTCGCCGGGAATCGAACACGCACCCACCTACGAGGCTACGACACTTATTTACAACACTACTCGAGCGATATATTCCGAATCAAATTGTCGAAGGATCATCGTGTCGGACTCCCACGCTAAACAACTTTACAAAACTATTAATTTACACAAAATTGAACTTTAAATCGAGACGGATAAGATGCGTGATAAATGCACTGGGTTTTTGGTAAGTGGTGAATAATTTGCGACCTCTTAATAGCTTATTTGCGCCTGGTACTTCACAGCCGTGACATAAATGTATGTTTGTACTTAAGCAACTTTTAAGTGATTGATTGATTGATAAGAATTGATAAACAAATCTATATTTTTTTAATAGCATAATTGGTCCCGATTCTCTAGTCTCTCTCTAAACTAAATTTAGAGTATCTGCATCCTTTTCTTTTTACTAATGCTAAAAAAGGAACGGAACATGACTTTCACATTTAAAGACTCTAAATTTTAGTGCACAATACAAATTTAAACAGTAGGTTCGCGAGTGCGTGCTAAAACCACGGGTTTTACCATCTAAAATTAAATTTAGAAATGTCAAACTGCTTCTGTCCTTTTCATATTACAATAGTAAGAAGAGGGTGCGAATACTCTTAAATTAGGTTGTGCTTAGAATCGGTGCCACTGTACATTACAAACTAATTAATAATTTAAACTAAAACTAAAACCTTAAAAAATATAATATTATAACTAAAATACATTATTAAAAGGAGTCCCTTTAGGCAAGGTTCCGAAGATACTGGCAGCGTTCCCCCTTTGGATAGCTAGGCTAATTCTTTGTCCGAGGTAGCTGCCAGCTCTTCGGTCTCTTGTGATGTCGACTAACCTTTTTGCTATTTCCTTAAAAAGTCTAATAGCGCTAGGACCCCACGGACCAAGGGTCTCGACACCGAATGGGACAAATTCATATTCGGAGCCTAGACCCCTGTATTTGCATGTTTTGGCTTTTTCAGCCGCTTCACATGCCGCACCAGCTCTGTTGTTGGTTCCATGTAGATAGGAAGGGGCCTAAACTGATCAAATGAATGATAATTTTGTTTCGTAAAATGATTAAACTATTCTTTTTCTTATTTAGCTAATTATTTATCTAGATTTTGAATAGATTTAGAAAACAAGAGTAAATAGGCACCTTCTAGGCAAACGCGTTACATCTTAGGCCACATCATCACTTCCCATCAGGTGTGATCGTGGTCAAGCGTGCGCCTATAACGAATTAAAAAAAAAAAATTAGATTATTATCCTTGATTGTTACCAAAGTTGTGAGTGACCCCCTAATCTATTCAATCAGCCTGTTTGCATCCACTGCTGGACATAGGCCTTCCCAAGAGCGCGCCACCACACACGATCCTCTGCCTTCCTCATCCACCCACTTCCCGCTACCTTCTTGAGGTCGTCAGTCCAGCGGGTTGGAGTTCGTCCCACACTGCGCTTGCCGATACGCGGTCTCCACTCCAGAACACGTCTGCCCCATCGGCCATCGGTACTGCAGCAGACGACTTCAGCTGGCTAATTCGTTGAGCTATGTCAGTCACTCTGGTTCTCCGACGGATTTTTCCCTCAGAGAGACACCCAACATACCCATAGCTCCATAGCCTAATCTATTAAGTATGTCCGAGAATTAATTAGGGCCAATGGTCGTGTCAATAATGTCAATAAAGCATCTGACAAGTGCAAGATAAAATAAAATAAACTAAACATACACCCGCAAATTGCTGTTGCGCTGGAACCATGTCTCATTAACATCGAAATAATTTCGTTTTACGTCAGCTGAAAGAAAAATATATCATCAGATCGAAACTTCAGTCTAGTGTCGTCACTAAAATGGCAGCCACGCGCATTAGCAATTTGCGGGACATATTAATAATTTACCAATCTATCTGCAATGATGGGATGTTTTTATTATGGAGAACTCTCAGACATGCGGTTTCCTCATGATATTTTTCTTCACCGTTAAAACAAGTGATATTTAAGTACTTATAACTATTTATTTATTCTAAGATATTAATTTATCCAAGTTAAAAATTTGTTAAAAAATTGGAAGATGTTTAACCGTTGCGCAGCGGCGTCGATCTCTTTCCCCGCAGCTGTCACCTGTCAATGAATCAATCAGAAGTTTATTAAATCAGGAGGTCACTGGAGGAATGATCAAGGCAACTTTTGCTGTTCTATTTTTCTGCCCTATTTTACTCCAAAAACCGGCCAAGTGCGAGTCAGGCTCGCGCAATGACGGTTGCGTACCTACTACAGTCGTATTTTTTCGACATTTTGCACGATAATTCAAAAACTATGATGCATAAAAATAAATAAAAATCTGTTTTAGAATGTACAGGAGAAGACCTTTCATATGATACCCCACTTGATACAGTTATCTTACTTCGAAAATTGAAAATACTAATTATTAGTTGATAACTACAACTACACAAATTCAAGGTTTCAGATTTTTCCCCAAATGTCTGCTATTAAGACACACCTACCTGCCAAATTTCATGATTCTAGGTCAATGGGAAGTACCCAGTAGGTTTCTTGACAGACCGAAAGACAGACAGACAACAAAGTGAACCTATAAGGGTTCCGTTTTCCTTTTGAGGTACGGAACCCTAAAAACAAAACAAAAATCTGGCAGAATAACGAACTATCAAGTAGCTCTAAAGTCTGTTAAAAATGCGTCAGTGACCCGACGCGCCCCCTTGATTCAATCATCTCTTGACAGACAGTTGAAATAATTAGTTAACAGCCACGACCCGCCGGGAGATTATAGTTTTTAGGGTTCCGTACCGCGACTGGTTGAAGGGGTTAGAGTTCCGGCTTGATTAGATTATAAATCCAGACATTAATAATGGATGTTCTATAACCCTTATTATAAATGCGAAAGTGTGTTTGTTTGTTAGTTTGTCCTTCAATCACGTTAAAACGAAGCAACGGATCGCCGTGATTTTTTGCATGGGTATAGTTTAAGACCTTGGAGAGTGACATAGGCCTACTTTTATCCCAGAAAATCAAAGAGTTTCCACGGGATTTTTAAAACGTAAATCTACGCGTACGAAGTCGCGGGCATCAGCTAGTTCAAGAATAATGTAGCTTTCTACTAGTGAAAGAAATTTCAAAATCGGTTGTGTAGTTCCAAAGATTACCCCCTACAAATTAACTTACAAACTTTACCTCTTTATAATATTCGTATAGATATATTTACGCGTTATATTTATATATAAATTCAATTCAATGCAATGCAGTTAGACCGTCCCTTGTGACTTTAAAACCGACTCAACTTTACAATAAAACCGACTCAATTTTACATTAAAACCGACTCAACTTAACAATAAAACCGACTCAATTTTACATTAAAACCGACTCAACTTTACAATAAAACCGACTCAACTTTACAATAAAACCGACTCAACCTTATAATAAAACTGACTCAACTTTACATTAAAATCGACTCAACTTTACAATAAAACCGACTCAACTTTACATTAAAACCGACTCAACTTTACAATAAAACCGACTCAACCTTATAATAAAACTGACTCAACTTTACATTAAAACCGACTCAACTTTACATTAAAACCGACTCAACTTTACAATAAAACCGACTCAACTTTACAATAAAAAAAACCTGTTAGCTTTTTACACGAAACTTTGATGTTAGTAAACAAGTGAACCCCTTTCTAACACGGGGTCGAAAAGCCCCGTAGGGTAATTACGCGCGTCAATCACGCGGCGATTCAATCGAGGGGTCAGAGGGTCAATGTCAAGACCAATGTGTATATCGTAGGGTTAAAAAGTGTTACCGTGCTTTATAAAACCGGCCAAGTGCGAGTCAGGCTCGCGCACCGAGGACTCCGTAGTAAAGTCGTATTTTTTCGACATTTTGAACGACAATTCAAAAACTATGATGCATAAAAATAAATAGAAATCTGTTTTAGAATGTACAGGTAAAGCCCTTTCATATGATACCCCACTTGATATAGTTATCTTACTTCGAAATTTGAAAATACTAATTATTAGTTCATGACCAGAATTTTTGTGTGATGTACCTACCAATTCACAAATTCACGGTTTTCAGATTTATCCCGTTATGTCTGCTTTAAGGTCTACCTACCTGCCAAATTTCATGATTTTAGGTCTACAGGAAGTACCCTGTAGGTTTCTTGACAGACAGACAGACAACAAATTAATCCTTTAAGGGTTCCGTTTTTGCTTTTGAGATTCGGAACCAAAAAACCATGACAAAAGATATGGTTTTTGTAAGCGTAGTCCACGCAGACGTAGTCGCGAGCATAAGCCAGTCGAAAATTAAATAATAGTAGTAAAATGTCATACACCGATAACAAAATAGCCAGTGATACGTTTTAATCACGATATCGGCTTATCAGCAATATTTATTGTGATGGCTAAGTTCATTCCCTTGCCTCCACAAACTTTCTCAAATCTCAGCGATTTCCACTGATAAGGCTTTTACTAGAGGCTTCATAGCGTAGTAGAAACCTATCATGAAATCCTGCATGCCAGAGCGTTCTCCATATTATATTCTCATTCTCAAAGGTGTGTGAAGTCTGTCAATCTGCACTTGGCTAGCATGTCGCCAAGCCCTTCGCATTCTGAGAGGAGAGATTATGTTCCTATAAATAAAGTAATGAATAACGATAAAATCTATAATTATAAAAAAAAACTAATTTTAATTTTAATACATACATTATATTATCTAGTATGAAAATAGTTTTATCCGTAATAACATATTATGACGCTGTCGCCCGTCATTCGTGGCATACGAGTCGTCGTCGGTACGCTGAATATAATATTTGTTGTGATAGTCAGATAATATTGTAGCAAGCCGTCCGTCTGTCCGCGTTGTGTGACGTGACAAGACTTCCTGACGGCTAGCGCAGGTGGAGCGATGCGATTGAGCTATGGACACGTTCATACGCGGAGCGGACAATATAATATTTGTTGTGATAGTCAGATAATATTGTAGCAAGCCGTCCGTCTGTCCGCGTTGTGTGACGTGACAAGACTTTCTGACGGCTCGCGCAGGTGGAACGATGCGATTGAGCTCTGGACACGTTCATACGCGGAGCGGACAATATAATATTTGTTGTGATAGTCAGATAATATTGTAGCAAGCCGTCCGTCTGTCCGCGTTGTGTGACGTGACAAGACTTTCTGACGGCTCGCGCAGGTGGAGCGATGCGATTGAGCTCTGGACACGTTCATACGCGGAGCGGACAATATAATATTTGTTGTGATAGTCAGATAATATTGTAGCAAGCCGTCCGTCTGTCCGCGTTGTGTGACGTGACAAGACTTCCTGACGGCTCGCGCAGGTGGAGCGATGCGATTGAGCTATGGACACGTTCATACGCGGAGCGGACAATATAATATTTGTTGTGATAGTCAGATAATATTGTAGCAAGCCGTCCGTCTGTCCGCGTTGTGTGACGTGACAAGACTTTCTGACGGCTCGCGCAGGTGGAACGATGCGATTGAGCTCTGGACACGTTCATACGCGGAGCGGACAATATAATATTTGTTGTGATAGTCAGATAATATTGTAGCAAGCCGTCCGTCTGTCCGCGTTGTGTGACGTGACAAGACTTCCTGACGGCTCGCGCAGGTGGAGCGATGCGATTGAGCTATGGACACGTTCATACGCGGAGCGGACAATATAATATTTGTTGTGATAGTCAGATAATATTGTAGCAAGCCGTCCGTCTGTCCGCGTTGTGTGACGTGACAAGACTTTCTGACGGCTCGCGCAGGTGGAACGATGCGATTGAGCTCTGGACACGTTCATACGCGGAGCGGACAATATAATATTTGTTGTGATAGTCAGATAATATTGTAGCAAGCCGTCCGTCTGTCCGCGTTGTGTGACGTGACAAGACTTTCTGACGGCTCGCGCAGGTGGAACGATGCGATTGAGCTCTGGACACGTTCATACGCGGAGCGGACAATATAATATTTGTTGTGATAGTCAGATAATATTGTAGCAAGCCGTCCGTCTGTCCGCGTTGTGTGACGTGACAAGACTTTCTGACGGCTCGCGCAGGTGGAACGATGCGATTGAGCTCTGGACACGTTCATACGCGGAGCGGACAATATAATATTTGTTGTGATAGTCAGATAATATTGTAGCAAGCCGTCCGTCTGTCCGCGTTGTGTGACGTGACAAGACTTTCTGACGGCTCGCGCAGGTGGAACGATGCGATTGAGCTCTGGACACGTTCATACGCGGAGCGGACAATATAATATTTGTTGTGATAGTCAGATAATATTGTAGCAAGCCGTCCGTCTGTCCGCGTTGTGTGACGTGACAAGACTTCCTGACGGCTCGCGCAGGTGGAACGATGCGATTGAGCTATGGACACGTTCATACGCGGAGCGGACAATATAATATTTGTTGTGATAGTCAGATAATATTGTAGCAAGCCGTCCGTCTGTCCGCGTTGTGTGACGTGACAAGACTTTCTGACGGCTCGCGCAGGTGGAACGATGCGATTGAGCTCTGGACACGTTCATACGCGGAGCGGACAATATAATATTTGTTGTGATAGTCAGATAATATTGTAGCAAGCCGTCCGTCTGTCCGCGTTGTGTGACGTGACAAGACTTTCTGACGGCTCGCGCAGGTGGAACGATGCGATTGAGCTCTGGACACGTTCATACGCGGAGCGGACAATATAATATTTGTTGTGATAGTCAGATAATATTGTAGCAAGCCGTCCGTCTGTCCGCGTTGTGTGACGTGACAAGACTTTCTGACGGCTCGCGCAGGTGGAACGATGCGATTGAGCTCTGGACACGTTCATACGCGGAGCGGACAATATAATATTTGTTGTGATAGTCAGATAATATTGTAGCAAGCCGTCCGTCTGTCCGCGTTGTGTGACGTGACAAGACTTTCTGACGGCTCGCGCAGGTGGAACGATGCGATTGAGCTCTGGACACGTTCATACGCGGAGCGGACAATATAATATTTGTTGTGATAGTCAGATAATATTGTAGCAAGCCGTCCGTCTGTCCGCGTTGTGTGACGTGACAAGACTTCCTGACGGCTCGCGCAGGTGGAGCGATGCGATTGAGCTATGGACACGTTCATACGCGGAGCGGACAATATAATATTTGTTGTGATAGTCAGATAATATTGTAGCAAGCCGTCCGTCTGTCCGCGTTGTGTGACGTGACAAGACTTTCTGACGGCTCGCGCAGGTGGAACGATGCGATTGAGCTCTGGACACGTTCATACGCGGAGCGGACAATATAATATTTGTTGTGATAGTCAGATAATATTGTAGCAAGCCGTCCGTCTGTCCGCGTTGTGTGACGTGACAAGACTTTCTGACGGCTCGCGCAGGTGGAACGATGCGATTGAGCTCTGGACACGTTCATACGCGGAGCGGACAATATAATATTTGTTGTGATAGTCAGATAATATTGTAGCAAGCCGTCCGTCTGTCCGCGTTGTGTGACGTGACAAGACTTTCTGACGGCTCGCGCAGGTGGAACGATGCGATTGAGCTCTGGACACGTTCATACGCGGAGCGGACAATATAATATTTGTTGTGATAGTCAGATAATATTGTAGCAAGCCGTCCGTCTGTCCGCGTTGTGTGACGTGACAAGACTTCCTGACGGCTCGCGCAGGTGGAACGATGCGATTGAGCTCTGGACACGTTCATACGCGGAGCGGACAATATAATATTTGTTGTGATAGTCAGATAATATTGTAGCAAGCCGTCCGTCTGTCCGCGTTGTGTGACGTGACAAGACTTTCTGACGGCTCGCGCAGGTGGAACGATGCGATTGAGCTCTGGACACGTTCATACGCGGAGCGGACAATATAATATTTGCTGTGATAGTCAGATAATATTGTAGCAAGCCGTCCGTCTGTCCGCGTTGTGTGACGTGACAAGACTTCCTGACGGCTCGCGCAGGTGGAACGATGCGATTGAGCTATGGACACGTTCATACGCGGAGCGGACAATATAATATTTGTTGTGATAGTCAGATAATATTGTAGCAAGCCGTCCGTCTGTCCGCGTTGTGTGACGTGACAAGACTTTCTGACGGCTCGCGCAGGTGGAACGATGCGATTGAGCTCTGGACACGTTCATACGCGGAGCGGACAATATAATATTTGTTGTGATAGTCAGATAATATTGTAGCAAGCCGTCCGTCTGTCCGCGTTGTGTGACGTGACAAGACTTTCTGACGGCTCGCGCAGGTGGAGCGATGCGATTGAGCTATGGACACGTTCATACGCGGAGCGGACAATATAATATTTGTTGTGATAGTCAGATAATATTGTAGCAAGCCGTCCGTCTGTCCGCGTTGTGTGACGTGACAAGACTTTCTGACGGCTCGCGCAGGTGGAACGATGCGATTGAGCTCTGGACACGTTCATACGCGGAGCGGACAATATAATATTTGTTGTGATAGTCAGATAATATTGTAGCAAGCCGTCCGTCTGTCCGCGTTGTGTGACGTGACAAGACTTTCTGACGGCTCGCGCAGGTGGAACGATGCGATTGAGCTCTGGACACGTTCATACGCGGAGCGGACAATATAATATTTGTTGTGATAGTCAGATAATATTGTAGCAAGCCGTCCGTCTGTCCGCGTTGTGTGACGTGACAAGACTTTCTGACGGCTCGCGCAGGTGGAACGATGCGATTGAGCTCTGGACACGTTCATACGCGGAGCGGACAATATAATATTTGTTGTGATAGTCAGATAATATTGTAGCAAGCCGTCCGTCTGTCCGCGTTGTGTGACGTGACAAGACTTTCTGACGGCTCGCGCAGGTGGAACGATGCGATTGAGCTCTGGACACGTTCATACGCGGAGCGGACAATATAATATTTGTTGTGATAGTCAGATAATATTGTAGCAAGCCGTCCGTCTGTCCGCGTTGTGTGACGTGACAAGACTTCCTGACGGCTCGCGCAGGTGGAGCGATGCGATTGAGCTATGGACACGTTCATACGCGGAGCGGACAATATAATATTTGTTGTGATAGTCAGATAATATTGTAGCAAGCCGTCCGTCTGTCCGCGTTGTGTGACGTGACAAGACTTTCTGACGGCTCGCGCAGGTGGAACGATGCGATTGAGCTCTGGACACGTTCATACGCGGAGCGGACAATATAATATTTGTTGTGATAGTCAGATAATATTGTAGCAAGCCGTCCGTCTGTCCGCGTTGTGTGACGTGACAAGACTTTCTGACGGCTCGCGCAGGTGGAACGATGCGATTGAGCTCTGGACACGTTCATACGCGGAGCGGACAATATAATATTTGTTGTGATAGTCAGATAATATTGTAGCAAGCCGTCCGTCTGTCCGCGTTGTGTGACGTGACAAGACTTTCTGACGGCTCGCGCAGGTGGAACGATGCGATTGAGCTCTGGACACGTTCATACGCGGAGCGGACAATATAATATTTGTTGTGATAGTCAGATAATATTGTAGCAAGCCGTCCGTCTGTCCGCGTTGTGTGACGTGACAAGACTTTCTGACGGCTCGCGCAGGTGGAACGATGCGATTGAGCTCTGGACACGTTCATACGCGGAGCGGACAATATAATATTTGTTGTGATAGTCAGATAATATTGTAGCAAGCCGTCCGTCTGTCCGCGTTGTGTGACGTGACAAGACTTTCTGACGGCTCGCGCAGGTGGAACGATGCGATTGAGCTCTGGACACGTTCATACGCGGAGCGGACAATATAATATTTGTTGTGATAGTCAGATAATATTGTAGCAAGCCGTCCGTCTGTCCGCGTTGTGTGACGTGACAAGACTTTCTGACGGCTCGCGCAGGTGGAACGATGCGATTGAGCTCTGGACACGTTCATACGCGGAGCGGACAATATAATATTTGTTGTGATAGTCAGATAATATTGTAGCAAGCCGTCCGTCTGTCCGCGTTGTGTGACGTGACAAGACTTCCTGACGGCTCGCGCAGGTGGAGCGATGCGATTGAGCTACGGACACGTTCACACGCGGAGCGGACTCTTACTACTACCGAAACACCGACCTGTCGCTAATCGCTTATGCAATATATCCTCGGCCCCAGCTGACGGGTTAGCACTGCAATCTGACGCATCATTCTTGCGTCCGAGTTGATTAGCGGTGCCAACGCACGCGCTCTAGCGTACCCACAGATAATAATATATTCGCAGTACATGTGCGACAAGCTGTGATAGCCTAGTGGTTACGACGTCTGTCTTCTAAAGGCCGGGAGTTCGATCCTGAGCACACACCTCTAACTTTTCAGAGTTATGTGCGTTTTAAGTAATAAAATATCACTAGTGTGCTGGCGATGGGTTGATCATGATGATGACATGTGCTATTAGCATGTAAAATAAGGTAACATTAACGTGTAAAATAACTCTTTTACTGAATAATTAATACATCAATGTTGTGCTGCAATGTTGTAATACCTATTAGGACTGTAAACAGAGAATTAATAAAGTTGATCAAAAATAGTATCTAACTCGATTACGAAACCCCCAGAATGGGGGACACACAGTTTCAAAGTAGAAGTGTGCATAGAAAATGCAAATGGATGCAGTTCCTTGCCGTTATGTCGCTCGCGGGACACCTTGACGGGCAACTTCTAATGCGGAACCACTATGCTGTATCCGCCATTTTGTTTTTTAACTACCGCTGCTAAAGTAACGATCCAATTGTCTTTTACTTCACTTGCGAACAAAGGATAAAGGTTTCCACGGCCTTTCAAGCGCAATGGTTTAAAATCAAGATATATAAAAGGAAAAGCTGACTGAATGACTGACCGATCTATCAACGTACTGCTCAAACGACGAGCGATCGGGCTGAAATTTGACGTGCACATAACTATTATGACGTAGACATCCGCTGAGAAAAGATTTTTAAAAATTCAACCCCTAAAGGGTGAAATAGGGGTTTGAAATTTGTGTATAGTCCACGCGGACGAAGTCGCGAACATAGGCTAGTCCTCTGTAATGTAGACTCCATATAGAAAGATTTTTTATAAATACATAGGCTTCTAAGCGCAGTCACGGCGAGTCAGATACTTTCTAATATAAAAGCACTCGAAAATTTATGTAAAATCTACCTAGTTAAATTATCGAAGTATTAATTCTTAAACAACGGCGAAGAAAATGGCTTAAACGAAACGTCGGTTCCACATTAGCTATACAGTCAGCCGAGGTGTCCCGCGGGCGCCGTAACGATGAAGCGTCGCTAAAGAAGTGCACTCATTTGCATGTCTATGCAGTTGACTTGATCTGTGACTCTACCGAACATTCTAGACGCCGGTTCCACGTTAGCTACAGTCAGCCAAGGTGTCCCGCGGGCGCCGTAACGATGAAGCGTCGCTAAAGAAGTGCACTCATTTGCATGTCTATGCAGTTGACTTGATCTGTGACTCTACCGAACATTCTAGACGCCGGTTCCACGTTAGCTACAGTCAGCCAAGGTGTCCCGCGGGCGCCGTAACGATGAAGCGTCGCTAAAGAAGTGCACTCATTTGCATGTCTATGCAGTTGACTTGATCTGTGACTCTACCGAACATTCTAGACGCCGGTTCCACGTTAGCTACAGTCAGCCAAGGTGTCCCGCGGGCGCCGTAACGATGAAGCGTCGCTAAAGAAGTGCACTCATTTGCATGTCTATGCAGTTGACTTGATCTGTGACTCTACCGAACATTCTAGACGCCGGTTCCACGTTAGCTACAGTCAGCCAAGGTGTCCCGCGGGCGCCGTAACGATGAAGCGTCGCTAAAGAAGTGCACTCATTTGCATGTCTATGCAGTTGACTTGATCTGTGACTCTACCGAACATTCTAGACGCCGCGGCCGGTTCCACGTTAGCTACAGTCAGCCAAGGTGTCCCGCGCCGTAACAATGAAGCGTCGCTAAAGAAGTGCACTCATTTGTATGTCTATGCAGTTAATTGTTCGGTAGAGCCACAGGTACACTGTGACTCTACCGTACATTCTAGACGGCTCTACGAGGGATCCCATCTGAACTATATCTTGCGAGAAACAAACGCAATTATAGAGCCCACTTTTTCCGTAATGCAGCTTTTTGCAAACATTTTACTTGATTAACGGTTATATATGTACATAACGGTGATATTAAATCTATGTTGGACATTCTAAAGTCAATTTTAGACTTACCTTTGTCCTTTACACAAGTTTAAAAAATCTATTAATAGTAATGCTCCTTAAGTTTAAAAGTTACGTTTAAAAATAACAAAACTTTCTGTTTCTATTTCTATTCAGGGAAATGGATCTTCCTTCAATAACGTAGACTTTTAGATGCCCACAAAAGTAGGATTTTACAGAAGTTCTACCTTTAAACCTATTTTAAGTCAATCCTCAAGTCAGTCAGGATTCCTTCAATCAAGTAGTAGGTAACGGTCAACTTAACTAAAGCTCACTGCTCAGTTCAAAGCGCCTGTCACAGCTTTGCGTCGCTCCCGACACTTCTTAGAGGCAGAAAGGCATCCGCTATAGTAGGTAAACTGTAGAGCTGCTTACACACCTTTAGATGGAGAAAGCAGATTTGTAGAGCATTGTCTCTGTCGTTGAGACCGTGAACCTGCATGCCTGAGAGTTCTACATAATATTCCCAAAGGTGTGTGAAGGCTGTCAACTCGGCCAGCGCAGCGATGACCAAACCCTTTTCATTCGGAGAGGAGATCCGTGCTCAGTAGTGAGCCGTTAGCCGGCAATGTATTGATTATAATGATGATGATGATGGTGATGACTAATTTCAGAGTTTTCAGCTTAAACTTAAATCTATAAAAGGAAAAGGTGATTGACTGACTGACAGACTGATCTATCAACGCACAGCTCAAACTATTGGACGGATCGGGCTGAAGTTTGGCATGCAGATAGCTATTATGACGTAGGCATCCGCTAAGAAAGGATTTTTGAAAATTCTACCCCTAAGGGGCTGAAATAGGGGTTTGAAATTTGTGTAGTCCACGCAGACGAAGTCGCGAGCATAAGCTAGTTCAAAATAAAATATAACTTTACTATATTTATTGCAGTCAGGCATAAATTCTGAAGAGATAAATGGATATCTGGCTTCGTTATAGATCTAGAACTAGAACAATCAAAAACTTCCATACTAATATTATAAATGCGAAAGTGGGTCTGTCTGTCCGTCTGTCTGTCTGCTAGCCTTTCACGGCCCATCCGTTCAACCGATTTTAATGAAATTTGATACAGATATAACTTGCATCCCGGGGAATGGCAAAACACAGGCAACTTTTTATCCCGGAAAATCAAATAGTTCTCACGGGATTTTTAAAAACCCAAATCCACCCGGACGAAGTCGCGGGCATCATCTAGTACATAACAGGCGTATACGTTTGTATGCAGAACCGCGTTAGAATTATTGTAACCTTTGAGTTAGGAAGTTGAAGTTAATCCATCAATTGTAACTTAATATTGATAGAAACCCTGACATTTATATATTATAAGCAAACATTGGAGCATTTCAAATTCTGTCTGATCTCACTACATTGAATAAAAACATTGTGATTATAAATGGCATTTCATACTACTAGCTTTGTTGTTTATTGATTAATCTTGATAATATTTAAAAAAAAACCGGCCAAGTGCGTGGCAGACTCGCGCATTGAGGGTTCCGTACAATAATCGTAATTTGTCGACATTTTGCACGACAAATCGAAAACTATTATGCCTAAAAATAAAAATAAATCCTTGTTAGAATGTACAGGTAAAACCCTTTAATATGATACCCCACTTGATATAGTAATCTTACTTTGAAAAATGAAAATACTAATTATTTTTTATTGGACATAATATTTTAATTTTTATATTGTGACGTAACCACAAATTCACGATTTTCAGAGTTTTCCCCCAATGTCTGCTATAAGACCTACCCTGCCTGCTAAATTTCATGATTACAGGTCAACGGGAAGTACCCTGTAGGTTTCTTGACAGACACACAGACAGAAAGACAGACAGACAGACAACGAAGTGATCCTATAAGGATTCCGTTTTTCCTTTAGAGGTACAGAACCCTAAAAACGGTCAGGTGCGAGTCGGACCCGCACACGAAGGGTTCAGTACCATTGTTAAGTACCTAAGTAGCTATATACCACTGAACTTTTTTTGTTGATTTGCATGGCAGCCATTTTCAAATTTTTATTATTTGTTGTTATAGTGACAATAGAAATACACATTCTGTGAATTTCAACTCTTAACCTATTACGGTTCATGAGATACAGCCCACTGACAGACAGACGGACATATGGATGGACGGACAAAAACTTGTCTTAATTGGAAGTGTTTTTAAATTCTGAATTAAAACGTCCTATTCCAGCGTATACATCTCGTTTTGGTAGTCGGCCTCGGTAATTGAATGACGCAATCAATAAATGGCTTTATCAATCTGATTGATGGCGAGGCGGGTGAGTCATGGCATGACTTGAAATGTGATGTTTACACTGATATACAATTTCTCAAGATATACACAAAAAGGTCGCTAACTATGGGCCTCATAAGAAAGCTCAGAGTCACTCAGCGGGCGATGGAGAGAGCTATGCTTGGAGTTTCTCTACGTGATCAAATCAGAAATGAGGAGATCCGTAGGAGAACTAGAGTAATCGACATATCTCAACGGGTTGCGAAGCTGAAGTGGCAATGGGCAGGGCACATAGTTCGTACAACCGAGATGTTGGGGTCCCAAGGTGCTGGAATGGTGACCTCGCACCGGAAGACGCAGCGTTGGAAGACTCCCCACTAGGTTGACGGACGACATCAGACGAGTCGCAGGGAACCGCTGGATCCAGGCGGCGCAAGACCGTGGCGTGTGGATGTCCCTACAAGAGACCTACGTCTAGCAGTGGACGTCTATTGGCTGTTGATGATGATGATACAGAAAAAGTAACATTCATTTCAAAAAGCAGCTAGAATTGTCTATTTAAATAGAACGACCATTTTTTTTATATATATCGGTCTCTGTAAGATCGACTCGTGGTTTAAACTTTATAAGCGGCCTCTATCTGAAAGTTGGAGTTTCAATCCCGGGCACGCAACTCTAACTTTTCGGGGTTAGGTATCTGGGGTTGTAAGTAAGGCGAAATGCGCCCCAAAAGCGGTGTTGAGACACATTTTGACTTTAGAATTCATCCATTCACACATCTTATACACAGAAAACACACACACACACACACACACACACACAAACACACACACACATACACACAAACACACACACACACACATATATTAATCTAACATAATTTTCATTGATTTTTTAACATTGTGCCTTTTCTTTTTTATTATTTCTTTTGTACCTAATTTCTCAATCTGGAGGTGGGCGTTAACAACTGTAACACAGTTTCTAACTAAAGCAGTTGTTACCGTTCTTTACTTTTAAGGCAATATGTAAAGAGAATAATAAAGATTTTCATTTTTTTTTCATTTCGTATGTTCAAGCTCCAACGTTCAAGATTGCGGCAAAATGACAGCTACAATGTCACGATCGCAATCATCTTTGATTTATTAATGCTCGCTTACTATTGGATACAATGTATTGTTGCAACAAGAATACCATGAATTCACCCAATCACAACGATTGCGATTGTACTAATGATTGATGCAGTTTTCCCGCAACCGAGCGGCAGTCTCAATTCTAATCACTACGACACAATGTCCATATCTTTCGTCATTCTACTGTCATTTATCTTTTTTCTTCGTAGTTTTCGTCTTATGATAATACCCTATACGTCATACATAATAACGTAGGTAAATAAGGTAAATTTTGAATGCCAATAAATTATTATCATAAAATTAAGGGGTCAGCTCTATGAACTCAAAGAGACAATTATTAGTTCACAGTTTTCTAAAATCTAAGGAACAGTGTTTCTTTGTGTTTTATATATCATTGTATATCTATGATTTATTGATTTATTTGCAATATCCTCGACGAGCCAATCCATCTTCACGTCTTATTCCATGTCGTATTCCTTTTAAGGTGACATCGATAACTTGTTGAATTTTAATTCAATTCTCGTGTTTTTTCGTGTGTCCGATTAATTGCGTCGAGTTTAATCGTTGGTGCACGATTTTATCGATTTTATTTTATTTTGCAGACCCTACTTTATTTATGTTAAAGGACACTTTTTTCAAGAACGGAACCCGTTTTTGATTGAATTTATTTAATGCTCTTTAAAAGTTTGGCTGTTTGGCAAAAATCAAAATCAGCAGTCTTCACTTTTCAAATGACTTGAACAATCGGAGGTTCTCAATTTAGCACTTACTTTGATCAATAATTCATTTTTAATACAAAACTGTTTATTAAAATCAGAAAATGTAATATAACCTTATCTACCATAGATGTTGAAAAAAAAACCAACTAAAGTTTGGAGAAAGAAAAAGAGATTGGTTTTGATCGTATTTAAACTAGAAAAATAATCCATACTTATTAATATTACCTATTATTCGAAAGTGTATCTGTCTGTCTGTTTGATAAATTTTCACAGCCCATCCGTAGACATAGCAATCTTTATATATAAAATCAAAGTCCAGACTGACAGACTTATATATCAACGTACAGCCTAAACCACTAGTCCTAGAGACATCTGTGGAGGGTGTGTTCTTTGTAAAGAGTAGACGTAACGATCCTTAAAACAGGATTTTTTTGAAATTCGACCCCTAAGTGGGTTAAATGGGGGGATAGAAGTTTGTATTAAAGTCCGTCATTTTTAAAGTTACATCGATGAAAATTGGTTTTTAAGCTTTAGTTTAAATACAAAATAAATACGAATTTCACGATTTTCGAACATTCTACTACCAAGAGGGCTAAATATGGGATCGAAATTTGTATGAAAGTCCGTTATTTTTCAAGTTATTTCAATGAAAATTGATATTTGGGTTTTCGGTCACAAATGAAGAAATACGTGTTTCAGGATTTTTGGAGATTCAACCCCGACGTTGATTTCCTAAATTCCACCTGAGCGAAGCCGGGGCGAGTCAGCTAGTCTGTTATACTTTTAATCACAGAAAATGAAACAGATAAACTCATGTGCACAGTCTAACAGATAATATTATAGCTAAAGAAAGCATAAGGTCATTCGGCTTTATATTCCGGTTCGCAAATCATAAACGTTATCAAGGTTCGACGCTTTGATCGCATCACAGCGATTATTTGTTGCTCTTTGTTTCATGCAGCACATACTTTATGAATTTCGAGACTCTGTGCTTCAGGGTTGCCAGACAAATAATTTTTTGATTCATATTTTATTTTATTTTTAAACCATACTCTATACTATCACTACCCATATTGCTAGCCGAATCGACGTGATAGGTTTTTAAAAATCCCGTGGGAACTCTTTAATTTTCCAGGATAAAATATGCCTATGACACTCTCTAGGTCTTAAACTATACCCATGCAAAAAATCCCGTCAATCCGTTGTACCGTTGCCAAGTTGAAGGACAAACCAACAAACCAACTGCAAACAAACACACTTTTGCATTTATAATAAGGGTACTGATGCTGACAGCCCTGTGCGTCAGTAGATGTGCCCCGCGCATCAGTCAGGCGGCGCTCGAGGGAACAGGTTCGAGTCCGGCAGATGCTGCGGATAACGCCGCGTATGATGAGATTGTGCCGATTATGCGCCACTATGAATAATCCGTTAATATGTGTGGAAATTACTTCTAGCAGCAGAAATTTTGATATTAAAATGAAAAGAGCCTAGCTAGAAATTATAAGGGCCGGCGCACATGAGGGACTTGTCCACGGAGGACAAAAATGGGTCACTAAGAACTGCATCGCATAACGCATACTAATGGACTAATCGTACAGCAAAACACCGTAGTTAAAAGATGAGGGACTTAATTATGTCCTTCGTGGACAATAATACTAATAGTTTCTGAGCTTTCTAATACTAATAGTTACCATGGACTGACGGACGGACGTGACGAAACTATAACCGTTCCTTGTTTACTGAGGAAGTCGGAACCTTAATAAGCCATTTGAGTAAATTGCTTAAAAATCCTAAAATCCTCATGTCTATTTATTTTTTCTTACAATTATAAGCACATCATCATTTCCTTAAAAATAATGGAGAGGCATCAATCAAATTATTACCGACCTGTCTATTTATACGTGCTAACGAAATTATGAAAAATAACTTTTGAACCCAACCATCTATCAAGTAGGACCACCTGATCAGATCATTACTGTTCAAAGCTTGGAAGCAATAGATGGTTCAATTTGGAGCCAACACCTCAGGCCCTGTAGGGTCGAGTAATCACCGAACATCTGAACATGATCGACTGAGTGCTGTCAGATGTAATAACAGGTTTTGAGCGTGATGAATAATATTAGCGACTAGCTATCGACTATTTTCTCGCTCAAGAAGCGTATAATCGATGTCTGATTCGTGTCAATAAAATACATAAAATATATTATTAATAGTTGGTCTTATTGAGACTGTGCTCACTGTCAGCGAGAATTCTCTATCCACTAGTTTGTCACAGCAACAAGAGCTAGCAAAGAAAACAACTCGCTCAGCGACGCTCTATTAGCGATCAAAACACTCGCCCAGTTTGCACGGAGATGAATAAGCTTGTCTATAAAAAGCCTAAAATCCTTATGTCTATTTATTTTTTGTTAAAATTATAAGCCTATCAAAATATCCTTAAAAATAATGGAGAGCCATCAGTCAAATTATTACCGACCTGTCTATTTATACGTGCTTACGAAATTATGAAAAATAACTTTTGAACCCAACCATCTATCAGGTTGGGGACCACCTGATCAGATCATTACTGTTCAAAGCTTGGAAGCAATAGATGATTCAATTTGGAGTCAACACCTCAGGCCCTGTAGGGTCGAGTAATCACCGAACATCTGAACATGATTGACTGAGTGCTGTCAGATTTAATAACAGGTTTCGAGCGTGATGAATAATATTATAATTAGGACGGGGAACGAGTTAGGCATCGTTCACACGATTTTAGTGCATGAAGTTTATAGAGACGGTCTGCATTTGAACTGCAAGATGACTGCAAATTTGCAGTTAGGATGCAGTTAAGACAGCCCAGTCTGCATTAGAACTGCACGATGACTGTGCTACCGATCGGCAGTTGAAGTAAATGAGTAAGGACTTTTATTGTAAGAGAGAGATCAATCGAAATCCAGACGACCAATCTGCAAACATAGGAAAAGAGTCAGCTGCTAAACTAAACTAGCAATATTTATAAAGGTAAAAGTTTGTATGTGCATGTGTGTGCGTGTGTTGTGTGTGTGCATGTGTACGCGCGTGTGTGTGTTTGTTACATTTTCAGGCAAAAACTACTGGACGAATTTGACTGAAATTTGGAATGGGCATCCCTATGCTACTTTTTATTTCCGAAAATTTCCTGCGGGATTAAAAAATTATATCCATACGGATGAAGTTACGGGTATTACCTAGATTCTATCGTACATGTCTCACACACGGCTTTACTCACGTGTTTAGTCGATGTTAGCCCGACTAGTTTCGAAGAAATCCGGGGTCCTTTTTAGAATAGAATAGAATAGAATAGAAATCAATTTATTGGTTGATCCAACACACTATAAACACAAACACAAATATTTACAAAAAAAACATTCCTTAAAATCTAATTCAAACAAAATATAGGTACCTAGTGTCTAAAATGTGTCGTGCCAACGAAAACATTTTTCACAGGGGCTCAGTTCGCGCACGCGGGCTAACATCAACTAAACACGTGAGTTAAGCCGGGTGAAAGACATGTATAGAGAAATCCCTCACGATAGTTTAAAATCTAGATTACAGATTCTTGTTATAAACAACGCAAATTTCGAATCCGTTTACGTTGGTGTTTACCTCGGTGGCAAACAATACGTTTGTTGTGAACGCAGCCTTACAGTTCACCTTAGCAAACATCTTAATATCAATAAGCAGGGACGCAGGTAGGCTCGCGGCTCGCGGCTCGCGGCTCGTCGGGCTGACTGAGGGCTCCACTAATGCCGAACAAACATCAATCAATCAATGTTGATGTTTAAACTTGAGCCAAAAATTGATTTTGGCCCGACGCGAGGGTTTGTTGTGGATAAGCAATTTTATTTCTGAAAGAAATAGTGGATAGTACTGAAATCTTCACAATGTTCCCAAAGAACTGTGTTTTATCTTTAAAAATAATATTTACTTTTGTTAATTCTGGTCTTTTCTACGTCTCTTGACATTTAAAAATCAGTGTCTAGGTGCTATTTCTTAAGTGTTTTAAATGTCTAGATAGAATGGGAACTTTTCAGCATGTTGAGACCGAAAAAAATTAGTACCTAAGTAAGTACTTTATTGCTAGCAATGAGATTTTTTCTTCGACAATATGTCTATCAAAGAACTTTATAAATAAAAATTGTTTTTTTGCTAAAATTTATTCAACCCTCTGTATGCATAGTAAAAGTGCAATCATTTGATGATAATTTAAACTTTAAATCTGTCTCACGCATTTTTATTTAAACAAATTCCACGGATACGTACGGGGCAATTTGCCTCCTCATTTCTGATTCGAACCGCTAAGATTAGGAACGCCCTTCCAGCATCAGTTTTCCTCTCCAATTATAATATGGGTACCTTCAAGTCAAGAGTGAATAGGCATCTTCTAGGCAAGCGCGCTCCATCTTAGGTTGCATCATCACTTGCCAGCAGGTCTGATTGCAGCCAAGCGCTAGTCTATAATTTATAAAAAAAAAGTAAGGTCCACCCTATGCCAAAGTGAAACGGATAGGTAAAAGCTCGGATAATACGTGTTGAGAGCTAAGGTCGTGGAGCACACGATTGCGCGTGTGGTGTTTATTCTCGCGCCCAGCCTCCACAGGTGTGGACTGTGGACTGACGGACGAAGAGTGACATTATTGTATGTGACTCGTCACATTGCTGCAATTTACCCGGCTGAGTGTGTTGTGGGCTTCTCAGACCAGGGCGCGTTTGGAACCCACGTAACTTTAGTTGTAAGTGTACGTAATTAATTATCACCATCACATCTTAATCTTACAAATTCCACAATATACAATCAAAAAGTGTACCTACATTGGTACCCAATTTGAACAAACGCTTTGAGTTTGCATAACGTGAAAATGACGCATTTTTATTTATTAAATCAAAGTAAGGTCCACCCTATGCCAAAGTGAAACGGAAAGGTAAAAGCTCGGATAATACGTGTTGAGAACTAAGGTCGTGGAGCACACGATCGCACGTGTAGTGTTTATTGTACCTTGCGCCCAAAGGTGTGGACTGTGGACTGACGGACGACGAGTGACATTATTGTAAGTATGTCATTTTGATGATAACTTTGTACCAAACAAAGTTAACTGGCATCCCGGGGATATGGACCTAGGCTAATTTTGATCCCGGAAAATCAAGGAGTTCCCACGGGATTCTGAAAAATCCATCCGTTTAACCGATTTATATGGGTACAGAGGTAAGTAGCTTGCGTCCCGGAAATTGACTTAGGCAACTCTTATCCCGAAAAAGCAGAGTTCCCACGGGATTTTTGAAAAAACTAGATCCACGAAGTTAAAGTCGCGGGCATCATCTGGTACTATGTACCTATAAGTATGGATTCCAATAATTATGTAAAACAAAAAAAAAACATAACACCTCATAGACAACAATATTTCCCAAGCACTTCGACTGCAAATTACCAGCTGTCAGTTAGCGGGTTGGCAATTTAACTAGACGGAACCAAACCTGTGACCGACGGCCGATGACTGACGACCACTGACACGCGCTCGCGGTGGTCTCGACACCTGCCAACCGTGAAGGTGCCAACAAACTGATGTTGAAAAAATGCATTTAATTTTAGAAAAAAAAGTGGTTTTAGCCGGTCTGGACTCTTGACTAGACGCAATCTAAATATATAAAAGGAAAAGGTGACTGACTGACTGACTAAGTGACTGATATATCAACGCACAGCTCAAACAACTGGACGGATCGGGCTGAAATTTGGCATGCATGCAGATAGCTATTATGACGTAGGCATCCGCTAAGAAAGGTTTTTTGAAAATTCAACCCCTAAGGGGTGAAATAAGGGTTTGAAATTTGTGTAGTCCACGCGGACGAAGTCGCGAGCACAAGCTAGTCGTTAATAAAAATTAATTAAACTTAATGACAGTTTATGTGTTACAAAATTACAAATGGAAACTCTACAAAAATAAAACCAAATGGAAACAAAATGTCGAAGCAAGCGGGTCGAGTCACCGAGTGGAAGCATGCAAGTTAGTTAATTTGGCGAAGCAATCGGCTATAATCGGAATGCGTACAGCGGACGACAGACCAAACGAAGTAGGTAACTTTGAATTGCTATTTAGAACAACTAGAAACGGACCTGGTGACGCCTCTAACGGTTTTTTTTTTTTTTTTTTTTTTTACTTTATAATACAAAATTACAAAATCTCTGCTTACCAAAACAAAATAATAATATGTGATCAATGATCATCGACCTATAGCCGGCCCACTACTGACCACGGATCTTCTCTCAGGCTGAAATCTATAGAGCGAGCTTTGACTTTGCTCAGACTTAAGTCACTGTTAAAACGAGACAGATTTATGCCAGCTATATAACGCTGTCTCGTTTTAACCGTGTCTTACGTCTGAGCAAAGTCAGAGTGCGCTCTATTGATCTCACCCTCAGAATAAGAAGGGTTTAGGCTACCACGCTGGCCAAGTGCAGACTGGCAAACTTCACAATTGTTGAGATCATTAAGGCAGACTTCACATTTGAGATCAAGACATGCAGGTGTCCTCATGGTATTTTCCTTCATCGTTAACAAGTGATATTTAATTAATTGCTTAAACGCAGATAGCACACTCCGAAAAGTTAAAGTTGCGTTCCCGAAATCAAACCAGACGAGACAGTAGGTCGATTTCGTAAAACCTGCACAGGTATATCATTATTACAATCTCAATTGTTCTGATTGGTTGGATTTGTGCGATTCTTGTTGCGACAATGTATTATAGCCAATGGTAAGTGAGCGTCAACCAATCAGAGGTGATTGCGATCGTGACATTGTAGCTGTCATTTTAGTGCAATCAAGCACCTGCTAGAGGATTGCGGTAGAATGACAGCTACAATGTCACGATCGCAATCACCTCTGATTAGGTTGACACTGGCCCCGATTCTCTAGTCTCTCTCTAAACTAAATTTAGAGTATCTGCATCCTTTTCTTTTTACTAATGCTAAAAAAGGAACGGAACATGACTTTCATATTTAAAGACTCTAAATTTTAGTGCACAATACAAACTTAAACAGTAGGTTCGCGAGTGCGTGCTAAAATCACGGGTTTTACCATCTAAAAAATAAATTTAGAAATGTCAAACTGCTTCTGTCCTTTTCATATTACAATAGTAAGAAGAGGGTGCGAATACTCTAAAATTAGGTTGTGCTTAGAATCGGTGCCAAGCCTCACTAGTGGCTACAATGCATTGTTGCAACAAGAATACCATAAATTCAGCCAATCTCAACATTGTGATTGTAATGATGATTGATGCAGGTTTAACTAAATCGACCTGCCGGTTCTGATTGACTGACAGTTGTCACAAGACTAAAACACGGTATTTTGAACAAAACATTATAAATTATAATCTATATCTTATACTATAAAGTACTTATATTATAAAGAGGGAGGATTTGTTTAAGGAGAATTTGTATGGAATGCACTGGCAAAAGCGCTAGGGAAACTTGTCTTATTAAGATCGATGTATTATCGATGTATGACTCCAACAATTAATTCCAAATCACTGCTCTATCGACAGTTGCCAGTACGCCAAATGAAAGCTTAAAAGAAATAAATGGAAAACATAAACCGAAAAAAAGTGACTCGATAAAAAGACAGAACCATCAATCAGTTAAAACCGAACGAAATTAACATGCAGTGGGAAAAAACTGTTCAAGTGCGGGTCGGACTCGCAGACGACGTGTTCCGTACCATCGTACCTACCTACTTTTTTTTTTTAATTTTATGGTGGCCTTTTTGAATCGCCACCTTGGTTCTTAGGGTTCTGTACCTCAAAAGGAAAAGCGGAACCCTTATAGGATCACTTTGTTGTCTGTCTGTCTGTCTGTCGGTCTGTCAAGAAACCTACAGGGTACTTCCCGTTGACCTAGAATCATGAAATTTGGCAGGTAGGTAGATCTTATTGCTGACATTTGCGGAAAAATCTGAAACCGTGAATTTGTGGTTACATCACACAAAAAAAATTAAATTGTGGTCATAAACTAATAATTAGTATTTTCAATTTTCTAAGTAAGATAACTATATCAAGTGGGATATCATATAAAAGGTCTTCACCTGTGCATTCTAAAACAGATTTTTATTTATTTTTATGCATCATAGTTTTTGAATTATCGTGCAAAATGTCGAAAAAATACGACTATAGTACGTAGCCCTCGATGCGCGAGCCTGACTCGCACTTGGCCGGTTTTTTATTATTTTGTTGTAACGGAAATAGAAACCCACACTCTGTGAAAATTTTAACTCTCTATCTATGACTATCCTTTTCCTTGCAAGCTGTCTCTGTTCCAATAAATGTTTATTAATAGTTTATTTAATAAATTTGAGATTAATTTGTTCCAATTAGATGATGCCCGCAATAAACACTGTCTACGTGGATTTAGATTTAAAAAAATCCTATGGGAACTCTTTTGATTTTTCGGGATCAAAAGTAGCCTTTGTTCTTGCCCGGGATGCAAGCTATCTCTGTATCAAAATTTGTCAACATTAATGAAACGAATGTGCCGTGAAAAGCTGCAGATAGACAGACAGACACACTTTTACATTTATAATATTACTCTTTACTAATTTGATATTAATATGGAAGTAAGTATGGATTTTACAATTGCTGTGACACGGAAAATCAGATGGGACGAAATTAAAACGGTTCCTTATTTTGCTACGGGACCCTAAAAGAGACAGAACCATCAATCAGTTAAAACCAACGAAATTAACACGCCATGAAAAAAAACCCCGCGACAAAATAAAAGCGACAAGGCTAAACTCGTCAATGTCGACTGTATTTCTTTTCCAACGATGCCTGGCTCCGGTCCGAGAGACCCTTCTGTCAATCACACGTCAGCGGCTGGATTTCTGTCCGTCCGTCTGTCCAAAATGCGTAACCCGACTCTAGAAATCCACTTAATCTTTATTGACATCGCATCGCGGCGCCACAACTGTTTGGCACGCCGTCGCGCGAAAATATCCCCTATTAAATAAACTATAGAGTTCAAGGTGTTGGTATTATTAAATTTGCAGAGCGCGATGAACGCTGCGTTCATTAGTAGCCCGTTTTCTTAAGCAGACAACGTCTGTTATTTTGATTTTTATTGATGGAGTTCGTGTTTACTTTTTTTTGACTGGGATATAAAGTGCCCTTCTTAGTTATCTAGTGTTGGGACTTGGGATTAATAAAAATATTGCAAGTACTATTATAATAATGCTTGATTAATCCTCTGACAACGAATGTACAGGTACAATTTATAATATTATCCACTATAGTTTCATAATGGTCAAAGCATGTTTTTTGTGTTTAATGTTTTAGATTCACTTTTTGATTTTTAAGGTTTTACTATAATTTTTCGTCCGTAGCAACACCAGTTTGGCATATATTTTCAAAGTCCATAATTTTTCATCCGTAGTTTTTTTTTTTGAAAAAGAATATTAGCCATGTTAAATGACTAATATTTCCCTTTCCTCTCCAACTAAGCGTCAAGCTTGTGCTAGGAGTAGGTACGACAATAGTGCAATGGGCGGGGTTTGAACCGCCGACCTTTCGGTTTTCAGTCCACTACTTTACCCGTTGAGCTATTGAGGCTCAATAGGCTCAAGATATCAGTGACATTGCTTTTAAATAAATTAAAGTAAAAACAACTAAGTTAATCATTACATTACCATGATAAGTCACTAATTTCGGTAAAATAATTACCAGATAATTGCCCAGTTTCTAACGAACTACCGTAAACTGGAACGTGTCGAACCGCTAAGTATGAGTGACTTGTCACCTATAAATTCACCTAAGATCTTTAATACTATTTTTCTGTAGAAAAAAAGACCTTATACTTCGAATTCAATCAAAAATCATAACAATGTCTCAACTCAGCAGCAAAACATAATATAATATACTTAAGCCATTAATTTCGGTAACCTAATTGCTAGATAATTGCCTCGTTTCTAACGAACCACGGTAAACTGAAAGGTGTCGAGCCGCTAAGTATGAGTGACTCGTCACCTATAAGCATATGAGTAGATATGTCTACTCTGTACTATAAGTTCTCTTTAATATTTTTCTAATCAATGGTTAACAAATAAACTATTAATAAACTTAAATCTAAAAAAAACAACATTAAATTAAAACTAAAATAAATTAAATTAAATCTAAAACCTCATCGAGACCACCGCAGCGAGGCATTGTACCCAAGATGCTGGCAGCATTACCCCTTTGGATGGCCAAACTAATTCTTTGACCAAGGTAGCTGCCAGCTCTCGGGTCCCCGGTTGACTCGATAACTCTTTTTGCAATTTCTTCAAAAAGAGCTCGAGCCCCCGGGCCCCGCGGCCCCAAGGTCTGTAGAAAAAACGACCTTATACTTCGAAGTCAATCAAAAATCTTAACAATGTACTCAGCAGCAAAACATAATAAGCCACTAATTTCGGTAACCTAATTACTGACCAGATAATTGCCCCGTTTCTAACGAACTACCGTAAACCGGAACGTGTCGAGCCGCTAACTATGAGTGACTCGTCAATACGTCAGCGCTGTCTTGTGTGGTCCCGACGGTTCCGAGAAATGGAACGTCTTAACGTTTAGGATTCCATATTGGTAGGTATTCAATAGTGTATCGGGCAACGTTAGAAAACTTTGTAAGTAAATGTGAATCAAAATAGCAATTTTTCTTAATAGGTTGGTACTTGTTAGGAAAGCATAGCAACTTTACGCAATAAATTAAAAAATGTAAATAAGTGCATCATCATCATCATCATCATTATCAACTGGTAGACGTCTACTGGTAGGTCTCTTGTAGGGACTTCCACACGCCACGGTGTCTTGGCTGCCTGTTCAGCGGCTCGCTGCAACTCGTTTGATGAGATAAGTGCAGGAGTTATTAATTAATTTTAATCAAGCATAATATACTTAATGTTATTTTTCGAATTGTTTAATTAATGTAAGGAAATAATACTCTTACTTAAGTATTTTGTTTGCATAAAAAATATTAATGATCTAAATAAGTACCTACCTATATTATAATTGAAAAGTTCGTCTCTGATTATGGTCAATAATAAGATTTGCACTTTAAAGTGCGCTTCATTCCTAGCTCTATTTTAGGTAATTTTGAGTGAGTTACCCGTGTTTGCTTGTCTCGTTAATAAAATAAAAGAATACCAAGTAGGCAGCTAGGTACAATTACATATTATTTAGTACTGAAATAACGTTTCTTCCATTTATAAGCATTCGCTTCCTCAAAATCCTTGCTTCTTGATCCCGTTATTAACCAACAGTTGACCTTTAGAAAATCGATGTGAAATGACGCGCGCTAAAATCCAACATGACGGAGGCGAATCGCACCCGGTTTGAATAAATAGTACGGTTTCGTACCAAAAACGGGATTTGATTGAGGGATCACTGGATGCAATTGTACCGGGATGAAATGGGAAAAAAAATGTTTATTTTTAGCGAAACTGCGGGATTTGTGATATATTGATGGCCATTTATTTGGGACGTTTTTATTTCAACGGACAAAACGGCTATTTGTATATCTCTATGGAGCACAATACATGAAATGGTCAATCGTATTACGCTGGAACTGTTCTGAAAATATTTTATGGTCATGTATCGGTCCTATATATGTCGTGATGAGAACCTCTTCAGTGCAATATACCAATGGTATTTGTTTTTCCCAGAATCCAGAATGTTGCGAACTAGAGTCATTGAACTACAAACAGCGGAAAAAAAATATGAAAATTTATTTCTGTCTTTTTTCTTTCACAGAATTAAAAAAATCATAGTAGTCCGAAGTGTGTCTTTGGTAGTACACACATTGAAACGACCTAAAAGTTTTTTTGACCACTGTGGCTTTGCAGGTTGCAAGACATATTTTTATGTCCGCAATCTTTCTAATTTGTTCAAAAACCTAGGTACCTAGTACCTACCTATTTAAGAAATGTAATTTCTTCGTGATCGACACGATTTCGGGTTTTGTTTGTAGTCCCTTGATGGAAGTCTAGCTTAAAGAATGTTTATTTATTACGTCGCTTGACCTCTCGCGCGATGCAATCACCCAATAAAACTGATGGCACCGATATAATAACCCCCCCACCCCTCCCCGTTATTAACCATTTAACCGAGCACAAAGCCGGCCAATCAGTGAGCCATTCTTTGAGTTTCCAGCTTCACGTATTTACGTCACATTTCTTCGATTCTCGTGGCACGTTCTGGACGTAATAAGCGGACGTCCCCGGTCCGTCACCGGGCGGGGCCGGACTGGAGGGGTCCGGACTGGAAGGGGGTCGGAGTTAATGAAGTTTTCTCGGCCGCGATTCCCACAGGTCGTCACATGGACGGAGTTTGCGGCACATATTGTGCACGTCGCGATCGGGTGATATTGCCCGGGTGAAATGTTTTAATAAGCGCATCCCATAGGCTAGCGTTATTCGCTCTTATTAATGTCTATTGTTTGGACTTTTGCGTTATTGCGTCTCTATATTGACGCGCTGTGTTTGACGCAGCCTGTCTGTTATTACCGTCTACGTTCTTTGTAACATTGTTTGGTATCGTTAGAAACGTAAAAGCTCTAATAGAAACAAAAAGTGTATTTCAATGTTTACTCTATTGTAGTCTCTACTCTTTAGAGTTCAGTACCTGAAGGGTGCCAACGGAACCCTATTACTAAGCCTCCGCTGTCCGTCTGTCCATCCATATTCTGTCTGTCAGCGGGCTGTATCTCATAAGTAGAGAGTTGAAATTTTCACAGAATGTGTATTTCTATTGCCGCTGTAACAACAATTAATAATAAAAATTTCAAAATGGCCGATATGAAAATAAAAATAAAAGTGTTAGATATTTTTTGAACGCGACGGTACGGAACCCTTCGTGCCCGAGTCCGACTCGCACTTGATCAGTTTTTATTTTAAAGTAAAGGGTGTTTCATGTTTCGGGAACAATTTTTAATTTTTTTGTGATGTAACCACAAATTCACGGTTTTCGGATTTACTCCTTTACTTATGCTATAAGACAGGCTACCTGTCTACCAAATTTCATGAGTTTAGGTCAACGGGAAGTACCCTATAGGTTTTCTTGACAGCCACGCAGTGGCGTGCACAGGGTTTGGTGCCAGGGTAGGCATTAGTTAGATGAAAATCTGTTTACTGGTTGGTTATAATGAAAAATATGCATTGAGCCATTACAACTAGGGTAAGCACTGCATTTATGCCTTTATGACCTGCACGCCACTGCAGCCACGACGGACGGACAGACAGACAACAAAGTGATCCTATGATGTTCCTTTTTTTCATTTTGAGGTACGGAACCCTAAAAAGTAAAAACCGTTAGAGGCGTCACCAGGTCCGTCTAGTTGTTCTAAACAGCAATTCAAAGTTACCTACTTCGTTTGGTCTGTCGTCCGCTGCGTACGCAATCCGATTGCTTTGCCAAATTAACTAACTTGCATGCTTCCACTCGGTGACTCGACTCGCTTGCTTCGACGTTTTGTTTCCATTTGGTTTTTTTCTCTCGAATTTCCATTTGTAATTTTGTTACATATAAACTGACATTGAGTTTGATTGATTTTGATTAACTACTAGATACGTTTTTAGGGTTCTATACTTCAAAAGGAAAACAGGTACCCCTATAGGATCACTCTGTTAAAATTTTATTTTTGTATTTTGCAAGAGCTGTTTTCTTAAAATATACATATATAGGTACTTTGTTAAATATATAATATTTTATACAGTACGCGGCAGAAAGTAATGTACATCGGCCTTTAGAATGACATTTCGGCTTTGTAGAGCGTTGTCTCAGTCATTCATACCTATCTGACGTTTTGTCAGTCTCAACGACAGAGGCAATGCTCTATAAATCCGCTATCTCCTTCTTAATGTCGATGTACATTATTATGAAACCTTCATAAAAATACTGCAAAGGTACATAAAAATAAACTATCACTATCCTTTCAATACGACGTCAGCTCAATATAGAAACGTAGGAGTGCATTAATGACATTTTTCACATGTTCTTACTCGGATCGCAGGTCAAGTCTCCCCCTACCTCCCGGGGGGGCGTCTGGGGGTCCTAGGAGGGGAGGTTGGAGGGGTGGGGGTAAGGCGCGGACGTCTCGTGTCAATCAGTTCGGGCAAACGTGAGAGGAATCGGAGGGATGAGTGTTAAGACGTTTTCTTATGACGTCTATTGGAACGATAACTTGCTGATCGAGTGTGTGTGTGTGTGTTTGTTATTGGTTTGAGTGGCTGCTGTCTGTATGTGTGCTTTTGAGATTTCATTTCACTTTTTTATCAAAGGTTAGTTTTAGACAAAAACCGGCCAAGTGCGAGACAGACTCGCGCACTAAAAGTTCCGTACTACAATCGTATTTATCGACATTTTGCACGATACCTAAATCAAAAACTATTATGCCTAAAAATAAATAAAAATCAGTTTTAGAATGTACAAGTAAAACCCTTTCATAGGATACCCCACTTGGTATACTAATCTTACTTTGAGAGTTGAAAATAGCAATATTTGTTCATGAACACATTTTAATTTTTTTCTTGTGATGTAACCATAAATTCACGATTTTTAGGGTTCCATAGCTCAAAAGGAAAAACGGAACTTTTATTTGATCACTTTGTTGTCTGTCTGTCTGTCAAGAAACCTACAGGGTACTTCCCGTTGACCTAGAATCATGAAATTTGGCAGGTAAGTAGGTCTTATAAGCAGATATTAGGGGAAAAATCTGAAAACCGTGATTTGTGGTTATACCCATCACACAAAAAAATTTACATAAATTGTAGTCATGAACTAATAATTGGTATTTTCAATTTTCTAACTAAGATAACTATCTTAGAAAATTAAATATATCAAGTGGGATATCATATGAAAGAGCTTCACCTGTGCATTCTAAAACAGATTTTTATTAATTTTTATGCATCATAGTTTTGAATTTCGTGCAAAATGTCGAAAAAATACGACTGTAGTACGGAACCCTCGTTGCGCGAGCCTGACTCGCACTTGGCCGGTTTTTTAAACTAATAACTTGTAGCTGTAAATCTTTTTAATCAAACGACCGTTTGTGGCCATTTAGACATTTACAAAAAAAAAAATTGCAATCTACCCGGTGGGTCTGAATCACTTACGTCACTAAACCCAAAGCAAATTATAAACACTCGAAAAGGCCGCATTAAAACACTTTTCTGAATTCAGTTTCGTATAAAAAAGGTCGAAAGCCGATCTGTGATCACTCGAAGGCGTCAGAGTGAGTGAATGAATGGTTGAGTGAAAGAGTGAATGGAGAGCGTCGGGCCACGGGACACCAGTTGATCGGGCATGATGCACCCGTGTCCGTCAAAGTCAACGGCTGCTTTACAGTGGAAAGGAGTTCCTTAATTTATTATTTCTTTTCACAATTCATAAAGACTTTTGAAAGGAAAAAAATACAGGATATCTTGTATGGTTTCACTTTATAACAATAATATAATGTGAAGTGTAGTTTTAAACGTCAAGCGTTTCTTTAAAAAAAACCAATTCTAAAACACGACTGCTCTGCCAATACACGACCTAAAATGTTTTTTTCATATATTTTAAAAATGGTGACATACAGCCGCCATTTTGAATTTTTTCATAAGAAAAGGCTGCATAAAAACTTCTGAATTCAGTCTCGTATAAAAAGTCGAAAGCCGATCAGTGATCACTCGTAGCCGTTGGAGTGAGTGAATGAATGGTTGAGTGAAAGAATGAATGGATTTCTGTTGTTCTACATTACCTGTTGGTGGCATCTGTGAATAAAATAACCTGAAAGACTTACCCAATTACAAAAAAAAAAACTAGCATTTGGCATAGTGACCAAAATTGATATTTGATAATTAATGACCTTTCTGTAAGTTCAAAAAATATCATCCATAGTCATAAACCTTGACTTTAAATCGTCATCCATAGTCTGTAACAGTCCACTACTGGATTAAAGGCCTTCCCAACGGAAAGGCCCTTTAGTCCTTGACTTTAAATACTTACCTACAAATATCAGCTGAAATCATGAAACGATTCACGAAAAAGTGACACAGAAAATACATCTCAAAGAGTAACACGCACTCGTATATTCACAAAAATCGGCTGCACGGCGACCGACGCAACAAATCGAAACAAGCGGGTTTCATTGAGCGATTTTTCCATTTTATTTACAGCCGCACAACACGGGTTATCGTATGCATTAAAACACGCGGCAATAGTGGCCGTGTAAATCAAAAGGCCATAAAACGCCACAATTCGGCCGAAGCCGACTCCATGCTAGCGCAGCTCTTGATTTATTCGCTCACCGGTGTCGGCGCGAACGTAGGCAACGTACCTCGTGACGTCACGGCGTTTTTTCTCCGCTTTTTGGCTTTTTATTGATGGCGCTCGGTTAAAAAGTGGCCGGGGCGGGCCGGCTAAGCGAGTGGCGTCAGAATTTGTGAATGATTTTTCATCCGACCGACTCATCCCGCGTTTCACAGCCATTTGTCAGCCGGGTGAAAAAGATGCATGTACACGCGGCGTTTGTGCTCCGGGTTTTTTTTGTCTTTTAATTTTTTTCGGCTTTTTAGGCTTTTACGCGGATCCATTGACATGTGAAAGTGTGTTAGCGTCGGTCGAGTTTATAAATCTACCGCCGCGCGCCGGTCGTTTTTCGTTTTAAGTCCGATTTAATTTCGCTTTTTTGTCCGTGTCATAGTTTAAGTGCGGCGATTTTATGATTCACCGTGTGAATGTGGGATTTGATTCGGTTTTCCCATGTTGATGTTTTTCGGACTGATTTTAATGTTAACAATCTAACATGACATCGTTTTGTCGTTAGAATTGTGTAGATATAGATGACAAAGTACGATGTTTTCAATACAAGTTAAGCTTCATCCTAAATGACAGTTCTACGTACAGTGAACGGTAACTTGTTACAAAGTTACATTAGACTTCTTGACTGAGCTACGTATACCTACTCAAGAGTAGATAATATTTAATAGATGCATCTCTTAAACATCTTTTTATTAAATCATATTCAAGTCCTTTTGAGTATTCCATAAAAAGAGTTCCACTCTATCCCAAAACTGAAAATTTTATTCCATAATAATTATTGTTCTAAGAATTGTACTAAAAAAACATTAAATTAAAACTTATATACATTAAATTAAATCTAAAACCTCATGAAGACAATCGCAGCGAGGCATTGTACCCAAGATGCTGGCAGCATTACCCCTTTGGATGGCCAAACGTATCATTTGACCAAGGTAGCTGCTAGCCCTCGGGTCCCCGGTTGACTCGATAGCCATTTTCGAAATTTCCTCAAAAAGAGCTTGAGCCCCGGGCCCCAGCGATTGTGTGGATTTGTACTTGATTCCAAAAGCATACCTACCTATATTTGAAAATAATTTTTCAATATGAAATGAATATAATCCAATTCTATTCGTAATTTGTCGTTTTAATATTAGCGACGTTGTTTAAAAACTGTATGGGCTTTTTTTGAAAATAACAATGTGTCTAAGTAACTTATCGACATAATATTGCAGATTGAATATAAATAACTTCGGCTGTTAATTATAGCCGTTAATAAATAAAATATTAACATAAAAATAATATTAACGGAAATATTCCGCTCAACCAATCTATAAATCTGTGATAGGTACTAATATTCTGCATAAAATTTAAACTTAATATTTAAACTAATATATTTTATTAAATTTACTATATTTGTAGTTAAACTAATATTATTTTATTCAACTTATTTTAGTATGAAAATAATATCAAATATATTTCATTAATAAAATGGCAAAGCGTGATTGAAATGCTCTCGCCAAAAATCGTCGTCCAAAAGTCCGGTGACGCCAAACCGCGTGGATTTATATTTCACTATAATTTCGCGGACGCGCGCTCGGATTTACGATTTCATTACGGCTTCGCGGCGGCGGCCGTGCGGATTTCACAATTTATACTTGTTTTGAAATACAACAGCTTACAACTATTCATTGATGAAGTTGCGAAGTCACCAATATGTACTTACCTAGTTGTTAGCTTTTGAGCTGTATCTTGAATTATAATCTTTTTTAGGGTTCCGGAAAAAGAAAAAGGAACCATTATAGGATCACCTTGTGTCTGTCTGTTTGCCTTTGCTTGCTGGGAAATGAAAACGTTAACCTGGAAGGAATAGAGCCATTACTGGTCGTTCTCCTCATGACATTGCAAAGCAAAATTATTATTAGGAACCGGTAGGAACTCTTTGATTTTCCGAGATAAAAAGTTGCCTACGTCACTCTCCAGAGGGCCTAACATGCGCCCCGAGAGAAAATTTTGTCTACGCATTATCTCGTGTTTCTTCATACAAATAAGACGAGTAAATGAGTAGACAAAATTTTCTCGTGGTGCACATGTTAGCCTAACAGGTCTTTATCTATACCCATGCAAAAAATCACGTCAATCCGTTGCACCGTTGCGACGTGATTAAAGGGCAAACCAACAAACCAATAAACCAACAAACAAACACACTTTCGCATTTATAATAAGGGTACTGATGTATGATTTTACGTAATCCTCCCGCATACATATTATAATTAATAGCGAATAGGTCCCAACGTACAATTATCAAGTTCAATAAACATAAAGAATAATATAAACAACACCCGAACCCCGCCATTACCATCTCTTATTTAAATGAACACAATCTAAAATTAGCTAACACAATAAATACGCGCGCTAATCCGGGCGAGCGTCACAAACGAACAGAATTACTGACAACACTAATTCTAACCCAACAATAACCATTAACCGACTCTATTAACACAAAACATAACAAATAAAAGGACCCTAGCACACGCGATATTTTACCGCAACCAAATGTAGAGTGTTGCCAGGATGCAGTCGCAAATATGCGATTTAAAGCTTCAAGTACGCCACAGTAGCATGGTAACAGTGGTAAAGTAATAGAGTCCTAACACAAAACATAACATATTTAGAGATGGGTCGTTGTATCAATGGAAGGTAAACAAAGTAAATATGTCGAGTCTATCGATGCTCGCGACTCATAGGAAAGTATCAAGTGTGGTAGAGTCCTAACACAAAACATAACATATTTAGAGATGGGTCGTTGTATAAATGGAAGGTAAACAAAGTAAATATGTCGAGTCTATCGACGTTAGCGACTCAGAGGAAAGTATCAAGTGTGGTAGAGTCCTAACACAAAACATTACATATTTAGAGATGGGTCGTTGTATCAATGGAAGGTAAACAAAGTAAATATGTCGAGTCTATCGATGCTCGCGACTCATAGGAAAGTATCAAGTGTGGTAGAGTCCTAACACAAAACATAACATATTTAGAGATGGGTCGTTGTATAAATGGAAGGTAAACAAAGTAAATATGTCGAGTCTATCGACGTTAGCGACTCAGAGGAAAGTATCAAGTGTGGTAGAGTCCTAACACAAAACATTACATATTTAGAGATGGGTCGTTGTATCAATGGAAGGTAAACAAAGTAAATATGTCGAGTCTATCGATGCTCGCGACTCATAGGAAAGTATCAAGTGTGGTAGAGTCCTAACACAAAACATTACATATTTAGATATGGGTCGTTGTATCAATGGAAGGTAAACAAAGTAAATATGTCGAGTCTATCGATGCTCGCGACTCTGAGGAAAGTATCAAGTGTGGTAGAGTCCTAACACAAAACATAACATATTTAGAGATGGGTCGTTGTATCAATGGAAGGTAAACAAAGTAAATATGTCGAGTCTATCGATGCTCGCGACTCTGAGGAAAGTATCAAGTGTGGTAGAGTCCTAACACAAAACATAACATATTTAGAGATGGGTCGTTGTATCAATGGAAGGTAAACAAAGTAAATATGTCGAAACTATCGATGCTCGCGACTCAAAGGAAAGTATCAAGTGTGGTAGAGTCAATTTGTTACGTAATTAAAGGGCTTAATAAAAACTAATAAATTTAATTTATAAAGATAAATAATATTTAAACAATAATTAAAACAATAAACTTATACTTAAAGAAACAGAGTAACAATGTAGAACAAAGTTTGAAATAGAATGTATGGATTTTGGGATATCTGGGAAATATATGTGATTTGGAACTGGAGAGGATAATGAGTGGTCTAAAGGACGAGGGCGAGATTTGGTTTGTTTACATAATAATCATTTGTTTACAATATAATGGAGTACATTTTAAAATAGGCTTATTTACTAATGTGAGGTCTAAAGGTTATAGATAGGTACAATTATAGGTTAGTAGGTATAGTTAGATATATTATTAAATTATATTGAGTTAGTACTTATCTCTAATACTTAGGTATAGCTTAGGTATAGAAGTTCATATGGAGATATGGAGGTTATCTAACACTAACACAAAGCATAACATATTTAGAGATAGGTCGTTGTATCAATGGTAGGTAAACAAAGTAAATATTATGTCGAGTCTATCGATGCTCGCGACATAATATATTTAGAGATGGGTCGTTGTATCAATAGAAGGTAAACAAAGTAGTTAATTTGTAGAGTATATCGAGGCTCGCAACTCAGAGGAAAGTATCAAGTGTGGTAGAGTCCTAACACAAAACATAACATATTTAGAGATGGGTCGTTGTATCAATGGAAGGTAAACAAAGTAAATATGTCGAGTCTATCGACACGGCCGCGGGGGGCAAAACGCGCAGTCAGCGAAGAAACCGTGTTAAAACAAACGTTGTTTGCTAAATACCCGGGGAGAACGGCTATTACAATATTTGCTAGAATCTCGTTATTTTTAAGTATCTCCCTCCAGTGGCTGCAAAAGTTTGCAGGGGTTGTCGATTCATTTCAATCTGATTTGTTGATTAGTAAAATTTAGATGTTGTCGTTAGTGGTAAGATAACTCATGTTTTGTGGAATTGTGCATTTGAAATTGGCATGATAACACGCGCTTTAATATTGTGTCACGCGGACATGGTGTCAATAATTAATTTTAATAATTAATTAATTAAAACTGCCATCAAATTTTGTAACTTTATACAAATAAAACTTTGATGTCAATTTCGGTTTTATTTTAACGAATTGTGCAGAATGACAGTGGAACTGATTTTTAGCGCACTAAAATTTTAGAGTATTCGCATCCTTTTCTTATTAATGTAAAATGAAAAGGACAGAGACAGTTTGACAGTTTTAAAGTTAATTTAGAGCTGTCAAACCTCGTGATTTTAGCTGCCACTCCCGAGCCTACTGTTTTTGTAGCGTGCACTAAAATTTAGTCTTTAAAATTCATGTTCCGTCCTTTTTTAGCAATACATGTTAAAAAGTAAAAGATGCAGATACTCTAAATTTAGTTTAGAGAAAGACAACAGAATCTGCGCCATTATTAGCTTAATTCCTTTTTTCTATTAAGTTACTTTTGATAATGAATTAATATTGTTCCAAAATTTTCCAAATTATTGGTAACGAAACTTGAACGTTTCATCTAAAGTTAAAATCTACGAGTGTTGCGCATTAGAGTGGAACAGACAACGTTTATGTTTTCTTAAACTTAAACAATAAAATGTAAGAAAAACACCGACGTTAATCATCGAATAACTTTTGAAACTCTTTAAGGTGACACAAACTATTGTTGTGTGTATTCTTTTGAGAATTATTTGGTAAAGTTTGAGGAGCGCCGGCCACCGACTGCGCGCCGTCATAGCGCGGCGACGTACCGCTGTAAATTATAATGTTTTATGGGTTAATACTGCAGATAAGGCGGGGGTAAGGAGCCTATTATTAACCGTGTTAACGGGGTCCCGGGTGGAGGTGGGGTAACTGTACAGTGCAACTTTGGAAACACTCGTGTGTAGGGTAAATGAAACACAAAGTATCAAGTTTTGTTGAGATGTTTTCGATTTAATTTTGTAGTTTCTAACATATTTTGCATTTTTTCTTTCTATTCTGTGAGCTAAATAAATCTTTATTTATTTACCTAGTGACACTTTTATTTTCACTCCAATAATGCAACTTTTTGAGTTATATATCTACTCGTATGTTACTTAAGTATCATAATAATGAATGTTTTATGGGTTAATACTGCAGATAAGGCGGGGGTAAGGAGCCTATTATTAACCGTGTTAACGGGGTCCCGGGTGGATGTGGGGTAACCGTACAGTACACCCAAAATACTTGTGTGTGTGGTAAAAGTGATAAAACGAAACACAAGGTAGAGTACGCGGCAGAAAATATTGTACATCGAGTATCGACCTCTAGAAACAGATGAGTGTTCTATCTGTCGTTGAGACCGACAAAACGTCACATAGGTATGAGTGACAGAGACGACGCTCTACAAAGCCGAAATCTCATTCTAAAGGTCGGTGTACAATATATCTTGACGGCTACTGTATCATGTTTTGTTAAAATGTTCCGATGCGAGACTCGATCGACTATTCGGTAAATGCTTTTTGTGTTTAGGTCGCGATTTTGATTGAGTGGTTGTAATAGTAATTATTGTGCCCTAATCAAGTTAATATTGCAGTTAGGTTATAAAGAGTAAACCTCTCGATAAGCCTCTACGCGTGTGATCAGTATCTTCGCGCAAGTTTTTAACAAGAGAGGACGTTTAAATAACTAATCAAAAATAGCTTATAATGCTGCTTTTCTGTCTGACTTTATATTCACTTCTGGTATCCTTTTAGAAGTTCCCTAAATGTCGTGAATTGTGGTACTATTAATCCTACTTCCTACTAATATTATAAATGTGAACGTGTGGATGTTTGGATGTTTAGATGTTTGGATGTTTGTTACTCAATCACGCAAAAACTATTAGACGGATTTGGCTGAAATTTGGAATGGAGATAGATTATACCATGGATTAAGACATAGGTTATTTTTATCCCGGAAAATCAAAAAGTTGCCGCGGGATTTTGAAAAACGTAAATCCACGCGGATGAAGTCGTGGGTATCAGCTAGTTATTCTATAAAAAGTTGCATTCAAGGCTCTGACGTGAGTCAGAAAATAGGGGTAAAAAGTGGCAATACCGCTACCGCAGCGAGCATGCACTCTCCCTTAGAATATGATATTTAACGAGGCACCCCCGCGATGTAATTGTGTCGAATGCGCCTCATAATGACTATTTATGTGGCGAGACGGGGGAAATTATTTTTTATTGTTTTATATACGCAAGGGCTGCCATTTTTTATTAAAATAATGTGACGTTATCAGTACCCTTATTATAAATGCGAAAGTATGTTTGTTGGTTTGTCCTTCAATCACGTCGCAACGGAGCAACGGATTGACGTGATTTTTTGCATGGGTATAGATAAAGACCTGGAGAGTGACTTAGGCTCCTTTTTACCCCGGAAAATCAAAAAGTTCCCAAGGGAAAATATCTAAAAAACCTAATTCCACGCGGACAAAGTCGTGGGCATCAGCTAGTTAATGTATATTTTTATTATAATATATAAAAGGAGAAGCTGACTGACTGACTGATCTATCAACGCACAGCTGAAACTACTGGACGGATCGAACTGAAATTTGGCATGCAGATAGCTATTATTATTAGCGAGGAGAAGCGGGTTCGATTCCTGCCGGTCCGCAATTTTTGATATGTACTTAAAATTATTTAGAAATTTTCTTGAAGTTTAGGTAAAACACTATAAAAATTATAAAAAATATCAAAGAGTTATTTTTGAAAATACCTCGAAACTATTTGCACACCATTAATTTTTTTACTAATTCGTAGTCTACTAAATGCCGATTTAGCTGTCATACTACGTTAAATACCTATAGGAACACATTAATTTTATTCATAATCTAGCTTCGTCCTCGTGGACTACACAAATTTCAAACCCCTATTTCACCTCCTTAGGGGATGAATTTTCAAAAATCCTTTCTAAGCGGATGCCTACGTCATAATAGCTATCTGCATGCCAAATTTCAGTCCGATCCGTCCAGTAGTTTGAGCTGTGCGTTGATAGATCAGTCAGTCAGTCAGTCACCTTTTCCTTTTATATATTTAAAGATGAAAATATTGATAACAGGATCTAAGATCAACAAATATTACACCAAACTAAACAGGTATCTACACATCTTCGCCATCCAAGGTAAGTCTAATTAATTCTACACATTACACTTATCGGATGTTCAGTTCAGCACACAGATAACTTCGCTGACCGAACGACCCAATAAAAAGGCAAATAGCCGTAATCCCATTGTTTGGAATAACCGATATTTACCATATCTCACAGGTAGGCAATCTCGCGTGGCCCGTCTTAACTTACCCGCTTTATACACTACCCATATCTTAACATTTGTGGTCCAAGGTTTAAAATAAAGCGGGAACTTTTTTTCACGTACGTCTGACTATTATACTGGCAAAAATGAAGACGAAGGTAGTACTGATGATCATTGATATGATAACACAAAAAAAACGCAAAAAGAACTGTTCTATATTTTGTAAAATTTCACGATATATTGCAAATAAAACATCTGACCGACGCTAGAGGTCAACGAACATTGCGAAAGTAGGCTACTCGGAGTCAATGCCGCGTCGTAGGTGGAGCATTGACCCGAGTTTTACACGTTATACATTGCGGGTTTGAAAAATACTAAATCACCTACAAAATGAGGCAAATGGTTATTGGTATTGGATTGTGTTTAGGTAGTACAACAGTAACGCTAAGTTTTTGCTAGCGTTCTGGTTATACCCTGTATAAGAAGGGAGAAAAGTTACGACTTCTTTCCTACAAACATAAGCTTCATACAAAAACTGCAACCTCCATACATAGGTTTAAACCTATGTACATTCTCTAACATAGGTTTAAATAACCTTTAATTCAGATAATGAAGAAGCAACTGCGATTACAATATCTCACACGTTAGCAATCTCGTGGGGCTTGTCTTAACTTCCCCACTTTATGCACGAGGTATCGGTGCTACAGTGGTCTAAGTTACAAACGAAGCGAGGAATATGACAGTTTAAAATGAGTCATGCTCTCAACTTTGTTTCAAGGACAAACGCTTCATTATATTATTTTAAAAAAAACACCCTTATTTAGTACTAGAATCTAGATAATGCTCGTCAATTCGTCCTTGAGAGAAGAGTATAGATAACGTGACATTTGTATTGAAGTCCCACATTTGAAAAAGTTGTATGGCTTTTAAATTTTCTGTCATGTATGGGACAAAATTTACTGTTCTTGTAAGTCCTACGTAACACTATTTGTGTTTTCTATTGTGATAATAGCAACAATAACAAAACATCCTGGTTGCTTGGTGTTGGTACGCCTTAAAGTATCTATAACGATATCAAAGCCGCTTGTTCCCAAAGTCAAAGTCAAAGTCAAATGATTTATTCAAAATACATAGGTAATTAATGACTCTTTTTGATTGTCAGATGTTGGATTTCTAAGATATAGTGGTGATAATTATTACGCAAACTTAAAACTAAAGCTACGAGGGTTCCAAACGCGCCCAGGTCTGAGAAGAGGCCACAAAAAAACTCAGCCGGGTATTCTTTTTATTATCCCCATGACTTGAACCGCTCAGTAAATATTTCATTTATCGCCGAGATTAGAGCAAATCTGCAATTGTGCCGTGTATTGATACAGCCATCCACTCGCTAATCTATCGCTAATGTGTGCTTTATGTTAGCGAGTTTACGCGCGTTATTTTATCTAGTTTCATTGCATCTAAGCCGTTACGTGTAAATATTTGAGGTTCATTGTTGGAAGTTTATTGGTACAAGGGATTAGATCGGCTTCTTTGTACTAGGCTAGGTGTTTTTCTATTTGATAATGTTTTATTGTTTATAAGCTTACTAGCTGATGCCCGCGACTTCGTCCGCGTGAAATTAGGTTTTTTAAAAATCCCGTGGGATTTCTTTGATTTTCCGGGATAAAAAGTAGCCTAATGGTAAAAGTACCCATGCAAAAAATCACGTCAATCCGTTGCACCGTTGCGACGTGATTGAAGGACAAACCAACAAACAAACACACTTTCGCATTTATATAAGGGTACTGATTCTCGCGACTTCGTCCGCGTGGACTACACAAATTTCAAACCCCTAGATTTTACCCCTTTAGGGCGTTTGTGCACTCATCTGTATTCGATTCGTATCTGTGATTCTTCGAAGTGGCCGTCATACAAATACGTACTCATTCGATTCGTATTTTTACGTCATAATACTGTCTAGATATCTACATGTCAAATTTCAGCCCGATCAGTCCAGTAGTTTGAGCTGTGCGTTGATAGATCAGTCAGTCAGTCACCTTTTCCTTTATGATGATACAATAGGTAAGTATACTCGTATTTTGTACACTTATCTCCAATTTTTCAATCGCAAAAAATATTAAACTGAGGAATAAAATCAAATAAAATTGACGTTTTTAACAATTTTTGTATTGGAAATCTGTTAAAATTTCAAATTTACTTTTCAGCTAAAGTTTATTTGCCAATTGAAAAATCAACCCTTGTAAACAGATTTCGAAACTAACCCTTAACTACTCAATACAAATCTGTACAGATAATAATCGCCACATAAGCAAGAACCTCATCGTCCCAACCCTTTCTCGATTCCAAAGACAAAACACATTCACACACACACCTTGCACCCTAGTGTGCAAGGTGGTGCGAAAATGGAATTAAAGGGGGGGTAAGAGGGGGTAAAATGCAAAGGAATCACCCGACGCGCGCGGGGGCCAAAGTGTCCCAGACCGGACACTTTGAACGAATTATGACGGTCATTATTAGAACGTGGACAGAATTAAATTGCCTCCTCCCTCCCCATTTCCCCCCCTACCTTCCGGCTAAGTATGCCCGCATAATGATACCTGTCTGATACTAGCAACACTTATCTGCGGGGCAAGAGAGGTTTTGTAATAAGTACAGATTTTTTCTTTCATATGAATTAGATTAAAGAGGTGTTAAATTAAATACTTACCTAATAGATATTTTATGATATGGAACATGGTTAGAAAATAAATAGTAACCGCATAAAAATAAGACTATAATCAAATTGAACGTAGATATAATTTTTTTTTTTTGATCCGAACTAGAAATTGAATTTTTTTATCAGAAACTAGCTGATGTGGATTTAAGTGTTTTAAAATTTCGTGTAAACTCTTTGATTTTCCGGGATGAAAAGTACCTAGTCTATGTCACTCTCCAGGTGTTTATCTAAATCAATGCAAAAAAACACGGCGATCCGTTGCTCGCTTGTGGCGTGATTTAAGGATAAACGAACAAACCAATGAACCAACAAATCAACGAACGAACACACTTTCGCATTTATAATATGGGTAGTGATCAAGATCAATATCAGAAGAATAATTAAAAAGCCTCGATAGCTCAACGGTTAAAGGAGCGGACTGAAAACCGAAAGGTCTTTGGTTCAAACCCCACCTGTTGTACTATTGTCGTACCTACACCTAGCACAAGACAAAGACATGTCTTGAGTCATAACCATTTTTTCTTTTCCATAAACACAGTTCGAATTCAATTTTCTATTACGAATCCGGGCTAATCCATACTAATATTATAAATGCGAAAGTGTGTCTGTCTGTCTGTCTGTCTATCCGTCTGTCTGTCTGTCTGCTAGCCTTTCACGGCTCATCCGTTCAACCAATTTTGTCGAAATTTGGTACCGTGATAGCTTGCACCCCGGAGAAGGACATAGACTTTTTATTCCGGAAAATCAAAGAGTTCCCACGGGATTTTCAAAAACATAAATCCACGCGGACGAAGTCGCGGGCATCATCTAGTCCTATTTAAAAATACAACTAATGTCTGTATTAAGTTTTTTTTTGCGGTTAAAATTAGTTCAATTGAGTAGATAAGTTTATCCTTTTTTCTGATAACGGCTAAAGATGAAAGAAACAAGTTAGAAATAAGTTCAGCCACTTAGCATCCCTCATTCAAAAATGTCCACATCTCCACGAAACAAAAAGCGCCATAATTCACAGACGAGTAGCGCAGCATCCGTTTTAATCCCGTACAGGAAAGATAAAAATCGTGAGGGACTCATAAGATCATGTGTAAAGCTGGGCACACACGTACATAGATTTGCTTGAGTTATTATGTCCAAAACCTGCATGTATCCTAAATAAGTTAGTAAGCTGTGATAGCCTAGTGATTAGGACGTCCGCCTCCTAATCGGAGGTCGGGGTTCAAATCCGGGCACGCACCTTTAACTTCTCACAGTTACATATAATATATTATGTTGTTACATGCATGTTTTTATAAAATTGCATATTAGGTATGCTCTTCTAGAATGATATCTTGAACACATTTTGAGCTTGCTTTGCTTTGTATAAGTACTGAAAGTCATTTACGCTGACTAACATGGTTTTCACTCAGAATATACGTTTGTACCAATAAAAGCATTTTTGAGAAAAACTTGACTTATGTAGTTTTAGAAATGACCGATTCAACTTCAAATGTCTTTAATCTGTTAAAAAATGTTAGTTAGTTTGCAATAAATTAACGTAATACCAAACATTGATTCGCGTTCTTCACATATTATTATTTACGCGAGTGGTCCCGCGCGAAAATGTTGGTTGCAATTAAAAAAAAAAAAGCCTACCTCTAATTTTTTTTAAAAAATATATTTTGTATGTACACTTTTTTTTTATTATCTTTCCTTTTTTTTACTTTTTTCTATTATTAATATCTTTTTTTATTATTATTATTTGCTTGTTGGTTGCAATAGTACGCTCCATTTGGTGCAACCATGGAAAGCAATATTAAGTCAGAATATTTTTACGGCAAGTTTGAATCGTGTACACCCAGCTTAAGGGCCCGAGTCGGCGTGTATAGAGCGGGCTTTATCAACACGTGTAACCGTGTATTAAGTTTGATTTATACCTCTTTATATCGCAAATGTATTAGGGAAGGTCCCTTCGGAACACTCGTGTGCTTTAATGTCCCCAGTTTATGGCTTGTAATTGCCGCCCTCATTGGAGCCTAGTGGTTAAGACGTTCGATTTCTATTCGGGAGGTCGGGAGTTCGATTCCGGGTACGCACCTCTAACTTTTCGGAGTTATGTAAGACTAGCTGATGCCCGCGACTTCTTACCCGTGGATTTAGGTTTTCAAAAATCCCGTGGGAAGCCTTTGCTTTTCCGGGATAAAAAGTAGCCTATGTCACTCTCCAGGTCTTTAAAGTTACCCTTGCAAAAAATTACGTCGATCTGTTGCTCCGTTGCGACGCGATTGAAGGACAAACCAACAAACCAATAAACCAACAAACAAACACACTTTCGCATTTATACAAGGTAGTGATGTAAGTAATTAAATATCACTTGCTTTAACGATAAAGCAAAACATCGTGAGGAAACCTGCATACCTGAGAGTTTTCCATAATATTTTTAAAGGTATATGTGAAGTTTGCCAATACGTATCTGCTTGGCTAACGTGGCGGACTATGGCCTAACCCTTCTCTTTCTAGAGGAGACCCGTTAAGATGATGATGTATTAAATTCATTATTTTTTGTTTCAGGTATGTGTAACGGTTGATCACAATTTACGTCTCATAGTAAGTACCTAAACGACTGTCAATATACCAGAGTGAACTAGAGTGAGCGAACTCTCGGTTTGATCCTGATCCGGCGATATGTCAATTATGTAACACAGACGTCAGAAACTGTATAGAAATGGTAGAGGTTTCTACCATCGCGAACATGACTAATTGGGTATTTGACTACATCCATCCATACTAATATCATAAATGCGAAAGTGTGTCTGTCTGTCTGTCTGTCTGCTAGCCTTTCACGGCCCATCCGTTCAACCGATTTTGACGAAATTTAGTACGAAAATCAAAGAGTTCCCACGGGATTTTCAAAAACCAAAATCAACGCGGACGAAGTCGCGGGCATTAATCTAGTCAAAAATAAATTATTTCTCAATGATAATTAAATAGAGGATCTTGCAAAATACGTAAAATCCACGTCCTTTGTTAGTTTTAAGTGCCCATTTTAAATTATCAATAAAATTTAAAAAGTATGATATGACGTCACATTCCAGTATTTCATAGAATCTCGCATTATACTAAGCGCGCGTTTTGACGTTTGATAAAAGTCACTGATTTGACTAGTTGTCCAATACCGTACTATAGTGAAAGTACTCGTTATTGTGAAAAATGACTTACAGTACGCGGCAGCAGAAAATAATGAACATCGACCTTTAGAAAGAGATAGCGGTTTTGTAGAGCACTGTCTCTGTCGTAGACAAAACGTCACCTAGGTATGAGTGACAGAGACACGCTCTACAAAACGAAATGTCATTCTAAAGGCCGATGTATAAGTCCCGCAAATTGTTAATGCGCGTGGCCGCCATTTTAGTCACGTCAGCACTAGACTGAAGTTTCGAGCTGATGGTATATTTTTACTTAAATAGACAAAATGACGTCATTTCGATTTTAATGAGACATGGTTCCAGCGCAATAGCAATTTGCGGGACTTATACATTATTTTCTGCCGCGTTCTGTACTCTGTAGGTACAATAAAATTGTGCAGTTCACTTTACATACAAAATTAAATGAAAAGTACCATAATGTTAAAATTTTGAGTTAGTTTATCTCATATTAATTTCTCTATGAATTTTTTAAATATGTATAATACATAACATTTACATAAATTATCGCAGGTCAAGAATTTAATAAAGAGTAAAAATTTTATGACGACGACATTAGAACCGTAGTGAAGTGCAGCGCAATTATCGATATCAGCGGACATTTACGGCTTTTAATTAAAACCAACCCACTTACGTCCATTTGATATTATATGACGCGCTCTCATATTTTCATGTTTTATTTTTATCGTAACTATATTTTTTATTAGCAACTTCGTTCAAATTGCAATAAATTAATTAATTAATTGCAAATGTTTGCACTTATGTTTAGTGATTGAATACGTTTTAAAAAAGGATCCTAAATGTACCTAATTTTACGTACTAGGGAGTCATGAAAGTAAAGCATACAATATATTATCGGTATTTTTTAAGTAGGTAATTGATTTTTTCATCAAAAGTATGAAGTATCGTGCGTTTTTAAAACGGACTAAAAAGTGTTAAATAACTATAAATTTGCTATGAGAATACTTGTAAGATTCAGGACTAATTGCACATGTGATGTAATTGGTGTATGATTGATACCTAACAGCCGTACTCAGAGTCGCTTAATCGTTACTTAAGTTTAGTTAAAACGAGACAGTGATATCAGAGATACAGATCTCTCACATATATCTGTCTCGTTTTAACTCAATCTTAAGTAACAATTAGAGACTCTGAGTACCGCGGTAAGTCACAATTTCATTCCTAGGCAAACGATATGAACTGTTGGTAAGAGTTTTCCCAACAACAGGTACATTATAACGACGACATTAGAACCGTAGTGAAGTGCAGTACAATTATTTATCGATATCAGCGGACATTTACGGCTTTTAATTAAAACCAACCCACTTACGTTCATTTGATATTATGTGACGCGGGTAACTTGAACTCTTATATTATTTTCATGTTTTATTTTTATCGTAACAATATTGTTTATCTGTAACTTCGTTTAATTTGCAATTAATTATTTACATAATTATAAAAATATAACTAACCATCAGTACTTTCACCTGTCTTCATTTTGCCAGCCTTCTGGTTACACCCGTATATCTATCGCCTTATATTTAGATCGTGTAGCAAAAAGTTACCTATGTGTTTTGTTTTGTTGAAAATGCGCTGCGTCCGTATAATGGCCGGAACTAGTGTCGTCCGTTTATCGACGTCCGATATTTACGGTTTTTAATTAGAGCCCCGCGCTAATATCGACACGTGATGCGGTCGCGCCTTGCCGTCGCGTCCGTTTTGTTAGCGAAATCTGCACAATTTTGTTGGTTTAGTAAAAGAACCGTTAAATTTGGGAATCGGGACGTGTATTTTATAGTGAAAAATACTAGCTTATGCTCACGACTTCATCCGGGTGGACTACACAAATTTCAAACCCCTATTTCATCCCCTTAGAGATTGAATTTTCAAAAATCCTTTCATAGCGGATGCCTACGTCATAATAGCTATCTGCATGCCAAATTTCAGCCCGATCCGTTTGTTGAGTTTGAGCTGTGCGTTGATAGATCAGTCAGTTAGTCACCTTTTCCTTTTATATGTAAATATTTAGAAGATTCCCGTCACGCCTTGTGTTTGTTGCAGGCCTTATTGCTCCAACAACATTCAAAAGCTACCATACTTTACTTCCTTTTTCTTTTAGTTGTTTACTCCCTTAATCTCCATCGACAGTCAGTAACACGTACCATTTTGAAAATTAAAACGGACGAAAAAAGAATTTCTATTCGTAAGAGCCGTTTGCATAATGAATGCACGGATATTGGACATCGGCGACTTAGGGTAGGAGCAGATTAGCGACTGTTTTGTCGTGTCGGTCGTCTCTCAACTCTAGCTTGCACAACAACACTATACAGATTGATAGTGACACAAATAAAATAATTTGTCCAATCTAGTAACCATATTATATTGATTGCCGTTAAATAAAAATTATTAACTGTGCAAAAGAGCTTATTTTCTCCTCTCAAAATGAGAAGGGCGTAAGCCATAGTTCATCACACTAGCCAAGTGCGGATTGACAGATTTCACTTCACGCACCTTTGCGTGGCATTGTAGAGAAGCCTCACACATATAGGTTTCTGCACGATGTTTTGGTGTACCATTAAATCAGTTGCTTAAAACGCACATTACTCCGAAAAGTTAGAGGTGCGCGCGGAATCGAACCCTGGATCTCGTGAATAGGAGGTACCAGTCTTAACCACTAGGACTAGACTATCACCACTGTTTGCTGCTGTATATTTTTCGATTAGAGTATGAATCACAAATAACAAGTGGCTTGGGTGGAAAATATAATATTATGTCCCTTATCTGCACCTTCATATTTATCCACACTTAATTAGTTGAGCAACATTTTGTCGAGCGACATGTTGCTAGTGTGGTCTTATTATCTCATAGGGTAAAATACAATGAAATGAAATGAAATGAAATGAAATGAAATGAAATGAAATGAAATGAAATGAAATGAAATGAAATGAAATGAAATGAAATGAAATGAAATGAAATGAAATGAAATGAAATGAAATGAAATGAAATGAAATGAAATGAAATGAAATGAAATGAAATGAAATGAAATGACATGACATGACATGACATGAAATGAAATGAAATGAAATGATTTATTTGTTTTAAAAGGTCTTTTTAAAATTGTGCCAGGGACCCTGAAGTAAGTTTGTAAAACCTGTATCTCAGGGTCCCCAATGTATGTAACATTAAATCAAAATAATGTAAATTATATTTTGTAATGACGTCACTTTAATGCTTTTTCCAGAAAATTAACATTAGAAAACTGTAAATACTCGTAAATCAGTTCAAGTTTTCTTGTGCAAGTGGGCCGTACTCTTTCAAAATTGTAATGAATCAGGATTAAGCCGACATAGGCGACGGTGTGTTTATTTAAATGAGCCCCCTTGATTAAAGGACCAGTCTCTACTTTGCACCTGCATAGTAAGTATTGGAGCTTACGTATTCCTGAATTACGATACAGATCTGCCGAGTTTATTCTTTACTAAATGCCTAATTATTGATGGTTTCACATCTACTATTTTTAATTATTGCATTAATTTTGAGTTTAACTACTTACCTACTTTTTAGGGTTCTGCACCTCAAAAGGAAAAACGGAACCCTTATAGGATCACTTTGTTGTGTGTCTGTCTGTCAAGAAACCTACAGGGTACTTTCCGTTGACCTAGAATCATGAAATTTGGCAGGTAGGTAGATCTTATAGCTGACATTTGGTAAAAAATCTGAAAACCGTGAATTTAGGGTTAGATCACACAAAAAAAAATTAAATTGTGGTAATGAACTAATAATTAGTATTTTCAACTTTCGAAGTGAGATAACTATATCAAGTGGGGTATCATATGAAAGGTCTTCACCTGTACATTCTTAAACAGATTTTTTTTTTAAATTATCGTGCAAAATGTCGAAAAAATACGACTGCAGTACGGAACTCTGGTTGCGCGAGCCTGACTCGCACTTGTTTTTAATCCTTAAAAAAACCTAAATCCACGCGAACGAAGTCGCGAGTATCATCTAGTACCTAATAAAGAAACTATAAAGTCCCAAGTCACAACACAAACAAGACAGTTGGTCTACCTAAGTCTCATCAAAAAGTCCCAAATAAAGGATGACCCCAAGTTGACTTCATTTGCAGTCTAAGTTAAAATCAATTATGCCCACGGGCGGTTCACGGCCATACAAATTCCGTTCCCTTACAAATGCGAATAGCAAAATAGAAGTTGACAGATTCGACCACAGAACGATACAATAACACACGTTCACTGCCTGCTGCCTGCCTGACGCCATTTTGTTATTGTTGTTAAGCGTTGAGCAGGGTGGTTGCGTCGATTTATTTCCGTACATTTCTGTTCCCTTCGCAACAATTGTTATTATAGTACATTATTTCAATATAATTTATTGGAATGTATTATAAGTGCTGTGTTCCCGATTGTAACAGTACGCGAAAAGACGCTATATTACATAAGTTTCCACAGTGTGACAAAAGACTCAAAAAGTGGCTTAAGTATATAAATTGTGATGTTTTGCGAAGTAAAAGTACAATAGATCTTAAAAATAAGTCTCAATTGTGTCATAAGCACTTTGAAAAGCGTTTTGTGACACAAAAATCTCGTCTTGCAGTAACAGCATTTCCTACTTTGTTCCTGCAATCTGAGATCCTCAGTGGTACTCCATCCATTACACTGCATGATTCTGAAGAAATTTGTACTAGTAAGTTTTCATGGCTTTTTGTATTGTATATTGTTCATATCATTCATCTAATCACAGTCCAGTTGTTTTGTCCAATGTATCACAACCTTCTTTAGCATACATTTTACAACCAAACCGAAGAAAATGTATTTCTATGCCTGAATCATCTTACCACCGTGTAGCACTAATTTTGGCCTTTAATTTTAAAATGATTAATATTTAATTTACTTTCAGGATCAGAGAAGATTGACCTTGATCATAATTATTATGCTTCCAAAAATATATATAATGACCACAACTATTGTACACAGCTGCAAACATCACAATCAGCAAGTGAAAATGAGCTTTTAGGTGAGAAAATATAATTTATTATTATTTGAAACAATATTCATAATAATATTACTAATAAGTCGTTTCTTTGCTAACTTTGAAAGATAGCCAAAAGAGATAGATAAAAGAACCTTGGAGTGTTTTAAATAACTTACTATATCAAACTTTTTTATCGATGTTTGCCTATTTGTACTCATTAAACTTATTTTTTAGAAGGATTGCCCACTACTTTTAAAAGAAAATTAGAAGAATATTTGATTACAGATTGTCAACAAAGTATTTCCTCAGGTAATCATCTATTTATTAATAGCCTTAATATAGTAACCACAGGAATAAGGATATCTGCTCTTTTCATTGATCAGTGTTAACTACAGGTCAAAATTTTCATAAATAAGTTATTACTAGACTATGTTTTTAAGCTTAAATGAGATATTTAAATGTGTATAACAATTAACAAATTAATCGCGGTGTGTTACCCATCCATACTTATCTTATAAATGCGAAAGTGTGTCCCGTCTGTCTGTCTGTCTGCTAGCTTCTCACGGCTCAACCGTTCAACCGATTTTGACGAAATTTGGTACAGAGGTAGGTTGCAACCCGGGGAAGGACATAGGCTTACTTTTTATCCCGGAAAATTAAAGAGTTCCCACAGGATTTTTAAGAATCTAAATCCATGCGTACGAAGTCGCGGGCATCATCTAGTACTTTATAAACAAGATTTATTTATATTTTTAATATGCACATACATAACATATTATGCACATAGTGCAAATACTTATTAGAGCAAATCAAATCAAACATGTAATTTTTATAACAGGTACCCAATATATCAATTGTAATTATATATAATACTCTTGCAATTCCAGGTTCCACTACCATGCCACTTAAAAAGAGAAGGAATCCTAGAATCATTAAAAGAATAATTGAAGTTCTTTCACCAAAATGCAAACATCTTTACAAGAAATATAGGATTTCCCAAAAAACTCTTAACCTTATTCGTAGACATAAAAAAGCTTGGACAGTGAAAATGTGTATCAAAAATTGGAAAAATTGAACCCAATTGCCAAAAAAATACTCACAATGCAATTAAGATTGTGCGGAAAGAAGAAGAAACAAAGAAGGTTTACAGAAGATGAAAAAAAAAATTTCTTATCCTTACTTAATCAGGGGCCAAAATCATATCGATATTTAATAAAGGTTTTAAAAGATTTAAAAGAAAATAAATAAATGTCTTGAAATAAAATGTGTTTTTTATTTTTAGAATCAATTAATTTAGGTTATTTAAGTAAAAAACCCTTTAGGTACCTAATAAAACAATTTCAAAATACAAGAAGCTAAAGCTGCAGGAAAAAATTCCTCTAAAATACAAAACTAGAATTCAGAGCCGCGCAAAGGAGGCAATTTAAAAAAATATCTTGCCAAGCTACTGGCTCAAATAATCTGATCCTATTGGTTAGTAGAGAAATAGCAAAATAGAGTTTGACAGATGATCGACCAATCACGGGCTGCATTTCAAGGGTGTCAAAATTTGTTTGCCCGTGAGCCATCTGATACGTAGTATCCCTATTAATCTGTGATTATGCCCGCGATTGTTTCGTTAGTTCCACAAATGTTTTTTGTCCCCGCCCGCCCCACAATCACCCCCCTTCCCTCCCGCCCCCGGTCTGAAGTTCACCTCTTTGTATTCAGCGGCGCTGCGGTCTGTCCCCCTGGTTCTGTTTGGATTTCTTTTGATGAACTCAGTGCCTCGAAGACTTGTGATTGTATGTGCATGCTGTTCATTTGCGGCGGATTTTTAGGGTTCCGTAACAGTGAACTAGATTAGAAAACTCTAGGTTTTGATCCTGAATTGACATCTGGCAATTGCCTCCTCATTTCTAATTTGAACAGCTAAGATTTGGAACACCCTACCAGCATCAGTCTTCCCCTTTAATAATTATAATATGGGTACCTTCAACTAATGATTTTATGGGTACCTTCAAGTCGAGAGTGAATAGGCATTGTGAACAGGTGTTTTGTGTAAAACTTTGATCCGAACCGAAGTTGAAACAAAAATTTAATTGAATTATTTTTCGCATACGTAAAAAAGGAGCCGGATAAAATACATGTCTTTTTCTCACCATAGCATGTGGGATATCATTGCCTAGAGCTCATTGAGTAGAGTTCGAAAATATTTCTTATTCTTTTTATCTTAAAAAATAAAGAAATGGGGCGCCATAAAAGTTCATAATGTAGGTACGGAATCCTAAATCGAGGCCCGACTCGCACTTGACCGGCTTTTTACTTCATCAGCGATCGGCGCACGTGACTGGTGTCTGCTAGTTTTGGACGTTAAAGGAATGTCTGATTATATGCGGTTTAATATGTAGGTACTGCACTTTTTTTGGAACGACTGCATAATGTAACGTTACAATTCTGTCAGTGTTTCTGGTGCATTTTGTGAACTGCGTCCAATCAATAGTGATTATTTAGTTTGCGGTCGTGATCATAGATGGCAATAGTTGTAAGCTAACACGCGCTATAATTTTATGTCCGTGAATTTTATGTAGATAAGATAGTGCCAGTTCGTGGAACTATGCTCTATACGGAATGTCAACAACCTTAACTAGGCTAGACTCAGGCTAGATTTAGTATTGATTAGACATAGATAGATAGTAGGTACTAGGTAGGTACTACAAACAAAATATCGAAGTTAGTAGTAAGTTGGTGCCTTTGAACTTGGCTTGACAAATTGTTCAAAAATCCTTGAGATATTGAGTTGATGATAAGAAAATTATTTAAGCACTACATAAGGAAATAGGTATTGTAGGATCATTAAAAGGATAATCTCGGCTTCATCAGCATTCAGAGGCGATAGTATTCCCATCAGCTCGGACGTGACGTCACTAGACAATGTGGACATGCATCGCGCAGTAATTATCGACTAATCGAAATTCAATAGATGCGTCTTAGACGTCCCTGCAGCGGCAACCACGTGACACCCCACCACTTATGATGAAGAAGATACGTAATGTTAGAGGCACGTAGTTCTATGAAACATTCATCATCATCATGATCAACCCATCGCCGGCTCACTACAGAGCACGGGTCTCCTCTCAGAGTGAGAAGGGTTTTGGCCATAGTCTACCACGCTGGCCAAGTGCGGATTGGCAGACTTCACACACCTTTGAGAACATTATGGAGAACTCTCAGGCATGCAGGTTTCCTCACGATGTTTTCCTTCACCATTAAAGCAAGTGATATTTTAATTACCTACTTAACTCAGAAAAGTTAGAGGTGCGTGCCTGGGATCGAACCCCCGACCTCCGATTGGAAGGCGGACGTCCTAACCACTGGGCTACCACAGCTTCATTCTTCATGAAACATTACTAAGCTTTAATAGCTCAACGGGTAAAGGAGTGGACTGAAAACCGCAAGGTCGACGGTTCAAACCCCGCCCGTTGCACTATTGTCGTACCTACTCCTAGCACAAGCTTGACGCTTAGTTGGAGAGGAAAGAGGAATATTTGTCATTTAACATCCATCCATACTTAATATTATAAATGCGACAGTGTGTCTGTCTGTCTGTCTGCTAGCTGTTCACGGCTCATCCGTTGAACCGATTTTGGCGAAATTTGGCACAGAGATAGCTTACATCCCGGGGAAGGACATAGGCTACTTTTTATCCCGGAAAATAAAAGAGTTTCCACAGGATTTTTAAAAAATCTTAATCCACGCGGACTAAATCGGGGGCATCATCTAGTGGCTAATATTCATTAAAAAAAATACTATTTATCTATAGTACGCGAAAAATTTAAATGGCAATCGGGGTATGAGGCGGGGGGACGCCCCGCACATCCGCACACCCGCACACCACCAGTGCTCGTCCGCACCGAGGGTTATAAGTATACCACAGTCGTACACCAATCGAAGAACAGCCTCAAGTATTCAAAGTCATTAATAATGTATAAGTACCTGCTCAAATCAGCCGCATTATCCAATAAACAATACAAAGAGCTGAACGCTAAGTACAAGTACTTACGGCTCACCAACGTTTCTAGAATTCGAGAATCGAAACGCAATAGCGTCAAAGTAAAATGGACCTAAAGAGCCTTGAGTTGAAGTCAAAAAGTCAATACCACTGATTTTAATTTCGCGACGTTTCCGCTTGGAGCGCTGGCTGTTGATGTGTAGACAAACTTGAGCTTTAAAACAAGGTAAGTTAAGACATAGGATATATTTCGGAGGGTATGTGCCGAAGAACTTTTCAACCTGGTTCCTCCTTCACCTTTCTACTATCGTACTGCAAGGCATCGCCAAGGTCTGCACCCGTACGTAGGCAAAACTCCACGGATACGTACGAAGCGATTTGCCTCCTCATTTCTAGTTCGAACCGCTGAGATTTGGAACACCCTTCCAGCATCAGTTTTCCTCTCCAATTTTAATATGGGTACCTTCAAGACAAGAGTGAATAGGCATCTTCTAGGCAAGCACGCTCCATCTTGGGCTGCATCATCACTTGCCACCCAGGTCTGATTGCAGCCAAGCGCTAGTCTGTAAATTAAAAAAAACCGGCTAAGTGCGAGAGGCTCGCGCAATGAGGGTTCCGTACTACAGTCGTATTTTTTCGACATTTTGCACGATAATTCAAAAACTATGATGCATAAAAATAAATTAAAATCTGTTTTAGAATGTACAGGTGAAGACCTTTCATATGATGCCCCACTTGATATAGTCACTCACTTCGAAAGTTGAAAATACTAATTATTAGTTCATGACCACAATTTAATTTTTTTTGTGTGATCTAACCCTAAATTCACGGTTTACAGATTTTTCTCCAAATGTCAGCTATAAGATCTACCTACCTGCCAAATTTCATGATTCTAGGTCAACGGGAAGTAGGTACCCTGTAGGTTTCTTGACAGACAGACGGACAGACAGATAGACACACAACAAAGTGATCCTATAAGGGTTCCGTTTTTCCTTTTGAGGTACAGAACCCTAAAAAAAAGATCCATTTAACTATAACACTGAAGAATCCGACACTCGAATACTATCAACGTTGGTGAGACATTAAATCTCGTACTAAGCATACTGGCTTATACATCGTTAGGGTCGCGACCGGCTACTGGACACGATCGAGATGCCCGCACAAGATATGCGCCCGGCGATGCTCGGATTCAGATACCAGTATGGTAATCGCTGGCAGCCTTACGGTAGGTCAGCTACATGAATTTAAATTGGACAATAAAACACGAGCTGACAATCTGTGCTGGCCAGTATCTTTGGAAAATCCTCTGAGGTAGTCTCGATTAAATAAGAGGCATCTAAGTATTGAATAATAATATTAAATATGCGAAAGTGAGTCTTAGCTGTTCCCAAGCTTTCTTATCATTTAAATAATCCTTTACATTGTAATAGGATTTTTCAAAAAAAAAAAAACGTAGCTGTTCATTCTCGTCCAACAGAGCAAGGCAAAAAAAAAGAAAGAAAGCAAGCCATGTCAGCTATAAAAGGTCTCCGATCATCATGTCGGAGGACAAAAAAAGCGGACATACAAAAAAAACAAAAAAAAACAAAAAAAATTGGATTTTTCAATAACTTTACGTTTCATGAAAACTTTGAACTTGGTGAGAGACATGTCCAATATGTCTTCCGGAAGCTTATTATTAAACATATAGAAACTAGCTTATGCTCGCGACTTCGTCCGCGTGGACTACACAAATTTAAAACCCCTATTTCACCCCCTTAGGGGTTGAGTTTTCAAAAATCCTTTCTTAGCGGATGTCTAGGTCATAATAGCTATCTGCATGCCAAATTTCAGCCCGATCCGTCCAGTAGTTTGAGCTGTGCGTTGATAGATCAGTCAGTCAGTCAGTCACCTTCTTTATATATTGAGATAAGTTTGATAAGTTTAATAACTTTGAAGCAATCATGATAATTGTAGTTTTATGTAGTACTAGCAGACCCGCCCCGGCTTCGCTCGGGTGGAATTTAGAAAATCGAGGTGGGGGATGAATTTCCAAAAATCCTGGAACACGTATTTCTTCATTAGTGACCGAAAACCCAAATACCAATTTTCATGCAAATAACTTGAAAAATGACAGACTTTTATACAAACTTTCATCCCCTATTTAACCCACTTAGGGATGGAATTTCGAAAAATCCTTTCTTAGTGGATACCTACTCTTTACAAAGAACACACCCTCAAAATTTCATGTCTCTAGGACCAGTGGTTTAGGCTGTGCGTTAATATATATGTCAGTCAGTCAGGACTTTGAATTTTATATATATAGAAGATAGTTGAATGTGCGTGTATGTAGTTTAGCAAATGAACGACGTCTTCAGGGCCGGTGGCACGTAGGCTGGACATTACTTTGCCGGAATACTAATTTAACAATAATTAGGCGCTAGACGGAGGGGGAAAGTCGCAAAAGGCAGTTTTTTAACTTGATTACTCGCCGACTTTACTGACTAACTGAGAGTTCTTGATCAGTTTGTTCTATTGATTAACTAGCATGATTGTTTAGGTACTTTGACAATAAAATGACTTTAAAATACCTACATACAGGGTGTAACCAGAACGCTGGCAAAAACGAAGACAGGTGATAGTAATGATTACTGATATGATACCACAAAAGAAAAACGCGGAAAAATTTAAAAAAATCCTATATTTTGTAAAAGTTCACGATATATTGCAAATAAAACATCTGACTGACGCTAGAGGTCATAGGTCACTCGGTGGGTGGGGCATTGACCCAAGTTTTGCACGATATAGGCACATTGCGGGTTTGAAAAATACTAAAACTACAAAATGAGGCAAATGGTTATTGATATTGGATTGTGCTTTGGTAGTAATTATAACAATAATTTGCTAGCGTTCTGGTTACACCCTGTAGATCGAATTACTATTTAAAGAGAAATTCGATGTAAAGCGATTGGTGGAAAACTAAAAAAGCCTATTAGCATGAACTAGCTACAATTTACATTAATTTTGTCGCCATTTTAATTTATCAATATAATATGAGTTACCTACTTACTTAGTTGAATTTAATTTATTTAGGTATGTCATTTTTATTAATATTTATCACAAAATTAAATATTTCGATACATATGATATAAAATTTGTATATTTTTGATTTGTAATTTTTTATGTTTACCGGTTTAAAAAATTTAGTTTAAATTTAAATTTTAGTTTATTACATATTCAAGTTTTAACGAGGATGCATTTGTGTCTAAATAAATAGATTCATATAAAATTTTACATTCAACATGTACAATTTCAATATATATTAATTTAGCAATAAAAATCAGAACATCTTCATTTAAATTCGTCAATATGAAAAAATTTTTCGACACCCCGTCCGTGTATTAGCATAAAATAAAAGCAACGAAGTAAATTGTAAGAATAAATTATATAGTAGTGATAACAATATAATTATTAATTTTCTATATTTTTATCTGAACATGTCACCTCCTGTGGTTTACCCCGCTGATTTTAGTCAAGTGTAAAATCATTGATACATAACATGGTTTTCTAATTAACTAGGTAATGAACCTGTATAATATTAAAAAATATAGTTATATTTTTTTGGTAGTTGTATAATTCGATATTAGGTACACATAACCTATCAGGTAATATTATAATCTAGTGGTATCATACTTTTAAAAAAACTAGGTGTAATAAAATTTGAAATATGTAAATATATAAAAGGAAAAAGTGACTGACTGTCTGATCTATCAACGCACAGCTCAAACTACTGGACGGATCGGGCTGAAATTTGGCAAGCAGATAGCTATTATGACGTAGGCATCCGCCAAGAAAGGATTTTTGAAAATTCAAATCCTAAGGGGGTGAAATAGAGGTTTGAAGTTTGTGTAGTCTACACGGACGAAGTCGCGAGCATAAGCTAGTTATATTTATACATAATATAATGTATCTCTCAGATTGAAAACTTGACACACACTTTACCATCTAAATTGAAATAGTTGATTATGAAATAACGGATTGACCAGGGAAAGTTTTTTTACTGTCAGAGGTCAGGGGTCAACCCACGGCAGCTCTGCGGGGAATTTTCTTTAATATGCCATGATTATAGACAAACATAAGAAGCGAGATAAATTAAGCTTTTTGTTGATATAATTAAAATCCTGTGTTAGCATAAGATGATAATATTCTGGATTGAGAAACTTGGATTAAAAATTCCATTTTTTTTTTGATATACCTACGTATTTTAGTTTAAAATATTTTTAACATACATACATATTATTATTATATTGATGTTATTTTGTGTTTGTAAGTGTGCCTATCTTAAAACTGCTATGAGGTACTCTTATATTTTCTTCTTAACTACCTTAAAAAAGCATTAGGTTAGTGCTTAATTGTTCAAAAATAAAATATTACTAGAAATATTTACGTTTAAATTAAAAGTTTAATCTTACTAGATTAATTTAGGAAAATGTAAAAGATTATACGAATGATATAAATGAGCATCTATGATTAAACCATCACAAATAAATTAAAAAATATACGAAATATATCGCAACATAAAAAAATAACAGAAATATACATGCATTAAATCATTCCAAAATAACCCGAAAAATCGAGAGAGAGAGAGGATAAATTTAGGATGAACAAAGTGAATGAATCCCCACAGTATTATCTGGTCCGCTGACAGACAGACGATGGCCGCTGTCGCCGGAAACCAAGATTCATGGGGGTTCAAAAAACCATAACTAATAAATTTGTCACGCTCATAGATCCACTGACGAATTAACAAGGTAGAGCTTTGAATGCTATTAGAGCTCCCGTGTTCAAAATTTTGGATCTAAATATTATAATCTGAATACAAAACATAATTTTGAATTGCCAGAAATGATTAATTGAACCAATCACGCTGTTTCAAACTTAATACATTTTTATTTTATTTTCTTTATTGGGTTTACCAACAGCTTAGTCATTCACAAAAACAGTCATAAAAAATATTAGTATAGTATAGTCACAAATAATACTTATCATCAAAAAATTGTGCAAGTGCGAGTCAGACTCGCGCACCGAGGGTTTCGTACTACAGTCGTATTTTGTTCGACATTTTGCATGATAAATCAAAAACTACTATGCATAAAATAAATAAAAATCCGTTTTAGAATGTACAGGTAAAGTCCTTTTATACGATACCCCACTTGATATAGTAATCTTAATTTGACAGTTGAAAATACTAATTATTTGTCCATGAACACATTTCAATTTTTTTGTGTGCTATAAAAAGTTAAAAACCTACCTATCTGCCAAATTTCATGATTCTAGGTCGACAGAAAGTACTCTATAAGTCTATAGGTTTCTTGACAGACAAACAGACGGACCTACAGACAGACAACGAAGTGATCCTATCAAGGTTCCTTTTTCCTTATGAGGTACGAAACCCTAAAAAATAAAATATTTTTTGTTTAATGTTAAATTTTGTTGGCTCTTATGGAACTTTTTTACTCCTAAGTTAATACCTGTATACATTTTTGTAATTACTGTTGATTATAAATGAATAAATAAATAATTACTTTATTTAAAATAGTAAGAGCTGACTATAATATTTTTACATGAAATGACATAGTTGGTGACAATATTCGCCAAAGACTACGACGTATTCGTCAAAACACTCAAAAAGTAAGTTTTATTTTTTAATTCACAAGATTTTATTGGAAGAACAACATCTTGTAAACATTTAGTTAAAGTAAAGTTGTCTCACAGTCGGACATCTGCTCAAATATACAGCCTTTCGATTAGAAGCGCATAAAAAATAAATTTAGATAATGTAATTCTGAATAAAACTGTAATAACTTTGCTGCCATGTCTTTCAAATTCCACGCTCTACGGGCGATCACTATTATTCGTTCATCACTTGATTGGTATGAAGCTGTCGACTCGCTCCGTGCCCTTTCCGGCCCTTTATTGTTTTTTTCTCCGAAGATGAAAGCCCTTTTTAGGGTTCCGTAGCCAAATAGCAAAAAACGGAACACTTATGGATTCGTTATGTCTGTCTGTCTGTCCGTCCGGTAAGTAGATGTATTCTGTGAACCGCATTAAGATTTTCACACAAAAATTGAAAAAATAAAACAATAAATTTTTTTCATCAAACCCATACGTGTGGGTTATCTATGGATAGGTCTTCAAAAATGATTTTGAGGTTTCTAATATTATTATTTTTAAACTGAATAGTTTGTGCGAGAGACACTTCCAAAGTGGTAAAATGTGTGTTCCCCCCTGCAACTTCTAAAATAAGAGAATGATAAAACTAAAAAAAATATATGATGTACATTACCATGCAAACTTCCACCGAAAATTGGTTTGAACGAGATCTAGTAAGTAGTTTTTGATTTATCGTGCAAAATGTCGATAAAATACGATTGTAGTACGGAACTCTCAGTGCGCGAGTCTGATTCGCGCTTGGCCGGTTTTTTTCTTAACATTATCGTTCCGAAGATGAAAGCCCTTTTTTGTTTCTGGCGCCACGTCCCGGGCCCCGCACTTGATTGAACGGTATCATTTTAATTAATTGTGTGATCCTATATTTATCATTTGTCAAAATAAATTATTATTCGTCCACACCTTGCTATGTCAACTATGATTACATTATTGATTTAGCTACTGTCTTATTACTATTTAACAAAATAAGTTTACTCTAATTTTCCCAATTTAAAAAAAAAAAAACCCTTTTTAGGGTCCGTTCGTCCGTCCAACTGTCTGTCAGTGGGCTATATCTTGTGAATCGTAATAGGTAGATTTGAGATTTTCACAGAATGAATGAAAATTAAAAAAAAATAAGTGTTTTTTCTTGTACGACGGAACCCTTCCTGTGCGAGTCTGACTCACACTTGACTGTTTTTTTATAGAACGACTAGCTGATGCCCGCGACTTCGTCCGTGTGGAATTAGGTATTTTTAAAAATCCCGTGGGAACTCTTTGATTTTCTGGAATAAAAAGGAGCCTAAGTCACTCTCCAGTCACATCTATACCCATGCAAAAAATCACGTCAATCTGTTCCACTGTTGCGACGTGATTGGAGGACCAACCAACAAACTAACAAACCAACAAATACACACATTCCAATTTATAATAAGGGTACTGATGTCGTTTCCGTACTATTTGTTTATAATAATTACGTGCGTGTATTTTGCAAAAATTCCAGAATTATGTTATTTAACATTAATTATAGTAAGTTGTGCTTATGTATCTGATTGTTACATAGTAGATAAGGTATTAGTTAAGCAGGTATGTTGATTTAAAGTTAGTTAAAAAAAGCTAAGTACGAGAACATTCTTTTGGAAATATTTTTAAGTTCTTCTGCACTTTCGCTAATAGAAAAAGCCTATTATACTTTTAAAATAGAGAAACCTGACTAAAAAATAAACTACATAATTATAACAATACATCTAAATTATGCAAAAAATGATCGTAAATGTTTAAAATATGAAAATTCAATTTATATTTTATCGTCAAATATTTATGGCCGTAACTGTGAATCATATTATTCGGCTAAATTATTCGGCCTGATTCGGCATCATTTTTTCAATCAGTTTTATTATTTGGAATACTATTAATTTGATTGTTATTTGATGTGTGTGCTTTTTCGACACCTCGTCTTTATAAATGTAGATAAAGTTAAATAAATACTGGTTTTTACGATCACATAAAATTAATTTGGTTAGAGTTTTTATCGCTAACCAATCTGTTTGAATACATTGCGTGATAGAAAGCGTAAAACAAGTGTTTAAATTTAGATATTTATGGCTTAAACTAAATAGGTATTACTAGTAGTTTTTAGTTACACCATTCTTTAGCTTTGATATTATTATAAACTAGCTGCCCGGCGAACTTCGTACCGCCTAGCACTCGATTCAAATTTTTTAAATTTTTCTCTCCGTAAGAACCATCCCCGAACTTCAAGAAATATTATAAAAAAAAGAGCGAAACCGGCCAAGTATGAGTCAGGCTCGCGCAATGAGGGTTCCGTACTACAGTCGTATTTTTTCCACATTTTGCACGATAATTCAAAAACTATGATGCATAAAAATAAATAAAAATCTATTTTAGAATGTACAGGTGAAGACCTTTCATATGATACCCCACTTGATATAGTCACTCACTTCGAAAGTTGAAAATACTAATTTATAGTTCATGATCACAATTTAATTTTTTTTTGTGTGATCTAACCCTAAATTCACGGTTTTCAGATTTTTCCCCAAATGTCAGCTATAAGACCCACCTTCCTGCCAAATTTCATGATTCTAGGTCAACGGGAAGTACCCTGTTGGTTTCTTGACAGACAGACGGACAGACAGACAGACAGACAGACAGACAGACAGACAGACAACAAAGTGATCCTATAAAGGTTCCGTTTTTCCTTTTGAGGTACGGAACCCTAAAAAAGAGCGAAATCGGTACAGCGGTTCTCGAGATTTGCGATCAGCAACACATTCAGCGATTCATTTTGATATTATAGATGACTGCTTATGAGCTTATGCCTGCGACTTCGTCCGCGTGGACTACACAAACTTCAAACCCCTATTTTGCCCCCAGGGGATGTATTATTAAAAATCCCTTCTTAGTCCGCTAAGTCCGCCTGTCTACGTTATAATAGCTATCTGCATGACAAATTTCAGTCCGATCCGTCCAGTAGTTTCAGCTGTGCGTTGATAGATTAGTCAGTCATTAAAAAAATACATTTATCAGTCAGTCAGCTTTTCCTTTTATATTTTACGGTCGTCAGACAAACGTCACATAATTGATAGACGAAATTCTATAAATTACTTCAAATTAATCGATTGTCTCGAATGTCACATTTTAAAGAAAATTAAAATTGATTACTTTTGATCAATGCATTAGTAGATAAACGATACCCTGACGTACTCGTAGTCATCGCATCATTAAATCAATCTTAGATATTTGTTTCTTTTTGTGCAAGTAAAGTGGTCTAACCCGTAACTTCGCAAATTTTAGTACTGTACCTACGTGGCAGAAAGTAATGTATGTACATTTGGCCTTTAGAATGACATTTCGGCTTTGTAGAGCATTGTCTCTGTCACTCATACCTATATGACGTTTTGTCGGTCTACAAATCTGCTATCTCCTTCAAAAGGTCGATGTACATTCCTTTCTGCCGCGTACTGTACTATTTAATAACTAAAAACTATGAAATCAACTTATTGTTTCGAACAATAAGTTAAATTCATATGAGTTAAACTTAAATTACAACTAAAAATTAAATTAAAACATGCCTAATGTAACTCTTAATACAACTTATTCCGCCATTGGAGCATCCTCATTAGATGTTGACTTTACAATGAACAATAAATTGCAAAGTCACTTTACTTTGTAAGGTGACAAGATCCTACAAATCGTCTTTAAAATGGTTTTTTTTTTAAATTTAATCTTTATTATGTATTTTGCAATATTGCATAATTTGATAATGAGTAGACATGCATGATAACACTGTGACAAACTTTGTTATTTTCGTAAGTTTAGCACTGATTATGATAATTTTACTAGCTAGCAACAAATAACATAAATCACAATGATTTGGCAATTTTTTAATTTTTCAAAATAAAATTTATCATATTTTCGCTCGCACACTCTTTAGCGTTTTAGCTCAGGTCGATGTCGTTTGAAAAATAAAGCGTGATTAATGTAATAATTTTCAACCCGTGTGAGATTTTGCTGCGTGAGTTTTGAAATGAATATTTGACTTTATTTTGCGTAAGGTTTTTTTCATTACGGTCTTTCTTTCTTCATTCTGGGCTGGTTTCCGCACTTAAACGTTTCCGTCTGTTGTGCGTGCATCGCCCCTCCCCGCCGAAGTCTTCACTCATTTCGGTCTGTGAAATGATCTAGTTCTACTTGACAGTAGGTACGTTGATTCAAGGTTAACCCAGAAGTTATAACTCAAAATTCTAAAGGCTGTGGGATGGATGCCTTATCAATATAATCAATATTCACGAATTGTATATTCATGGACAGTTGACACTAAGCTTTATACTACTTTAAATAGGTAATTAAAAACCCGTCAAAAAGTTTCATTGCCTTTTTACGATCAGAAATCGGATAGTCAGCCTTTTTATAGTCACAATAACTTTGATACGACGTTTTTATACTTGTAGGAAGTTTAGTTGTATTGGGCCGATTAGCTTTCATTGTTTCCATGATGTTTCTTCTGAATTTATTGGGAATTGTATCTTTCTGGCAATAAATGTAGGAATTTGATGATCTGTTTTGTAACCATTTCAGAGTAATAAGTTCCTAGTATTATCTTTTAAACGCGGTTATGGCTTAGTGATTGAGCATTAGGCTTCCTTACTAGGAGGTCCGGGATTCGATTCCCAAGCACGCACCTCTAACATTTACGGGGTAGTGTGCGTTTTAATACTACTGTAATAATGTTATACTATCTAAACACAATCCAATACCAATAACCGTTTGCCTCATTTTATAGTTTTAGTGATTTAGTATTTTTCAAACCCGCAATGTATAGCGTGCAAAACTCGGGTCAATGCCCCGCCTACGACGCGGCATTGACTCTGAGTGGCCTATTTACGCAACGTTCGTTGACCTCTAGCGTCAGTCAGATCATAATACAATATATCGTAAGCATTTACAAACTTATAGGATTATTTTATTATTTTTTTTCGCATTTTTTGTGGTATCACAAAAGTAATCATCAGTACTATCATCTGTCTTCGTTTTTGCCGGCGTTCTGGTTACACCCTGTATACATACATGCATGCATCTTTATCTGCATTGGCCGATGATCGATCGATCTCGCACTTGAGCCAGGTAAACAATAACATGGGCCTCTAATTGCCACCTACCAACTTTTTACTGACACGTGCATCAATGTCTATATTATAGTTCAAGAGCTAGAGACCGTCAGAGAAAGGAAAACTACTTATTTTCTAGTCAGACTCATCACGCACCGAGGCGCGAGGGTAAAATAAATAAAAATCTGTTCTAGAATGTACAGATAAATCCCTTTCATATGATACCCCACTTGGTATAGTAAGCTTACTTTGAAAGTTGAAATTTACCAATATTTTGTTTATGAAAACGTTTTAATTTTTTCTTGTGATGCAACTACAAATTCACGGTTTTTAGATTTTTCCCTTTATTTGTAGTATAAGACCTACCTATCTTCCAAATTTCATGATTCTAGGTCAACGGGAAGTACCCTATAGGTTTTCTTGACAGGCTTGACAGACAGACAGACGGACAAACAAACAGACAGACAGACAACGAAGTGATCATATTATAAGGGTTCCTTTTTTCCTTTTGAGGTACGGAACCCAAAAAAAAGTACAACTAATACATTTATGGTGTAAGTTGCCCTGCAATACTTCCGAACTGGGCGGTAGAGTCTTGACATTTCATAAGTGGCACATGCTGTCCTATATGAAATAAATAAATTTATTTCACTTAATTTAATTTCATTTGAATGTGCAGTAGTAAAAACGTGTCCTTATTTTTTTTATCAAATTGTTGTTTTATCTTTAATATCCGGTCAATGTCCGATCTTAATTGTAAATTGTTTCTTCGAAATAAAGAATTTGAATCTGAATGTTGTCAAGTTGTGTCAAGTCAATACTAAGTGTTCGGTAGGTGCCGTTTATTCAATTTATCTGAATTCTGAATATCTACAAAATACTTAATACTTAAATTTGAATTTTAATCTTAAGTAGAAATTCCATGAGGGCGTTTGTGCTCTCATCCGTATTCGGTTCGTATCCGTGATTTTTCCAAGTGGCCGTGATTTTATTTCGTATTTGAATGAACTAATACGAAATAAAATCACGAATGAGTGCACAAACACCCTTAGGCTCACACAAGACATCGTTTTTGTTTATAGTATTTTATAGCTCGTAGTTTAAAGTTTAGTTTTAATTTTGCAGTTTTTAACATCTTTTGCATATTATATTTTTTTCCTTGTATTGTTTTGTGAGCTAGATAAACTTTATTTATTTATTCAATATATGTATGTTTTATACGAATAACAAATATACAACGCGAATACGGACAAAACACAATGTAGGTACTCGCAGAAATATAAAACAAGTAAAATATTGTCTAAAAACGAAAATAAAAGTTGTAACTTTTAGCTTGATCACGCAGCCTACGTTTTTTGATTACCAGCTCTCAGACTTTTCAGGTATATTTGTATTAGAAGAAATACAACTCTTATTACTGACTAATAAAGTCGAAAATCGGTTGGTTTATTAGTCATAAAGTCAAAACTGTAGTGTTCCGATAGCAATTAAAGGGCTAGGATAAGCGTCCGTGGTCGCATGATTGATGCAGTGTCAATACGCGCGTATCCTCGCCAAATGTCAACTATGATGTATCGTGGAACTAAGTCAATATAATATAGATTTTTTTAATAAAAGCTCAGCAAATAGACTGACTGATCATCATCGTTCAGACCATCACCGGCTCACTACTGAGAACGGGTCTCCTCTCTGAATGGAAATAATTTGGTTTTAGTATACCTTGGGATTGGCGGACTTTACACACCTTTGAGAACATAATGGAAAATTCTCAGGTTTCCTCACGATGTTTTTCTTCACCTTTAAAGCAAATTTTAATTATTTGCTTAACATGGCATAAGCCCCGCAAATTGCTATTGCGCTGGAACCATGCCTCATTAACATCGAAATGACGTCATTTGACGTATATTTAAGTAAAAATATACCATCAGCTCGAAACTTCAGTCTAGTGCTGACGTCACTAAAATGGCGGCCACGAGCATTAGCAATTTGCGAGACTTATACTTGATTAACTCTGAAAAGTTAGAATTGTATGTGTGAACTGTGAAGATCAAGCCCTGGCCCCCTCAAATAGGAGGCAAAAGTCTATAGATATTTGGAATTTGTGATATTAGTCTGAATAGTAGGTAATAAGAACAGTACAAAATCAGGTTTAAAAACTTTTGTTCGAAACTTTACGGTGCCTAATAAAAACTGTGAAGTTCAAATAGTCCGCTCGTAGGGTGTCCACAGTAAACATGTCACGACGGACAGTCCGATACCCGACATCGCACTTATCAGGAACCATAACGTCCTCAACTTTACGACAAGCGCTCGATGCGCGCGAGCGTAAATTTAAACAAAACGTCAACCCGCGAGATTTTATATTGCAGATCAAGGAAATTGTATCGATATTTCAGCGATAATGTTTTTTGTGTTACGGAACGGATATCTTTATGCACGCATTTCTCGGATGTCCATACTTACGAATGCGCCTGCGTAAAGTGTTATATTGCAGGGTGTCTCGTTTATTTGTGGCGATAAAATAAAGCAACGATAAATTATAAAGTTTATGTATCAAGATGTGGTGGCACTCTCATAACATTACGATGTGTAGATCATTTTATCGGAAGCGAGTCAAGGACCTTGAACGTGAGCGGAAAGTTATCACTTTGAAATCAAATGAGTATGCGTATTGCGAGAACCTGGGATTTATATTTTTGGATGCATTAAAATATCATAATCTTAATTATGTCACCTGCTTGTTTACATATTTAAAATAAGTAAGAAGCATTTTTAATCAGATGGTTTTTGTCCCTTGATATTTATAAGTTTATTGACTACTTTAAAAGTGACTACCAAAGTAAAATTAAGCACTTTTCAAACTACCAAATTTCAATTAACAAAAATTACACATGAAATAATATTATGATTAAATTACAGCCAGTATTCAGTCAGGGTGGATTAGCTAATCCATGCTAATATTATAAATGCGAAAGTGTGTCTGTCTGTTTGTCTGCTGGCTTTTCATGGTCCATCCGTTCAACCGATTTTGACGAAATTTAGTACAATAGCTTGCATCCCGGGGACGGACATTACGGCTACTTTTATCCCGAAAAAATTGTAGAGTTCCCACAGAATATTAACAACCTAAATCCAGGCGGGCGAAGCTGCGGGCATCGTCTAGTTATATATAAACGGAGAAACTGACTGACTAACATATTGATGTTCATCTCTTAATACCACTGAATCTAGAAACTTCAGATTTAGTGTACCTCTCTGACTTAGATCTCTACTAACAAATAATTACTATCAGAAAATCCACGTCAGCTACTCTTAAGAGTATGGATTTGGTAAAGTTTTATGTTTGGATGTTTCATTAATACATGGCTTCATTATCCCCGAGTATAATGTATAAGCTATAAGTTAATATGTATCGCCGATATGTAGTTGCGATTAAAGGTTAGTCTAAATATATAAAAGGAAAAGGTGACTGACTGACAGATCTATCAACGCACAGCTCAAACTACTAGATGGATCGGACTTAAATTTGGCATGCAGATAGCTATTATGATGCGGACATCCTCTAAGAAAGGATTTTTGAAAATTCAACCTCTAAGATGGTAAAATAGGGGTTTGAAATTTGTGTAGCCCACGCGGATAAAATCTAGTAAAATAATGAACGCGAAGCAGGGAAAGTAATAAGCACAGAAAACTAATAGTAAATGGGAATTGATTTTAACTATTCCAACCAGGAATAGCATAAAGGATGCCTAATAAGGAGCTACGAGTCTTCTCACTCGGCCGCTAATCGAGATCGAATAGCGAAAACCAAAAACCGGTCCTCGCCCGTCCGTGTAATTCTAATTAGGCAATTCAAGCAGGACCTGGTACTAATGGGGCCCACTCGGTGCTATAAAGCAACGCAATCTGATTGTGTGAACACGCTGTCCGCGTGTCCTGTACATTGTCCGTAGACATGCAAGGCTTTGTCACCCTACTATAGCACGTATGCTTGTAGGATGTGGTCCTACTATACTTGAACGAGGAGATTCCGATGCGCGGAGCTTATCGATTTTTCTACAAAACCACAGTATGGAATACAGAGAGACAGTTTTTGCTTAAGTGCTTTTCACATACATTGTAATACTAAATGAATGTTTTTTTGGGTTCCGTAGCAAAATAAGGAACGATTTTAATCCTTAATCTAAGGGTTCTTTCTTTTGATATGACAGTTGGGACTTGGGACATAGACCATAATATAATATTATGGAGAGTCTTTTCTCAAAGTGTATTAATTGTTAAGCATACCTACTTGAGTGAGTTGATACCCGGCCGTCCGTCGTCGTGTACTACTACGCTAAAAAACATTGCGTAATGTAAGAAAGAAAGAAGAAAGAAAAGACGTTTATTTATAATGCATTTTCTATTAGCTTAAAATCATCTTCGCATTATTGCCTTTGTAATGAAACTGGTTTGGGGTACATCGGATGGATGGTTTCAGTCTATAACAGACACAGGTAGATACATTTTCGTGTTTTATTATATACCTAATAGATTATGGTACTTTTATTATTGCTCCGAAAGTTCAATAGTCAATGCAATAATCAAAACATTATAACATTTTCTGCTACCTTAAATAGTACTTAATTTATGAGACCATGAACCGTCCTTAAATCGGACACAGACCGACACAGTGCAATAAACGAAATAAAACCAAACGTCAACGTACAGGGATACACACTCTGTGCCTTATTGATGGAAACAATTCAAACACCATTTAGATAGTGTGCTGGCGTTGACGTATTATTATTATTGTGGGACCGGCTCCAGAGAAGCGATGCTCTGAGATGTACGAAATAATTGCAAATTCACCTATGGAGGCGGTATCTTTATATGGGATTATTTTCTGCAGCGTGTTTGATAAATCACTCATAATAAACATGACAAATAAAGGATGTACTTAATACTAAATAGTTAGTGCCATAGATTCTTTCGAGCGAGAGATAGAGGATAAAACGTCAGCCTCTTATTGGGAGGGTCGGGGGTTTGATTCTAGGCACGCACCTCTAACTTGGTGCGTGCCAACGTGGTAGCATCAAACCCTCGCAATTTGATAAGCAATTAAAATAAAACTTGCTTTAATTATGAAGGAAATCATCGCGAGGAAACCTGCATGCCTGAGAGTGTTCCATAATATTTTTAAAGGTGTGTGACATCTGCCAATTTCCTTCACCATTAAAGCAAGTGATATTTAATTTCTTAAAACACATATAACCCTGAAAAGTTAGTAATGCGTGCACAAGATTGAAGCCCGAAGCCGCGATCCCCGGAAAGTCTTATACAGTAATATTTTCTGCCAACTTTTTTTTTTAAATACAGATAGCGAGCAAACGAGCAGGCGGGTCACCTAATATTAAGTGATTACCGCCGCTCATGAACATTTGCAGCACCAGAGGAACCGCCGATACGTTGCCGGCCTTTTAGGAATTTGTTGGTCCGCCCCTTGAATAACCCCATGTTGTAATCTAGTGGGAACACCGCCGATGGGAGTTGGTTCCACAGTTTGCACGTGCGTGGAAAGAAGGATCTGGCACAGCGGACGGTCGAAGTGCACCAGACACCCAGATGGTGGTGGTAGTGGAACTTCTCTTTCATTACAACGTCAACGTCAAAGTCAAAGTCAAATGATTTATTCAAAATAGGTAATAAATAACTCTTTTTGATGGTCAACAAAAATCTTAGCAAATCTCATTAAGGGGACTCAGTTCAGTGCTTTCTCCATACAAACGTAGGAGGGAAATTACAACAATATTCGATATTGTACGCACAAAACTAAGAATTATATCGATTTATCTCGTCATTATCTAGGTTTATTGATATATAAAACACTGAAAAAAATATTGATTTAAAAGTTACGAGGCTCAAAAGATTCCTATTTTAACACTAAATTAATGACAACTTTGGGCGTAAATAAATAAGATTAGGGACATGAAAATTCTCAAACAATTTATCATTAGACGTAGTTTATTTATTCATTAGTTGAAATAACTTTACTTTGCCAACATATTATATTCAGCAGTTTTTTCTCAAAAATACTTTTCCTAAACCCTTTTCGCGCCCTTGATTCCAGTGAAAATCATCGTGCCTCTGAACTTTCTCATACAATGTCTAGTGAAAAGCAAACATGTTACCCACGTGCGCTGCCAATTTCGGTCTAGCGTCCTGCGTCACCTTAAGAACACCATATCCACAGCTACTATTGCATCTCTGCCCGTTTCAATGTCATTCATAACTCACGCTCCACCTCTAACGTCGATCGAATCTACTCCGTCCTTAGCAGCTTATGCACGCTATTCTACGAGGAAACATTCTTCACTAGGTATATCTCTTCTATACATAGATATATCTACTAACTAGAACCTAGAGTAGAGATTAGAGCAGAGGCCAAGTTCGTTTCACAAATTATTATTCTTAAATTTCGATTTCTTTTACTCAACCTTTACAAATATTATAGAGGTCAAAGTTAGTTAGTGAGTTTGTAGGTAAGCAGCAAATTATTCGATTCTAAGTTTTTTTCACTGATATAAGTTAACTACATATAAATTACTAGCTTATGCTCGCAACTTCGTCCGCGTGGACAACACAAATTTCAAACCACTATTTCACCCCTTAGGGGTAGAATTTTCAAAAGTCCTTTCTTAGCGGATGCCTACGTCATAATAGCTATCTGCTTGCCAAATTTCAGCCCGATCCGTCCAGTAGTTTAAGCTGTGCGTTGATAGATCAGTCAGTCAGTCAGTCAGTCAGTCAGTCAGTCAGTCAGTCAGTCACCTTTTCCTTTTATATATTTAGATAATACACTAGCGACCCGCCCCGGCTTCACGTGAGTGCAATGTAGATACTGATGTGGTGTCAGTGAGGAGTGATTAATAATCCATACATCCATACTAATATTATAAATGCGACAGTGTGTCTGTCTGTCTGCTAGCTTTTCACGGCCCATTGCGCGTTAGTTTTAATTTAATTATATTTCATATTATTTTAATTCTGTGATATCTCCTAAGATATTATTCTAAATTAAATAATGTAAAGGGCAATTTTGGTCTTAATTGAATATTTCAGATGATCAACTATTTTATTTTGATAAGAATTAATAGTATGTCAGTAAAAACATATTCGAAAGTAAGGCTTTGTTTCAGATATAAAATGGATTATTTGTGAGTCAACCTTAAAAGATAGGTACATGTATGCTATCTCAGACTTTTTTGTAGAACTTTTTAAGAGAAACAATAAATAATTTCACCACATAATGTGGCTAATTCTCTAGTACACAATCTCTAAACTAAACTAAAATGGCACGTCTAAATCTATTACTATCCCTTTCATAATGTTGCTTGCGGAAAAGGAGAGCACTAGATTTAGACCTATTAATTTAGTTTAGTTTAGAGATTGTGTACTAGAGAATCGGCCCCATTGTTTTCGTGTAACTTTGACCATTAAATAGAAGAATAAAACAATAGCTCAAACCTTTAACGTCTTGATAATGAGAACTTGCTCAAGTAAGGTTTATTGGCATACCAACCATACCTTTTTTATGAGAGACACAAAAAAAAAACACTTCCAATATCCTGTCCCGTAGGGTTTGATGGATCAAGACGGCTGGCGACTGCGCGGCGCGTCCATGATGGATCCTCCGACAATCCATCCATCAGTCATTATCGCCAGTGTGCTCACAGCTTTATTGCTCTAACTAATCATAACTGAGGGGTTTAATAAAAACTGCCATACCCCTTCCAGGTTAGCCCGCTTCCATCTTAAACTGCATCATCACTTACCACCTGATGAGATTGCAGTCAAGGGTTAACTTGTATCTGAATAATACAAGAAAATTGGTGATCTACACAATAGGCTAACTAGAAACAGAGACAAGCTTGCAGCTCCTACCTTCCGCCTCAGGAAAGTCCAAAAGTCATTTGTGGGTATTGGTATTACCTTTTATAATAAAATCCCGCAAACTATTTTGGACTTACCTTTGCACAAGTTTAAAAAATCTATTAAAAATATCCTCCTGAAAAAAGCATATTACACAATTGAAGATTATCTAAATGATAAAAGAGCGTGGATTTGACCTGCAGCTCGTTCCAGCAACGCACAAGACTGCAAATACTATTTTATACATGGCATAATCTTGTACCTATATCAAATATTTGAAAAGAGCAACCGCCGAGTTTCTTGCTGGTTCTTCTCGGTAGGAAAGGCACTCCGAACCAGTGGTAGATGCATCCGACTATTCGAAAGTACTTGTAAAAGTTTATTCGAAAAGATTTTTATTTTATTTTAATTTTATTTTAATAATTTTTTTTTTTTTAAACTTTGATCGAAAGTCATCTATGTTCAAACTTTGGCACAATCAACCTACCTATGTACAATTCACAAGCAGGGTTGCAATAATTGGTTGCATGCGACGCTCCTATAAACGTTTCTTTTGCTAATAAGCTAGCTTCTCGGAAACGCGGGGCTACGTGTTCGACTCCCGGACAAATTCAACGTGTTTCGTAATTACAACTAGGAATTTTACATGCGATCCTCGACTTAACTAGTTTTGTGATCACAGACGTTTTTGTGATATTTAATATTGTTTGTTTCAGTTTCTTTTAATTTAAGTTTGAACTTACTGATAATTGTTAATTTGGCATATGGGATAGTAACAAAGGATTAATTTGTGTCTTTGTGTTTTCTTTGATTCTTATTAGCAAGTTGTTTGTCTATTAAAATATGGGTCTCTGTTGCCTTATTAAATAAATTATTTATTACTATTATTATTATTCATCTCATAAGAAAGCTCAGAGTCATTCAGCGGGCGATGGAGAGAGCTATACTTAGAGTTTCTCTAAGTGATCAAATCAGAAATGAGGAGATCCGTAGGAGAACTAGAGTAACCGACATAGCTCAACGGGTTGCGACGCTGAAGTGGCAATGGGCAAGGGCACATAGTTCGTACAACCGATAGACGTTGGGGTCCCAAGGTGCTGGAATGGCTACCTTGCACCGGAAGACGCAGCGTTGGAAGACCCCCCACTAGGCGGACGGACGAAATCAGACGAGTCGCAGGGAGCCGCTGGACAGACAGCTCAAGACCGTGGCGTGTGGTAGTCTCTACAAGAGACTTATGTTCAGCAGTGGACGTCTATTGATTGATGATGATGATGATTATGATGTATCATACAAATAAGTCTAAACTTAATCCATCCATTTCATCTACCGCTGACGTATTTACAGATAATAAAAAACAAAGAGAAAAGGGTAGGTTGGGCAGAGTTGAATATAAAGTGTTACGGATGCTGCGATAGCCGTGGGTACGACTCTACCGCATTTTTATTTATTTATTATTTATTAAATCGGACAACAATTGATTCATTATGTGTTAGTAACAATAAATACTTAATAACTATGTTAATACTTAAACACTAAGGAGTTAGTAACAAAATACTTAATCACTATGTTAGTACTTAATAACTAAAAGGGATTTAGTCCTCTGCACGAGTTTCCCCATCAGAGGACTATCCATTTTGTCCGCTATCATGCGCAGGATCCTATTGCTGCTTCCTCGGACTCTGGACAATAGTGATGCTGTTTTCTTGCGCCAGATGGCATCGAAGCCATCTGTCCGCGCCTCAGCAAACATAGCTGATGCACTACAGAACCGAGGTTGCCGCAACAAAATCCTGAACGCATTATTATATTGGACTCGCAGCGCATTGTAAGCCCTTTGCGTGTACTGAAACCACAAGCTTGCCGAGTATAAGGATGTACAGTATGCTTTGAACAGCGTGACTTTCACAGCATCTGTACATCGGGCAAACCTGCGGGCCACCATATTTATAATTAGATCTCATAGATTTTATCACCCACTAATGATCTGTAAAGGAACGTAATGAGGAAGGTGGGGACCTCGCACCACCAATAAGGTATTTATGAGAGCGTCGTGTAATGGAACGCGTCACCCCTTATGATATTACCGTTCAGGGTAAATTAGAGACAGCGGCTGTGGTCAGGGGTACTAATATATTCGGACCCTAAACTGTATGCATTAATATCTATATCATTTTTGCCGGACTACATACAAGATTTCTTACATTATTTTATTATTCTTTGTTGAAAGAACATTTCGAGACTATTACGGAGTCTGTCATCTAAATATATAAAAGGAAAAGGTGACTGACTGACTGATCTATCAACTCACAGCCAGTGGCGGATTTGCCCTAAGGCCCAGTAGGCCCGGGCCTAGGGCGGCTAGATATTAGAGGCGGCCAATCATGACAAAAATAACTTTTTTTTAGTAACAAAAAAAAATTGCGCCTGCTGCGCTCGAGCTCCTATTTGTCATTCGATTGTATTTTACTGACAAATCAAAAGGTTAATTTTTAACCCCCCCCCCCCCCCCTCAACTCATGGCTACGACCATGATTAATGGGTGTTGAGAAAGGGGCGGCTGGTACTTACGAAATCCTGGGGCCTAGGGCGGCCAAGACTGAAAATCCGCCACTGCTCACAGCTCAAACTACTGGACGGATCGGGCTGAAATTTGGCATGCAGACAGCTATTATGACGTAGGCATCCGCTTAGAAAGGATTTTTGAAATTTCAATCTCTAAGGGGGTGAAATAGGGGTTTTAAATTTGTGTAGTCAGTCAATCCTTTTATATATATCTAAATATATAAAAGGAAAGGGTGACTGATTGACTCACTGATCTATCAACGCGCAGCTCAAACTACTGGACGGATCTGGTTGAAATTTGGCATGCAGATAGCTATTATGACGTAGGCATCTGCTAACAAAGGATTTTTTTAAAATTCAACCTCTAATGGGGTTAAATAGGGGTTTTAAATTAGATATTGTTAGATTCTTATTGCCCTTAAAACTTATGATAACAGCACAGTTGTGTTATATTTTCCTCATTTCTAATTCGAACCGGCAAGATTTGGAACATCCTTCCACCATAAGTTTTCCCACCGAATTATAATATGGGTACCTTCAAGACAAGAGTGAATAGGCATCTTCTAGGTAAGCGCGCTCCATCTTAGGCTGCATCATCACTTGCCATCCAGGTCTGATTGCAGCCAAGCGCTAGTCTATAAATTAAAAAAAAAAAATTAGCTGCTTAGAAATCTTCAGCAGACGCTAATTGTCCAATGAAGCTGTCCCGGCTGGCGACCAGCACGCTGGCCCGAGAGTTATTCGATCGTGGACTCCGAGTGTCCGGTTATGGGAACGTTCTAAATAAAGGAAAAGGACAATAGCCGATCGCATGTCGCCGTACGCAGAATGCGACTCGTTAAGTCGCTCCGGACGCGAATTTAAGAGACAGCTTCTAAATATCCAGTGGCGGCGTGCGCATGCGTCGGGAGATCTGTATCGCGCGCACAATACCGCGCCGGCCGTCACGACGCGAGGGGGAAATATGGACGGGCCGCATGCCTGCGTGTTTTATGTTAATGCGGGTACGGCTAGCGAAAATATCGAGAGCGAGTGATGGAGGGTAGGACATCGGCGCTTGAAGTAACTATAATGAAAGAAAGAAACCACAAAGGGAAACGCCCATTCGTCAAAGGGTTTTTGGCCAAAGTGCATCCATCAATGAAATTAATTAATGGCATTAGTTTTATGTTAATGCGGGTACGGCTAGCGAAAATAGCGCGGGCGAGTGATGGAGTGTAGGATATCGGCGCTTGAAGTAATTATAATGAAAGAAAGAAAATTCGTCAAAGGGTTTTTGGGCAAAGTGCATCCATCAATGAAATTACTTAAAGGCATTAGAACTGAGATCACAGATCAAGAAACAAGCACTATTTTGGACATAGAACTCGGAGCAACTTTTATAAACCTTTTTGTTTATTTGTTTTCTCAGTAAGAATTATTGCAATACCTACATTGCACAGATTGTCATTACGAGCGGAATTAGTTGAGTGTCTTTTAATTACGCCGGAGTGTTACGCACAAACCCTTCCGAGCAATATTTCAGTGATTAAATAAGTTTTTTTTAGTCTCATAACATTAATGGATGAATTTTGGCCAAGAATGGGCATTTCCCTTTTACTAAGTTATGTGGACATAATCGACGTGGTCGTATACCTGCTTGAGCACCCGAGAGATTAATAAATAAAAGAAAATACAAATCGAGTAACAAAATCAAGGAGGAAGTATAGACAAAATGGACAGGGCCGCATGTCTGCTTGTTTTATGTTAATGCGGGTACGGCTAGCGAGCGAACATCGCAAGCGAGTGATGGGGCGTCAGATATAAGATGTATAACAAAACGTGGAAAAAATTAAAAAAAGCGACTACTTGAGAAATGCGAAATCACAAAAATCGGAAACAAGGAACGGGAAACAAAATCGAAAAGAATAATAATCTTTATGAGGTAGAATTCTATTCGTTCTGTGTGTTGTAAATGAGAAATCATCCAATAATCTTAAAAGTCAAATTAAGAAATGAAAGCGAAATGGAGAAATCATCATCATCATCATTTCAATTCATCCTGGCCCACTATGATGAGTACGAGTCTCCTCTCAGAGTGAGAAGAGTTAAGGTTAGTCCACCACGCCTGGTCAAGCACGGAGTCGCTATTTATTTAAACGTCTTTGCGGAGTAATCCTTCTGTAGCTGAAAGGTACTAGTAAGTTTAGTATTCTGTGGCTAAACATTAAAAAAGGGTCAAGAAAAGAAAGAAATAGAGCGCATATCTCATTGTGAGGACACGTCACACGAGGAAGTGGAATAATTAACGAGGAGTCCTCGACGCAGCGACGTGTTTCCCACTCCCACTATCTCGCCTGTCGATCTGCGAAATTCTTGAACCTAATAAGTCGCCCGAGTCTCATTTGTGCAGGCCTGGGACTGGACTGGGAAAAAGGAATATCGATAAACGAGGCGGCTCCCAATAATTTAGGGTCATTGTTTCAACCATTGATATAAATGCCACGGATACGCAGTTCCTTGGAGATCCATGTTCTTAGGCACACTTGCACGAGGACACCTAAACTGATTTAAGGTGATAACATACGGTTGTGACCTCATTTTTTGTCACTTTTGATAACTTTGTGTTCAGACGTTTCATTGCTTGTACTTACTTTAAGCAAACGGTATATGGATAAAGGATTCACTTCTTTATTTATACCGTTATGTTAATGATTAATTTAGATCAATTCTACACTTATAGCAAAAAATGGAATATCAAATAAACTTTAACAAGTGCTTTTGAATCGTCAAGTGAATCTACCACTGGTTGGCAATTCTCTTCCTGCAGAGAAGAACTAGCGAGAAACTTAATGGTTGCTCTTATCCAAACTTCATCATCCAAATTTACAAGTTGGTATTATTCCATGTGAGAACTTATTTAATTTGCTCAATTACTATATTTTTTGTGATGCTTTTACGCTTACGCTTAACATGCTTTGCTTACGCAGTTTAGACCAATTTTTTCAGACACTATTAGTCTTATGTCAAAAGTCTGTAGGTATATCTTGTGTTGGTATATCAGTGGTCCAGCTCCTTAATTTATGGAGTGCGGGTGTACGATTGATTTGTAGGTTTAGGAGGGTACTGTTAAAAGAGTGGAGGGATAAGCACTTTTAAATCCTACAGGCTTGATCAAGCGTCTCAACGATTCAAGGCGTCCAACAGAACAGGAGGACCAATTTATTTATTGACGTTATAGTAAAAACTTCTACCTATTCAACATTCTATCTATCCGTCTGCCCATATAGATGTGTCCTATCCAATCCAATCCATCAGCCTGTTTACGTCCACTGCTGGACAGAGGCCTTTCCAAAAGCGTGCCACCAAACACGGTCCTCCGCCTTCCTCATTCATCCGCTCCCCACCACCTTCTTCAGGTCATCGGTCCAGCGGGCTGCAGGTCGTCTCACACTGCGCTTACCGGTATGTGATCTCCTCCAGAACACGTCTGCCCCATCGGCCGACGTTTCTGCGACAGACATGACCTGCCCATTGCCAATTCAGCTTGCTAATCGGTCGGTCGCTTTTGTTCTCTGCACTCTTAGAACTTACAATCAATACAAAATATAAATACCTCGACTTGATGAATAAAACTTGGTCTAGCAATAAACAACTATTTGGGTCGTGATATAGTCTATTATAGCACTAAATACAGACTAAAACGCAATATTAGAGGTGGACGTTTGAACGCTTATAATTTAGTAGCACCAGCTTACCACCCGCGTTTTAGGCTGACTACACATTGGCTTTACAATTGCCTAAGCAATAGGGTCTTGGATTTGTGATTTTTTGTATAGCGGTAGTTTATGGGGCTAGAATTCATTACTTCATGTTTTTTGTGAAAATTAGGCAGTATTGTTTTTTTGTAAACCATATCAAAAACACTATTAGGGATGTTTGTTTTATTGTTAATCGAATTTTTTTATAGATGCTATTTACCTACAAGAAGAGTTCGTCCGAGTTGTATGTACAAAACAGACATTATTTCTGCTAATGTCTATAGTTTCTTTCATTGATGGACTTACCTTGAAAAGTAAAAAAAGAAAGAAAGAAAATGCATTTATTTGTTGTTGGTGTCACAGATAAAAACAAAATACAAATGTAACATTTTCATCTGTGACACCACCCCAAATGGGTGTCCAGCTCAGCATAATGTCTTGCATCGTATATGCGTTAAATGGTTGAAATCTTGTCGGAATTGATTTTTTTATTTTTTTAATAATCAATGCCAATTGTTGAAAACCCCTTGGTCGATTAGGCATTTCAATTAGACCACGACTCGGCAAGACCAGTGCATCACATAGCTAAACTAAGTCATGTCTTAGTCTACAGTTTGCAGCTGCTCTTAGTAGAACAAGTTGCCATTACCACCCGTGTTTTAATACAACACTTGCCTCGAGCCTCAATAACTCCTCCGCGACCCTATTGTACATTCACCGTCCTACCGAAGGGACACTCACGATCAGCCGTCATCGCCCGTCGTAAGTCCTCGCCATCCGATCCATGTAGAGGTCTAACTTAATATGTGCATCACGATGTACATTGTACGCGTATATGGACTGCACCCCGCCCAGAGCCACCGGCCAATCCTATCGCGCATTTTAATGCTCATTGTATGTATATTCCCGGAGACGGAGGGAATAAATTGAGTTTTCTGAAACGCATTGACGGTTCGCGACGCCCAGTGATCGGGAATGAGGGATTCAAAGGACCAACAACAAACTTGCAGAGATCGGGCAAGGCAAGAACAAACTGGTATCGTCCAAGACAGAATAAACGTGGAGGTTCTGTATACTTACTTCATCATGATCTTCATCGCCGGCTCACTACAGAAAACGGGTCTCCTCTCAGAGTGAGAAGGGTTTTGGCCATAGTCTACCACGCTGTCAATGTGCGGATTGGTAGACTTCACACACCTTTGAGAACACTATGGAGAACTGTCAGGTTTCCTCACGATGTTTTCCTTCACCGTTAAAGCGAGTGATATTTAATTTCTTAAAACGCACTGTATAACTCCGAAAAATTGTGTGAAAAGAGGTGAGTGAAGAAAAAAATATCTCATTTCACTTTATACATCGACATGATGCATTGATACCGTTGAAGACCTGGAGAATTATAAAATTTATTTCATTCCGAAAAATCAAGGATTTTCAAAAACGCGAAGAGAAAGCCTTTCTCAAACCAATACAAGGAAAGTGACATAAATTTTATAGGCTACTTTTTATTCCGGAAAATCAAAGAGTTCTCACGAGATTTTCAAAAACCTAAATCCACGCTAAAAAATAAAACCCTTACCTACGACGGGACGATAGAGAAAGCCTTTGTCAAAGCAATAGGACATTAATAGCTTGTCCCCTTAAGTTGGCACGCATAAACAAGAGAAATCCACGAGATTTGTCAATTACCCGTCGCCGGCCATCTTGTAAATGTCACCGGCTCGACCAATTACGTACCGGCGCGCGCGCAGCCGTCAAGCAACAACGCACCGCTCTACACCCTCTGCCATTTATAGAGACGCAATCTCACATCGCCAGCGCGTTCCAATTAATGCTAATCCGATATTGAAAGGCTGAGGTATAAATTGTCGACGAAGACGTATCGCTTGGCCGGCTATCTATTGCGAATCCAGCCTTTCAGAAAGTCTTTTATACCTGTACAATGTACATGCCCTAAAGTTGGTAGGTATACCTTTATAGTTCAACTAGCTGATGTCCGCGACTTCTTCCACGTATACTGCTCGAATTTTACCCCCTGAGCGGTTGAATTTTCAAAATTACTTTCTTATTGGAAGTCGGCAGCATAAAATCATGCTAAATTTCAGCCCGAACCGTCCAGTAGTTTGAGGTGTGCGTCGATAGATCAGTCAGTCAGTCAGTCACCTTTTACTTTTAGACATGACTTGAAGTTCACGCACGTGCACGCTTCAACCGTCAGAATACCGTTAAACCGATTTTGATGAAATTTAGTACAGAGGTAGCATGCAACCCGGGGAAGGACATAGGCTATTTTTATCCCGGAAAATTTAAGAGTTCCGACAGCATTTTTAAAAACCTAAATCCACGCGTACGAAGTCGTGGGCATCAGCTAGTCTAAATATATAAAATAATAAGGTGACTGACTGACTGACTGACTGACTGATTGACTGACTGACTGACTGATCTATCAACGCACAGCTCAAACTACTGGACGGATCGGGCTGAAATTTGGCATGCAGATAGCTATCATGACGTAGGCATCCGCTAAGAAATGATTTTTGAAAATTCAACCCCTAAAGGCCTACGCAGACCGGGACGGCAAGGCAAGGGATTTTAATTTTTACTAATGGACATTCAACCGTACTGGTACAGAAATACGACATAAATTGCTATGCTTTAAAATGATGCCGTGGCATTGAAAGGGATTTTATCGCAACACGCGCCACAGGCTCCCGTGGCGGGATGCCGTGGCATACTGCGGTAGGCAACGGCATGCCACGGACTCCGGCGCTCGTAGTGATATACTGCGGGGTGCGGCGGCGGGAGTAGAGAAGCGGGGAATGCACACCAATATTGACCATCCATTTGCGCCCGCGTCTTTGACGACTGTGCTACGTGATTTTTTCGGAGACCAGTTTTTTACGTTTTTTATTCCAACATGGAGGAAAAATTAATAACTTTAGTTCAAGACTATGATTATTTATATAATATGTCATCAAAACATTATATGAACACTCAAATGAAGAACAATGCGTGGAAAAGAATTGGAATAGAAATGAATAAAACAGGTAAGTAAATATTTTTGCACTATAATTATATTTTAAGATTTAACACAGTATTAATGTCTATTTACAATATCGTTTTGCCATGGAATAGAGCCCTCATCAGACCTAAAGTAATCTTTAAACATCTCCCGTACTGTCATACCATCTAATGCATTGTTCATATTATTATCGTTTTCTAAATTAATGCTTACACTTGCTATATTTTGGCTTTCTGTGCTTGTACCACCTATGATGAAATTGTGTAAGCAAGTACATGCTAAAATGATATTATCAACATATTTTGGTTGAACCTGAATTCCTTTTTGACATAATTCGAAACGTTCTTGAAGTATACCAAATGCATTTTCGACGATACGCCTGGCTCTACTCAAACGATAATTGTATATTTTCATTGCTTCATCTGTCAATCGATCGCCACTAAATGGTCTCATAATGTTTGTGGTTAACGGAAAAGCCTCGTCTGCTACAAAAACATACGGCAACTCAAGATCAGTCCTCGGTAAACGTTTTTTTGGGGGAATATCGAGGGCATTAGAAGTCAATTTTTTTCCAAATATTGAGTTTTGCATTATACCTCCATCACTATTTCGTCCATATGATCCTACATCTGCAATCACAAATTTATAATTTGCATCCACAACCGCTAGTAGTACGATACTGAAAAACTTTTTATAGTTTATGTAGAGACTTCCACTATTGCGAGGTGCTTTTATCCTGAAATGTTTACCATCTATTGCACCGATGCAGTTCGGGAAATTCCATTTTTCATCAAATTCCATCGCGATTCGCGTCCATTTTTCCCTTGTTGGTTTTGGCATAACACTAGGTCTTAGGACATTCCAAATGACTCGGCAAGTTTCATGTACGATAGAGCGCACTGTACTAAACCCCATGCGATAGCTGTAACCTAGAGACTTGAAGCTACTTCCCGTGATCAAAAATCTGAAAGATAATATACCATTTTACCTGCTTATGTTTTGTTTTAGGTGAAGAATGCCAGAAAATATGGGGTAATATACGTAATAATTTTAGGAAAGCTCTGAATAACAGAAAAACAAAGAGTGGTGACCCGTACACAAAGCGACGCCCTATCAAGTTTGAAAAAGAGCTGGAGTTTTTGAAAAAATTCATTCAGCACAGAAAACAAACCTCGAATCTGGACTCCTCTTCAGAGGATACGCAGACTTCTTTCGCAGAATCCGCTGTCAATGATAATGATGAACGTTCAGTTTCGCGAATGACCAATGATTCACACCATTCCTTAATAAGACCAGAACCTACAACAACTGCTGAAATACTAAATAAATACATTGAATCGAAAAAGGAGGTGGACCCCATTGATTCGTTCTTTCAAACAATGGCTGCCACAGTAAAAAAACTACCAGAAAGAGTGCAGGTCCAAATAAAGAGACAAATATTTAATGTGGTAACTGACGCCGAATTAAAATACATAGAGGGAACTCCAGCTCCAACATCTGAAGATGTCTCTAGCTATGAAACCACCTCAGGCTCTGGTTATGAAGCTGCTTCGGGGTCTGGCTATGGAACCGCCTCAGGCTCTGGTTATGAAGCTGCTTCGGGGTCTGGCTATGGAACTGCCTCAGGCTCTGGTTATGAAGCTGTTTCACGGTCTGTTTATGGTACCGCCTCTGGCCCTGGCTATGAAGCTGCTTCAGGGTCTGGCTACAAAACTGCAGTTTCTGAATACGAAACTAATCTAAACTAGTAGGTACTCTAAATTAAGTAAAAACAAATAAAGATCCAGGGATTATCAGTGAGAAGGTTTATCAGTGCAAAAACTTGAAAATCGTTATTATGTGTCTACAATACATGATTGTACTTGGCAAAAAATATTGTTTTTTTTTTTTAATTTAATAAAAGAAGAAAAAATAAAACTTATACAATCATTTAACTACCCACCTCAAACACAAGGATAATCTCTGATCGGCTTCAATGGGGTTGCGAAAATTGGTCCTCTGTTTTTCGATATATGGTCGACATATATTCAACAGTGCTTGAAATTTCTCATAATCCATTCTATGATAGTCATAAAATTTTTGCACGTCGTATTTTAAATCATTAAATAAATTATTGAATTCACCCTTTGATTCCCTTTCTTTCCATAAATTATCAACCCAAAATCTTCTTCTATCCCTATTATTAGCCTGTGCACCTTCTTCTTCATCTGCAATAATCGATATCAACACCAAATCCCAATCTACCATTTTAAAACTGAGGCACACCAACACTCGATCAAACGCAACTGAAGACTAAAAGTGTATCAGGCAGCAGGAGTCGCTGAGGCGTGCTTTGTCGTGCCGCGGCACGCCGTGGCATGCCGTGGCAAAGTGCTGGAATGCCGCGGTATCTAAGCGGCCAGTGTGCGCTGACTCACGGCAAAATCCCTTGCCTTGCCGTCCCGGTCTGCGTAGGCCTTAAGGGTGTGAAATAGGGGTTTGGAATTTGTGTAGTCCACGCGGACGAAGTCGCGAGCATAAGCTAGTTAATAATAATTATCGACGTACGTCAAGCCTATTCACGGTCTCCGTGCATCGTGCATGGCCTTGGCGGGACGTACAGCAAGATGGATGGTGAATAAAGCGCTTTAGTGGTGGTGTAATCTCCATATCGTACGGAGCGTGTGAGCGCGAAGCGTGCGCGCCTGTACAGTGTACCGGAGCGCCCTCGAGCGGACTATGGTAATGAAACTCGATATACATTCCCAGTTCAAGATGACTCCTAATGCGCATCTAAATATTTTAAACTCTGTGGTCTGTGCAGTGGAAGGTTGTGCAACGTACTGACGAGAAAGTCAACGAACATAGCTACCTATTTTAACTTTTAAAAAAAATATGTGAGGACGGATCGTGGCACAGGAAGCATATAGTTCAAAAAGTCAAAATCGGCTCTGTGAAGCCACTTGCACTGTGTAAAAAGATAGAATAGAATCTGAATATATAAAAGGAAAAGGTAATTGACTGACTGATCTATCAACGCATAGCTCAAACTGCTGGACGGAGCGGGCTGAAATTTAGCACTGAGATAGCTATTACGACGTAGGCATCCGCTAAGTAAGGATTTTTGAAAATTCAACCCCTAAGGTTGTGAAATAGGGGTTTGAAATTTGTGAAGTCCACGCGGACGAAGTCGCGAGCATATCTGTACCGGCTTTACTAGCGTGTTTAGTTGACGTTAGGCCGACTAGTTTCGAACCCATCCGGGGTCCTTTTTCAAGGGAGTCAGGTCGCGATTGTGACCCCCGCCTAACGCGGGGGATTGTAACGTCGACTAAACACGTGAGTAAAGCCGGGACAGATATTATATATAATGGAAATCACTCACGATAGTATGTTTGCAATTTCGCTCGTCGTATTTTCTGGCCGTGTGTCGCGAGCGGGCAGTGCATCGCGCGGGCACTCGCGTTATGGTAATGAGATCGAATCCGAAATTGGACGCGGCGTGACCGCCACTCGAATGCTCCCGCGTCTGACGTTTTCAGCGGGTGAGAATGTGACCTTTAGATCTGTCTACTCGCTAATAGATAGGTATAATTCCGAAGGTAAATTGAAAATTTATTTTACTTCACATTTTTAAGTATGATTTATTATTGATTTATTTATTTATTATATTTTAATTAGAACGGACATAAAGCACAATTACACTAATTAAATTACGAGTACTAACTGACATAAATATTAAATATACTTACAAAAAATTGTTAAAATTACAATTAATAATAAAGTCATGTCACAAAGCAAAATTATAAATTTTCACAAAAGTGCAAGATCTGACCCATCAGCAAATATGTCACAGCGAGGGGACTCCTTCAGCAGCGCGTTGAGCGCAGCCAAAATGCGCGGTATGAACATGAACACTATAAAGTATAAATCGTAGCAGCTAGATGGCTAAGGTGACCAACGCTGAGGTTCTTGCCTGGATGCAGAAGAAAACCGAGTTAGTTAAAACCATCAAGCAGCGTAAGATCTCGTACCTGAACCATATTTTGCGACACGATAGGTACCGCCTGCGGCAGACAATTATGATGGGTAAAATAGCTGGGAAAAGACGTGGGAAGAAGGAAGAAGTCATGGCTACGTAACATCAGGGAGTGGACTGGCATAAAAACAGTCGGAGAACTATTCCGTCTAGCCATGGATAAGGAGAAGTTTAAACTACTGACTGCTGACCTTCAGTACCTAATGGAGAGGCACTTGAAGAAGAAGAAGAACAAGAGAAAGTATGAAACAATCATAATTATAAATGACAAGATATGCCCAAGCGAACAAAATTTTTCACGGTTTTGGCACAAAATAAATCAGCGCCACCTCTTAGATACTAATGAACGACCCGTTTGAAATCCAGATGTCACTGAGGTTGCATTGGTGCTAAAGCACCATTGTATCGGTGCCATTTTGTTTGTACAATAGCCCTGTCCATACGAAATAATTATATAAGTCAACTAGTATGTAATCAACCATTTAGGAACGGAATTCCGAACCAGTGGTAAATTAAAACTACCTGACTATTCATAAGCACTTGTAAAAAGTTTACATGTATAAAAAAACATTATATTCTATTCTATTTCGTGACAAAGCTACCTTGTCAACTAACGTTAATCTGTTAACATTAACAATTACAGAAACTGTAAACACCACAGTAAAATGTATGTGGTTTTACGCAAGGATTACTTTGGAAATCAGTTTAGTGCTCGGCTAAAACAAAGAAATCTCTTATCTTAACTGGCAATGTAAATATGAATTGTTATCAGTTTTCTAAGTCACGCCTCAGTGGTTAAAAACATCTACGTATGAGCATGTATTGTTTGCTTTCGCGTTTTGTTTCCATATTAATGGTTTATCTTAATTTATCTTTTAAGATCGCGGTTTTACAATCATTAATTAGAACAATATTATTGCTTATTAATTTAAACCATATTAAGTTGCACGTTTATTACTTTCTTACCTATTTAACTTTTCTTTTAATAAATTAGATGCGAATTTGTTTAATTTCTATTACTACTTTTTTTTAGTAAACATAATTAATTGATTGTACGTTATTTATTATTATAAGCACGATATAATTTCTCTTTTAAATCGTGCTGTCATGTATCTACAATTAATTGTATCTACCTATACACTTAACTTTTTTGTTAAATGTAGCAATAAACTAGATTAGACGTTAAAAATAAAAATATCACATAGGTATGAATTTATCTGCGTGTCCATATGAATCCAAAAATCTACATATATAAAAGGAAAAGGTGACTGACTGACTGACTGACTGACTGACTGACTGACTGACTGATCTATCAACGCACAGCTCGAACTACTGGACGGATCGGGCTGAAATTTGGCATGCAGACAGCTATTATGACGTAGGCATCCGCTAAGAAAGGATTTTTGAAAATTCAACCCCTAACGGGGTGAAATAGGGGTTTAAAGTTTGCGTAGTCGCGGTCGCGAGCATAAGCTAGTTACTAATATATTTATTACAAAGAAGGGTGATAGAGAAATAATAATTAAAATATTTATAAAATGAAATACATTTAAGACGTTTCATTCATCAATCATTATCATCATCTCAATCCATTAATTGGCATGATCCATCACGCTGGTAGAGTACCTACAGATTGGCAGACTTTACACACCTTTGAGACCATTATGGAAAACTCTCAGGCGTGCAAGTTTCCTCACGTTTTGCTACATTCATCAATGCAACTTAAAATTTTAAACATAAAAATAATAATGAACCAATTATTTATGAACGATCTAGTTCCCGTCTCACTTTATCACGATTTCTTTAAAAGTATCAAGATCAAAACCCATTGATGTGTGCGCTATTTCTGCATTGATTAGTAACTTGTAAGATGACACAGGAAGCGGTTGATCTTGATGGTGGCAAGCGTCGGTGGTCGGTCCACTTTAATTCTGTCATCTCCAGCCACGAATAGCTCAACCCTTTGTTGTTAAATGTGTGTTGGATTCTTTAGCTGCTTAGAAATATTGCTCTCATATTTTAAAGTTATTTTTAAAATGTTGGTTTTGTTTAAAAGATGATAAAAGTCTTGATGCAATGCATAATTATTATTATTAGACAACCTTAAATTGGATATAAAAACTGTCATACCCCTTAAGGCCAGATTAGTCCGATTCAATCTTAAACTGCATCATCACTTACCACCAGGTGAGATTGCAGTCACTTGTATCTGAATAAATAAAATAAAATCATGGTTACTTAATTACCTTGGAGTAGAGTTTTGAACCATTTCTTTATATTCTTTATTTATCTTTTAAACGATATTTAAAGGATTAACCCTACATGAAATGATGAAATATAAAGTGTAAATTAAGTGTGAGGAATAACAAAACCTAACCCAGCGATTGAATTCTAATTCGTCACAGATACTATCGGCTGTCAGAAAATATTTCAAGTTTCCTGAACGCAACAAAATTCACATCCATGCGATCGCGTGCCGTGAAAACGGGTCAGGTGGCAACACTGGTCATAAGTCGGTGTGCAAACAACAATACACGTATAACAGGCAAACCCACGGAACGGGGCGAGGTTGAGTGGCTTCCGACGCAAGATTGATCGTTGACCGATTATTATGAATAATGATTTTTTTTGGGTGAAATTTGGATCACAGCGCTAAGTCAAATATACGAGTAAGTTTCTAACATTAGCCTGTAGGTTGTACACACTTTTCTCCGTAGTTCCTATTTACCTATGCCATTTTTTGTTTCTTCAAGGTAAGTTTTAAGGCCATAATTAGTAAAGATTTTTACACGACTGTCCAAAAAAGTAGTGTACTTAATGATTTCAGGGTTTATGTATCCTACCTGTAAGTTTGTACGTATGTAAGTTTCTATTTCCACCATAACTTCTGAATGCCTAAACAGATTTAGCTCGAAAAAAAATCAATAGGTATGGCGGCTGTACGATGCCATTTTCAAATGTAAAAAATATTCTTCAGCTATTATTCCACTTAATAAATAAATAATAAATAAAATTGATTTGTTTCAGGTTAACATACCCATAATAACAACTTTAAAATTAATAAAAGTAAAATACCAATACATAAAATAATTAATAAATAAAAATTAAATTAAATATCTAGTACCTTATACCCTAATAAATACTATACCTGATGCAGTGCAAACCGCAGTCGATTTTTTGAAAACTTTAAATATTACTTGTTTTATAATGTTAAAAATTCCTACTTCTTTTATAAGTTTTATAATTAGATACATCAACAATCAAACCAAATTCAATATCGAATACGTGGAACGCAGTCCACCCGGTACAGGGTACACTACCTGGATTAAGAACCCTTCAAATAAATTCAATACGGAAAAAAGTCCAACTTGTCACATAAATCTCACGACGGCGACTGAAGGAATAAATATCTCAACTCGCGCAGCCTTCGGATTCCGAACGAAGGAAATATCGCACCCGAATTCCCCTGCAGCCTTAAAACGAGTCACGAAAACGTTGATAGATTTCGAGTATCGAAGCATTATAACGTCAAAATAACTTTATTTTGACGTTGACTAAGATTCAAGCTGTTCAGTAAAAATTAGTTGGTGGAGCTCGATCGTCGTGCCTCGGAGAGCTCGTAAAATCACCGAACATGTGCTTTAGGTATTTCTGTCGACCGCAGCGGACGTTGGTGGAATAAGGATTATGAGAGTGAGGGAATAGAGAATGCACCTGTTCTGTGTACACACTTGTTCGCTATATTATCTTCTGTGTAGATAGCTAGTCTCCATTGAGATTGGGTACCTACCGAAACCGAAGTTCATTCATGAGGGAGAAGTAAAATCTTACACTTAAAAAAGAACTGATGGATCGGGCTGATATTTGGCATGCAGATGACGTAGGCATCAGCTAAGAAAGGATTTTTAAAAATTAAGCCCCTAAGGGGGTAAAATTTAGTGGTTTGAAATTTGTGTGGTCCACGCGGATAAAGTCGCGAGCATAAGCTAGTAGGATAATAAAAACAACACCAAATCATTTTTATCATACGACTTTAAAAACTATCTAACTTTAGCTTTCGCGTTGTCGAGAAGTTAAAAGTCATACTAAAGATTCTGGTCGTTGACAGGCGAAGGGAAAAAAGCGCGAAAGTTTTTTTTTTTTTGTAAATACGAATTCCTGGCTCCGCCCACGTGCGAGCGACAGGTGAATGCGCGGGCGCAGCCGGTGTTTACGATTGCCCTGTTTTCGCAGCGTGGAATACATTAGCGAATATTGATAGGTATCTATACTCCTGCTAGTGATAGTGTAGTTGCGTCTAGCTGACTTCGCAAGTCTGTTTGGCTAACTTCACGAGATCATCCGGTTTCTTGGAAGTCTTCATCATCATTATCAACCCATCGCCGGCTCACTACAGAGCACAGGTCTGCTCTCAGAGTGAGAAGGCTTTTGGCCATAGTCTACCACGCTGGCCATGTGCGGATTGGTAGACTTCACACACCTTTGAGAACATTATGGAGAACTCTCAGGCATGCAGGTTTGCTCACGATGTTTTCCTTCACCGTTAAAGCAAGTGATATAAGTGAATTAAGACCTCCGATTAGAAGCCGAACGTCCTAACCACTAGACTATCACAGCTTACAGTAATATAATGTTATTGATTTATTATCAACTTGAAATCGTACCTACCTGATTAAAATTGATGATGCGATCTAAGGTAAAGCTTAGGTAATCTTGCCTGCTTTGTTATGCCTAATTAATAGCATCTACTATTTACTCTTGATCACTACCTACCCTTATTATATATGCGAAAGTGTGTTTGTTTGTTGGTTTATTGGTTTGTTGGTTTGTCCTTCAATCACGCCGCAATGAAGCAACGGATCGACATGATTTTTTGCATGAATTTAGTTAAAGATCTGGAGATGGACTGCTTTTTATCCCGGAAAATTAAAGAGTTCAAAATCAAAGAAAATCAGAATCCACTAGCTGCTCTAGGTATGGTAGGTACTCGTATCTATACAGCTGCTAGAAGACGTAAATAAACTGAACTTTGACAATATAAGTTCATATTAAACAGACAGCGTTATAGATATTCCCATATTAGCATCAAAGTTAGGGCTTAAAGTCAGTGAATTAGAGCCAAAACAGCCATTCGAACTTTGATTATCGCCTCGCAGAACTACTGTCAGAAAAACAAAAGTTGATAGGCGATGCATCACGATGCATATGCATGCAAAATACAGCCCGAGAAAGACATACAACAATGAACAATGGGAGCATAAATCAGTATAATTAGTTTTGCCCGAACGGAGCGGAGTCATTGGTCAAAACGAGAGTCAGTCCCCGCCCCTCGCAGCGCTCGGCGTTAGAGCAGGTACCTACTTGGCATTGGCAAGTTGGATTGGATCAAATGTAACGTCAGCAATGAGAGTTTGGCATTTTTACACTTATTGTCTTGACACGGAATGAAAAATGGCAGACTATCTGAGGTCTTAAGGTGTATTTACACATTCGTCTTGGATCGCATCTCGCACTTGCGCAGTTGCGACATAATCTAAATAAATAAAAGGTAAAGGTGACTGACTGACTGACAGATTGACTGATCTATCAACGCACAGCTCAAACTACTGGACGGATCGGACTGAAATTTGGCATGCAGATAGCTATTATGACGTAGGCATCCGCTAAGAAACGATTTTTGAAAATTCAACCCTTAAGGCAGCTCAGTTCGGTGCTTTCTTCATACAAACGTAGGAGGGAAAATACAACAATATTCGATATTGTACGCACAAAACTAAGAATTATATCGATTTATCTCGTCATTATCTAGGTTCAATGATATCTAAAACATTGAAAAAAATATTGATTTAAAAGTTACGAGCCTCAAAAGATTCCTATTTTAACACTAAATTTATGTCAACTTTGGGCGTAAATAAATAAGATTAGGAATAGGAAAATTCTAAAAAAAATTATCATTAGACATAGTTTATTTATTCATTAGTTGAAATAACTTTACTTTGCAAACCTAAATTCAGTAGTTTTTTCTCAAAAATACTTTTCCCAAACTACTGTTCAACCCTTTTCAAGCGCTAGATTTCGGCTAAAATCATCATGCTTCTCACCCCAAAACATTAGACACCGCGCGGGTGGCGGAGGGAAGGGCCAGCCCAGCGGCGCGCGGCTGCGCGTGTAATATTGTGGTTTCTATGACGACAACTGTTGTTATTAATATGTTTTCAAAAACAAAAGTCGTAATGATTTTATAAAATTAATTTTTATTCAGTGGCTATGCAAATGTGTAGAAGATTGAGCAGAGCAGAGTCAATAAGTCCTTCAAATACTTATTGCATTTTGTACATTGACCTCTGGAATTTGAAATTTGGACACCAATTTTATTCATTGGTTTATTGACCTGACTTTGTTGTTGAGGTCCTAGTAGGGATATCTACTCGTGTGGTCCTAGTACAATAGGTAAGTAACTTTGTTTAGTTATTTATTTTATCTAATTTTAAAAAACCGGCCAAGTGCGAGTTGCTCGCGCACCAAGGGTTCCGTACTCAGGTATTTTTTTGACATTTTGCTCCATAAATCAAAAACTATTATGCATAAAAATAAATAAAAATGTGTTTTAGAATACACACAATACAGTAAAGCCCTTTCATATAATACCCCACTTGGTATACTTATTATACATTGAAAATTGAAAATACTAATTATTTTTTCATTAACACACTTTAATTTTTTTTTGTAAGTTGTAATCACAAATCTATGGTTTTCGGATTTATTCCTTTACTTGTGCTCTAAGACCTACGTACCTACTAAATTTCATGATTCTGGGTCAACGGGAAGTATCCTATAGATTTGTGTGACAGATACGACACAGACGGAGAGACGGACAGACAGACAGACAACGAAGTGATCCTAAGGGTCCCTTTTTTCCTTATAAAGTACGGAACCCTAAAAAGGTACCTGTATATGTATAATAATATAGGTAGGTAGGTACCTACCTGGTGGTATTTCTTTGTATTTTTAGGGTTCCGTACCTCAGAAGGAAAAAACGGAACCCTCTGTCTGTCTGTCTGTCGGTCCGTCTGTCCGTCCGTCCGTCTGTCCGTCCGTCCGTCCGTCCGTCCGTCCGTCCGTACGTCCGTCAGTCCGTCCGTCCGTCCATGCGTCTGTCGGTCCGTCCATCGGTCCGTCTGCCCGTCCGTCTGTCCGTCTGTTCGTCTGTCGGTCTGTCCGTCTGTCTGTCTGTCCGTCTATCTGTCTATCTGTCTGTCTGTCTGTCTGTCCGTCTTACAAATAAAGTACGCAACGCTTCGTACAAATAGTACTTTTTTATTTATTTACCAACTAGCTGACGCCCGCGACTTCGTCCGCGTGGATGTAGGTTTTCAAAAGCCCGTGGGAACTCTTTTATTTTCTGGGATAAAAGAAGGCAGGTCATGCCTGTCGTAGAGGTGATGGCCGTTGGAGCCGGAAAGTTCTTGAGTGGAGACCGCGTAGGTATAAGTAAGCGTAGTGTGGGACGCCTTCCAGCACGATGGACCGACGATATACAGAGGCTGGCGGGAAGTGGCTAGGTGAGGAAGGCTGAGGACCGGGTGTGGTGGCGCTCTTTAGGGAAAGCCTATTTCCAACAGTGGACGACCACAGGCTGATGATGATGGAAAAATCACGTTGATCCGTTGCACCCCTCACACGTCCCTATCCGCCTTCTCCACTCCTGTCACGCTGGCGAATAAGTTTGGAATAGAATAGGATTTCGATGGGGTGCGTGGATTTTTGTGAACGGAGTTCAACCATGTAGTCGTGGTTTGGTACAATAGTAAATGGTACAATATTAATTCACCAACAACAGTTCCTAAAACCCATAGAATAGGAGTGCAGTACCCTGCAGCATCAGTATTGAAGAGTTGGAACTTAAAGTTCAATAATGGTATATATGTTTGGCATCTACAATATTATCTCACAATCAACAGTGGCTTAGGAGTGCAATACCCTGCATCATCAGGGTTGAAGAGTTGGGATATCGAGTTGAATTATGAAGTCGTTGCTTGGTACCTAAACCAGAGATAGTTTATTCTAAGCGTACCTTTAATATCAATTCAACATCAACTATTCCTAAAACAGCTGATTGAAATCCAAAAGTACAAAAGCTACCCGTCATTATTATGATGATGGTTGAGAAGTTGGCACTTGAAGTTTTAACATGTATGGTTTCTAACAAAAAAGAATGAATGAAATCGGACTACGCGTTAATGAATTACAGCTCAGTATACATTTTAACTTTCAACCCCTCTCCTAAGGGAACCATGCTGAATTTCGGGATAAAAAGTATCCTATATCCTATATCCTCATAGTATGACGTCAAATCGTACCAAGTTTCATTGGAATCCATTCAGTAGTTTTAGCGTGATGCGCGGCCGTGATACAGACAGACAGACAGACAGACAGACAGACAGACAAAAATGAAAAAAATTCCAGTTTGGGTTCAGTATCGATTATAGAGTGCCCTCGAAAAAAAAATTTCAAAATATCTTCAATGTACAGAATTTCACCTGTTACAGTTTTATTATAAGTAATAAAATAATAATAATAATATTGATTCAGATACAAGTTAGCCCTTGACTGCAATCTCACCTGGTGGTAGGTGACGATACAGTCTTGCTTACGACTATTTCGGATCGGAAATTCTTGGATTCAGGTTAAATGCAGTGCAAAAAGAGAGATCATTAGGATTCCGTACCTCAAAAGGAAAAAGGAACCCTTATAGGATCAGTTTGTTGTCTGTCCGTCTTACAAATAAAGTACGCAACGCTTCGTACAAATAGTACTTTTTTATTTATTTATTCAGATACAAGTTAGCCCTTGACTACAATCTCACCTGGTGGTAAGTGACGATACAGTCTTGCTTACGGCTATTTCGGATCGGGAATTCTTGGATTCAGATTAAATGCAGTGCAAAAAGAGAGATCATTAGGATTCCGTACCTCAAAAGGAAAAGGGAACCCTTATAGGATCAGTTTGTTGTCTGTCTGTCTGTCTATCTGTCAGTCTGTCAGTGTGTCTGTCAAGAAACCTGTAGGGTACTTCCCACTGACCTAGAATGATAAAATTTGGCAGGTAGGTAATAACAGTTATAACACACGTAAGGGGAAAAATCTGAAACAATGAATTTGTGGTTACATCACGAAAAATAAATAAAAATGTGTTCATTAACGAATAGTTAGTATTTTCAACTTTCAAGTAAGATTAGTAAACCAAGTGTGATATCATATAAAAGGACCTTACTTGTACATCAAAAACCGATTTTATTTATTTTTATCCATACTAATATTATAAATGCGAAAGTGTATCTGTCTATCTGTCCGTCTGTCTGTCTGCTAGCTTTTCACAGCTCATCCATTTAACCAATTTTGATGAAATTTGGTACAAAAATAGCTTGCATCCCGGGGAAGGACATAGGCTACTTTTATGATAAATAAGATTTAGTGGATACCGCTATTTTTCTGGAAATAACGTTAGATGCGAAACTTCAATGGGGCTCTCATATAAATAACTTATCGAACAGACAGTTCTGCTGCATATGCGGTAAAAAAGATTCGCCAGTTGACAGACATAGAAACGGCGAGACTAGTATATTTTAGTTACTTTCACAGCATTATGTCATATGGCATATTATTAGAAAAGAAAAAGAAAGAAAAGAAAAAACGTTTATTTTTTAAAGCTGTACCACACATTACCAGTTACCAACTGGTTAGGTTATCCCAGCGCCTCTTATACTTGAGTAATAAAGTCAAAAAACCTCAAGTAGAAGAAGCGCCGGAATAAAGTATGTCATGTGTGGCACAACCCAAAAAAAAAGGTCCCTACTCAGCATAAATGCATATTGTCTTGCACAAGTACAAAAACATACAGCGCTGGTTTTCAGTAGAAACCCTGATTCAGATGGCACCACGGAATTATTATGGGGTAATGCTGCTGGTATAAATTCTATTTTTGTGCTGCAGAAAAGGGCTGTTCGAGCCATATATAGTATGGGACCACGAGAGTCGCTGAGAACTAAATTTAGAGAAGTTAAAATTATGACAGTGCATAATCAATATATTTTTGAAAATTTATTGTACGTATATAAAAACATAAATAAATTAACAAAAAAAGTGACTGTCATAAGTTCAAAGTGACTGTCATAAGTTCAAAGTTTTCATAAAACGTAAACTAATTAAAAAATCCTATTACATTGTAAAGGATTATTTAAATGATAAGCAAGCTTGGGAATGAGTTGCTCGGCTTTGTGATAGTTCTAATAAGTTTAATTTATGATTTTGTAAAGTGGTGATAATAAAAAGAATACCCGGCTGAGTTAGCTGTGGGCTCTTCTCAGTCTTGGGCACGTTTGGAACCCTCGTAGCGTTTGCGAAATAATTATCACCACTATATTTTACAAATCCAACAACTGACAATCGAAAAGAGTAATTTATTACCTATTTTGAACAAATCATTTGACTTTGACTTTTGATCCCGGAAAATCAAAGTTCCCACGGGATTTTTAAAAAACCTAAATCCACGCGGACGAAGTTGCGGGCATCATCTAGTGCATAATAAATAGTTTTTGATTTATCATGCAAAATGTCAAAAAATACTATTTACCTATTTATTTATTTTTATTTTTCACTAGCTGCCCCGGCGAACTTCGTACCGCCTAACAGTCGATTCTTTTTCAGGAATTTTTTAAAAATTTTCTCTCCGTAAGAACCATATTCGTACTTCAAGGAATATTATAAAAAAAGAATTAGCGAAATCGGTTCAGCTGTTCTCGAGATATGCGATCAGCAACACATTTAGCGATTCATTTTTATATGTACCGAAATTCTAGTTACATAGTAGTAATAAATTAAGTTACATTGTAAATGCTTATCTCTAAACGGAGATTTAGAGATAAACATTTTACTATTGTAGTACGGAAACCTCGGGGCGCGAGTCTGACTCGTACTTGGCCGGTCGGTCTGTCGGTCGGTCGGTCGATTTATTTTAGAATGCATCGTATCGACAGCTGGTGGTAGTAGTTTACATATATCCTACTAATATTATAAACTAGGTGAAGCTATGATAGCCTAGTGGTTAGGACGTCCGCCTTCTAAACGGAGGTCGGGGGGTTCGATCCCGGGCACGCACCTCTAACTTTTCGGAGTTATACGCGTTTTAATTAATTAAATATCACTTGCTTTAACGGTAAAGGAAAACATCGTGAGGAAACCTGCATGCCGAGTTCTCCATAATGTTCTCAAAGGTGTGTGAATTCTACCAATCCGCACATGGCCAGCGTGGTAGACTATGGCCAAAACCCTTCTCACTCTGAGAGGAGACCCCTGCTCTGTAGTGAGCCGGCGATGGGTTGATCATGATGATGATGATGAGGTGATGCCCACGACTTCGTACGCGTGGATTTAGATTTTTAAAAATCCTGTGGGAACTCTTTGATTTTCCGGGATAAAAAGTGGCCTATGTCACTCTCCAGGTCAACCATACCCATGCAAAAATCACGTCGATCCGTTGCTCTGTTGCGACGTGATTGAAGGACAAACCAACGAACCAACAAACAAACACACTATCACATTTATAATAGGTGTAGTGATGTGTGTGTGTGGATGTTTGGATGTTTGTTACTCAATCACACAAAAACGGCTGAACAGTTTTGGATGAAATTTGGAATGGAGATAGATAAAAGTGTTAATTTAGGGTATACCCTAAATTAACACATAGGCTACTTTTTATCCCGGAAAATCAAAGAGTTCCCACGGGATTTTTAAAAACCTAATTCCACGCGGACGAAGTTGCGGGCATCAACTAGTAATAAAATATAATTTGGACTTATCCGAATTCCGAAAGTCAGGGTTGTCAAATCACACTTTACATTATAAAGGCGAAATTTTGTATCTGCGTGTGTGTGTGTATAGGTTTGTTACCCTTTCACGCAAAAAGTACAAGACGGATTTGGCTGAAATTTGAAATAGTGATCGCTTTTGAAAGAGTTCTCGCGGGATTAAAAAACCACTATATCCTCGCGGACGAAGTCGCGTATATCATCTAGTTACAAATATAAGTATGTAGGTCATATTGTGTGCTTAGACAATTTAATTATATACTTGAGTTTTCGTGTAACAGAAACAAAAATGGATTGGCGGAAGAGGAAAAAGAAACGGTTTAGACTCGCAAAAGCTTCTCGCAAAAGCAAATCCCTTGCAAAGAGGAGATCTATTAAAATTCATCAGAATCTTTCCAAACCATAATATTATCTTGTGATGATAATGCCATTACCTTTTCGGGGTTATTCCCGTGCGTCACACCCGACGTGAGTAACAATGTGACTCGACGGGAATTTTATTTGACTGAATATGTACTTTTCCGGGATGCTGAATTTGATAATGACATTTATTTTCAAATCCAAAATAGCAGACATGCACTTTTCACAAAAAATAGAAATGGGTGTCGTTTCAGGGTTTCCAGGATGCTGGTTTTGATAATGACATTAATTTTTTAATCTAAGATGGCGGGCCAGCACTTTTTATAAAAAATAGACGCGAGTGTCGTTTTCAAGGTTCTCCAGGATGGTGAATTTGATGATGACATTTATTTATTTTTAATAAATACTTATATATTATACTTCTATTTTAGTGGATCACGGGATTTTCTTTGGCAAGGAAACGACAAAGCAAAAAATCGAATTGAATTAGATTATGATGCTATCACACCGTACCATTTAGAGCCAGCTTCTGAAAGTTTGACACTGTGTTTGTAAGTTGATATTATTTAGATACTAGCAAATGCCCACGACTTCGTCCGCGTGGGCTACACAAAATTTCGAACCCCTATTTCACCCCCTCCAGAGTTGAATTTTCAAAAATCTCTTCTTAGTGGATGCCTGCGTCATAATAGCTATCTGCATGCCAAATTTCAGCACGATCCGTCCAGTAGTTTGAGCTGTGCGTTGATAGATCAGTCAGTCAGTCAGTCAGTCAGTCAGTCAGTCAGTCAGTCAGTCAGTCAGTCAGTCAGTCAGTCAGTCAGTCACCTTTTTCTTTTATATATTTAGATTAGGAATTAGGATTAGGATAATATAATTATTATGTTACTAGCTGCCCCGACGAACTTCGCACCGCCTACAGTCGATTCTTTTTCAGGACATTTTTTAAATTTTTCTCTCCATAAGAACCATCCCCGTACTTCAAGGAATATTATCAAAAAGAATTAGCGAAATCGGTGCAGCTGTTCTCGAGATTTGCGATCAGCAACACATTCAACGATTCATTTTTATATAATAATATAGAGATTTACTATTTGTTGTCAGATTTGTCAATGCTGAATTATGTTGTATTTTAGTGACTCAAGACATTCCTTTTAGAAGAAAACAAGGAAAATAAAATGAATGTGCCCAATATACGTACCACTGAAATCCAACATGATGCTGCAACATTCAATTCCGTACTAAATATTGAAAGGTCTACCCATACCATACTTGTAAGTTGTTATGCTATGTTTTTTGCATACATTCTATATAGATAATACTCACAATATATTTACGTTGATTGTATGTTTATTAATTCCAGAAATGAAATGGAGAGCTTCAATAGTTCTGCGTCGAATGATACATCTAATGTGACTGTTGAAACAGAAAATGATACATATTGTGTTTATGTGTGTAGTGGGCTTTTAGAGGGAAATTGAATTGTACCTACTTCCTACTTATAAAAATAAAATTTTCATTTTTGAGATCAAAGTGGAATTTATTTAGACTTTTTTATACACAAGTAGATGGTATATATAGTTTTTAGTCGCTACTAATAGATAAGTGTAGGCAACAAAATTTATTTTCACAGACAAACGAATGTGTAATCATGTGTTCCTAATAGGTAATCCGCCAGCACAGAGAATTCAACTCCTAGAGTACGCATATACAAGGATTTACATGAAAACAAAATCGTAAAATGTTGGCGGGGGACAGGGGAGAATGCTTTGTTGTGATTGGTGGACTGACTAATAAAAACAATGTGCGGAATGAGGGTACCGAACGGGCGTGGGCGATGATTCATTTAAAATTCCGTGGGATCACCACGATTTAGCAATGCAATTCCTTAGGTACAGCATCAGGGTCGAGAAGTGGGTCTTCGAGTTCAATGATAAAGTCTTTACTTGGTAGATATAGGTACCTACCTCTCAATATCAATTTATAACCGACAGTTTCAAAATCCCATAAGTTTTGGTGGTCATGTCCCCTGCAGCATCAGGATTGAGGAGTTGAAATCCACATTTTATATAGGACAATGTTGCAAAGTTTCTTTATCAATTAAAAAAAATACGCAAATCGGTTCAGAAATCTCGGAGATTTCTGTGTACATAGGTAGAAAAACACAACTCCTTTTTTAAAAGTCGGTTAAAAAAGTATCCTTTGTTAATTCTCTACTTATCTGTAAAAGTCCCGTCAAAATAGGTTCTGCCGTTCCGAAGATTAGCCCGTTCAAACTTCAAACAGACAGACAGACAGACAGTTTTTAAAAACATTTGATTCAGCTGTTATGGTACAGTTCAAATAACAATATTATGAGCTTGCGGTAGTTATTTCGAAATTACAGACAGACACTTCATAGAAGTATGGATTTCTATAATATAATATAAGTACGAGTTGTTTATACACGCTGAGGTAGTAGTTACCTAATAGGTATGTATGTAAGTGAGATTTTATAGTATTCATCAAAAGATAAGTAGGTAATCATTATCATTCAAAAAAAATTTAAAAATATCTATTTCAGTAGGTAAAACAATTTCACACAGTGCGTAGTAATTGGGACCATCCCAGTAACTGTTTTAGTATTGCTACGAGTACTCGTGGCAGGCGACCCCGCTCTTCCATAAAATCTTATACAATAATAATTGAAATAAGTAGTTCCTTCATAAATCATATATTTACAAAAATTCATCGGTGACATCTGTCCAACTATCTGTGTGCCATCATCAATATATCCGGACGCTAGTGTGAGCGCATGCACTCGCTACACTGCTCATCACTGAGTCTATTTCTTTCTATCACAATGTTAGGTGAAATAGCATACAGGTTACCCACGTGGGCCGAGCAGTTCGGACGTGCATCCAGCGTCACCTTAAGGGGTGAAATAGGGATTTGAAAATTGTGTAGTCTGTCAGTTAACTGTACCTATTGGCTGCAAACTTGATCGCGTATTACTAGCGTTACCTTCACTTTTTTTATTCAGATACAAGTTAGCCCTTGACTGCAATCTCACCTGATGGTAAGTGATGATGCAGTCTAAGATGATAGCGGGCTAACCTGGAAGGGGTATGGCAGTTTTTATTAAACCAATACCCCTTTGGTTTCTACACGGCATCGTACCGGAACGCTAAATCGCTTGGCGGCACGGCTTTGCCGGTAGGGTGCTAACTAGCCACGGCCGAAGCCTCCCACCAGACCAGACCAGAAATTTAGAAATTATAAAATTCCAAACCCCTGCCAGGAATCGAACCCGGGACCTCCCACTAATAAGACCACAGCGCTCACCACTGCGCCAAGGAGGTCGTCAAACATCAATTCACTTTGGCTCTGAGTCAATTTGAATCGACTCTTATGGCGAGTGGCGAGACGAAACGCAATGGCGAACATGTAAATGCACGGTTAGAGATAAGTTTGGATGTTAGTTCTACCACTGACACTGTTGTACTGACTGAGGAACTAATGGTGGGTTCCGGGCAGTCTCAACCACGCTGCGTCGCGAGCCTAGTCCCTGTAGAAAAAGAGGAGGGGTCTGAAATTAGTCGGGCTTACGTCGACTAATCTACGTGAGCACCTATAGCCGAGATCATTTATATTTCCTGGTTCTTCCTTAATTATTATAAATAATCGATATTGAAATATAACTGATAGATAAGAACTTATAAATTAATCAACCTTTACTAATAGATTGCTTATTTTTGATTGAATTTTGCCGTGACATACTTAATTGGAATTTTCGCTTAAAATACTTATAATCAAGATAATGAGTTACGAAATCTTATCATAATATCTGTTATCCGCCTTCGGCGAATTAAAGGGAAGTTATCAGTTAACGAGTAGGTACCTAAAGGTAGATACGCTTACACGGGCAATTGAAATTCCGCAATTCCAGACAATTTAGTCAATTATGACGTCACGACCACATGAAGCAATTTACTGCAATACCCAGCAATACCTGCAAAATGTCAGGAATGTTATGCGAAATAATTGTTCCAGATTGCTTCACTTATTGTCCCATATTGTTCTATACATGTTGCCTGGCGACAATTGTTTAAAAAAATGCCCATGTAAGCGCACCATATGTAGTTACATAAAATCAAGCCTTATCAGTTTACGGGTGTTGTATTTTACCGACTTTAATATTTGATTAAACATGCCCTAATTCTTGTTTTTACTTTGTTAGATCTCCAAGATTTGTAACTTTGATTAGGACGATATAAAACTTAATAATAATAATAATATATTTATATAATTTTTTTAGTGTTTTACATGGACTTTAAGGAAATTTCTAAATAATTTAGGTAAATACTTATCAAAAATTGCGGACCGGCAGGAATCGAACCCGCGTCTCCTTAGATCGCGCCCGACGACGCTCTGATCACTAAGTTATTGAATTCTGACTAAGCAGATTTTTGTACGGTAATTAAAAACACAGGTGTGGTATTTATTTATGTTTTTTGCTGTCGTTACAAGCCGAGTCGCGTGAATAGCGCATAGATCAGTGCGCCTCTTTACAGCTGTATATCACATGTTTTACGTTACCTACTCGTACTTAGGTATTTTATTTATTTTATTTATTATAGGAAAATCAACAGCGAAATAATACAATAAGTTTCTTAAATGCTAATTACAGAAGTATGGCCAATTACAGATTTTCTCGAAAAATTAACAATATAAAGAGTGAGTTTAAATTATTTCATACAGAGGAACAAAATTAAAAAAAAAAGAACAATTATTGGCTAAGTACATGACATAATATCAAAACTAAGTGGATGAAGGAAATAAAAACATACTTAGTATCCTTGGAAGCCTAGAGTAAAAAGCTGCAATATGTAAAGTGGTGATAATAAAAAGAATACCCGGCTGAGTTTGTTGTGGACTCTTCTCAGACCTGGGCGCGTTTGGAACCCTCGTAGCTTTAGTTTTAAGTTTGCGTAATAATTATCACCACTATATCTTACAAATCTAACACCATACCAGACCATCAATACGAGTAATTTATTACCTATTTTGAATAAAGCATTTGACTTTGACTTTGACTTTATACACGCATGCATACCTAAATACAGGGTGTAACCAGAATGCTAGCAAAAACTTAGCGTTATTGTTATAGGTACTATCTAAGCACAATCCAATACCAATAACCATTTGCGTCATTTCGTAGTTTTAGTGTATAGTATTTTTGAAATCCGCAATGTATAGCGTGCAGAACTCGGATCGACTCCGAGTGGCCTACTTACGCAACGTTCATTGACCTCTAGCGACAGTCAAATGTTTTATTTGCAATATATCGTGAACTTTTACAAAATTATTGAAATAGTTTTTCGCGTTTATTTTTGGTGTCATATCACTAATCGTCATTACTGTCACCTGTCTTCGTTTTTGCTAGCGTTCTGGTTACACCCTGTATATTCGCGTATTAAATCTATCTGCATGCCAAATTTCAGCCCGATCCGTCTAGTAGTTTGAGCTGTGCATTGATAGACCAGTCAGTCAGTCAATCAGTCAGTCAGTCAGTCACCTTTTCCTTTTATATATTTAGATAATAGAAAATGACTTTGGAATTGATTGACCTCGAAGGGTAAAACGGTCTGTCGTCTTCATAAAATATTCTTGTTATGGTATGTCATTCCCCATAAAGTTTCCCACAGACTATAGACTTTTTATTGACGACTAGCTTAGATATAGGTTTTTTAATCTCTTTGACTATCTGTTAATCCAGGGTATAATCTATCTCCAATCCAAATTTCAGTCAAATCTACCCAATAGTTTTTGCGTAACAAACATACACACAAACTTTCGCCTTTGTAATATTAGTGTGATGATGCGACGATAATAACTTTCACAATCAAAATCTAACCTTCCACGAGTACTTTTATAGTTTTTGGAAACTTAATTTGTTATCGAGTTTCTCTATGTATCCATAGCTAAACATCCCTAGTAAATTTTTTATGAAATTATTGTTAACATGAAATGCCGGTGAAGTACGAGTCAGATTCGCGCACTGAGGGTTCCGTATTACGTCCGTCCTATTTTTCATCCAAGTGCCAAAAGAGCCTTGTCGTACTGTATTTTACCAGGAATACAACCAGGAATATATAGCATTTTATTTATTTATTCAGATACTAGTTAGCCCTTGACTGCAATCTCACCTGGTGGTAAGTGATGATGCAGTCTAAGGTGATAGCGGGCTAACCTGGAAGGGGTATGGCAATTTTTATTAAACCCATACCCCTTTGGTTTCTACACGGCATCGTACCGAAACGCTAAATCGCTTGGCGGCACGGCTTTACCGGTAGGGTGGTAACTAGCCACGGCCGAAGCCTCCCACCAGACCAGACCAGAAATTTAGAAATTATAAAATTCCAAACCCCTGCCAGGAATCGAACCCGGGACCTCCCCCTATTAAGACCACAGCGCTCACCACTGCGCCAGGGAGGTCGTCAAATACTGCATACATATAGTATAGCAGTGGTACTGATTCTGAGCACACCAAAATTTTAGAGTATTCGCATCCTCTTCTTACTAATGTAATATGTAAAGGACAGACACAGTTTGACAGTTTTCAATTTAATTTAGAGGCGTCAAACCACGTGACGTTAGCTGCCAGTCGCGAGCCTACTATTTAAATTTATAGCGTGCACTAAAATTTAGAATATTCAAATGTAAAATTCATGTTCCGTCCCGTTTTAGCAAATTTAAAAGGAAAAAGATGCACATACACTAAATTTAGTTTAGAGATGTGCAAATTCGTTCTGCCGAGTTAAGTTGACTTAATGTCATAGCCCCATCCGAATAACCTATCGTCTGCTTAAGTCTGCACTTTGTGGGGACCTTAAAATAAAATATTCTTATTATGGCGTGTCATTCCCCATAAACATCACAAACTTATAACGCCTACCATGTCAGCGGGCGCCAATTTATGACGTACAATCTTCAGCATTATTAAATTTATTAAATGAAGCCATACGGAGTTGTTAGCCTTGTTTAAAATTACCATTATGGGTGACAGAAATATGTTATTTTATTATGAACATAATTATTATGAATTGACTTGGATCTTGTCACTTGACAGCATTTCAAATAAAATTTTTACTATCCCGTTTTAAGCTTTGATAAGAAATCATTTATTTAAAACTAGCTGACCCGCCCCGGTTTCGCCCGGGTAGAATTTAGAAAATCGGTGTGGGGGTAGAATTTTCAAAAATCCTAAAATAGGTTTTTTTTGTAACCGAAAACCCAAATACCAATTTTCATGGAAATAACTTGAATAGTGACGGAATTTCATACAAACTTTCATCCCTTATTTAACCCTCTTGGCAGTAGAATTTTTTAATATCGTGAAATACATAGGTATTTTTATTCTTAACCGAACGCCTAAATAAGTATCTACCAATTTTCATCGATGATACAAACTTCCATTCCCTAAAGTTGCGTAATAAAGGGTCTAAAAATTTTTTGTCTGTGGTGTGTTGTTAGCCTTACAATAAAGTTTAATTAATAAATTATTAGTATAGATTAAAGCTACCCTTACTTTTCATACCATATTAATTATGAGAGCCCCAAATTATCCATCACATATCCAAAGCTCATTACCCCCCTCCCAAACCTCCCAAACCCTCCAAACCCCCCTCAATATCACATCCCCTAGATTTTGTTTCGCGCCCATCACCCATCAATCAGGCGACAAGCTGATTGATGTGACGACACTCGATTCATAAAGGTATTAATTTAACTTTGCCGCTGACATTGATTGATATTATCGATATTAATGCGATATATACTCGAATAATTACCCCGCGGCCTCCGTCCGTATCGATTATTCACATCCGATGTACCTAGGTACCCACTCGTGCGAGTTGATAGTTTCTATAATCGATAGCAGAAATATTAAAATGAATGCAATGCTGTTGAAGTTGTATTGATATTTTTATCGATTATTATTATTCATTGTTTGATTAATGCAAGTACCTAGTGTTTATTGACATGTAACATTGAGCTGGTAACAATCCACGAGAAAAAGAGAAGGAAAAACGTTAGTAGCCGTAGTAAGATATTGACAAAAAAAAGCAAAAATGATTTTGACAAACTAATTTAGTACAATCTTGTGACAGTATGAGTGATGACTAGCAGGTGCCCGTGACTTTGTCGGTGTGGATTTATGTTATTAAAAAATCCTACTGGAGTTTTTCGAAATCCTTATCTTAAATTTACCTCAGTTTTGTTGTCAATTAATTACGTAAGCTACTTACGTGAGCAAAACTTACTAACAAAAAAATTTACCAGTCAGCGATTTGACCTACTGTCTTTGATATGACTGACAGACGGTAAACATGTTTGTACTTTGTAGCAAATGTTTTTATTCAGCATCTCTAGTAAGACAAACGTATAACAAACGTGTTATACGAGAGAGCAACAAGTGCCCATTTGTAGCTGTCAGTCGCGACCCACGCTCTGCCATACTACGGGTTAGAACTTACTACATCCTGTATATGGTAGCCTGGTAGGCATTGATATAATTAATTATAATGAATTGCTATGATTAATTGATATAATTAATTAATAAGTGGATGGACCCCAAATAGTGTCCGTGAAAATATCAGCTCAGCTAAGTTTAGACGTATGTTTATAATAAATAGAGTTAGCTTTTATTATGACTAATTTACACTGAGAAATTTACAATTTTTCATACATAATTAGTTTGCTTGATCATGAATTCACATGATGGTAATTAATTAGTCTAATACCTAACACTTAGAGGTAATAATCAAGGAGTCATTATATATCTTTTTTTGTTATTAAGTAGTATCCTTTAATGGTAACACGGATTACGGATGTACTTCAAACAACAAAATGTTAGACAAACGTTTAAACAAACGCCCGTGTTATACGAGAGAGCAACAAGTGCCCATTTGTAGCTGTCAGTCGCGACCCACGCTGACTGCCATACTACGGGTTAGAGCTTACTACACGCTGTATATGGTAGCCTGGTAGGCATTGATATAATTAATTATAATTAATTGCTATGATTAATTGATATAATTAATTAATGAGTGGATGAACTTATGGACCCCAAATAGTGTCCGTGAAAATATCAGCTCAGCTAAGTTTAGACGTATGTTTATAATAAATAGAGTTAGCTTTTATTATGACTAATTTACACTGAGAAATTTACAATTTTTCATACATAATTAGTTTGCACTAGATCATGAATTCACATGATGGTAAATTAGTCTAATACCTAATACTTAGAGGTAATGATCAAGGAGTCATTACATTATATCTTTTTATTAAGTAATATCCTTTAATGGTAACACGAATATTTCAAACAACAGAATGTTAGACAAACGTTTAAACAAACTCCCGTGTTGTACGAGAGAGCAACAAGTGCCCATTTGTAGCTGTCAGTCGCGGCCCACGCTGACTGCCATACTACGGGTTAGAGCTTACTACACCCTGTATATGGCAGGTTACATTTATTAATCCAGTATAAAAAAAATTATAAAGTAAAAAAATAATTCAAAAAGTTATCCGTTATGGACTGTTTTCGCAAGGGACAGAATTCTTTTTTTGGGTCATGTGGACGGAACCCTTTGTGTGCGAGTTCGACTCGGATTTGACCGATTTTTTACTTACTAGTTGTTAAACCGGTCTTATTTAAATAAGTAGGTAATAGGTACCTACTATTATTCATGTAAAGTAATCATCGTCATCATCGGCCCACCAATTTTATTAGATATCGAGCACGCTTCTCCTTTCAGAAGGGTTTAGTATCCACCCGGATAAGAACGTTCTATATTCTTTCTAAAAAAAATAAAAAAAAATAAAAAAAAATATACCTACTACAATCCCCACAGAATGATGCTCGCAATCCGTACGCGTCGAGCTCGAGACGTCTGGACATCATTTTCATTAGAAGCTCCACTCGACTCCATTTATACTAATGTAGAGGTGAGATTGGATCGGGTGATCCGGACATTTTTCTTGTTTTCGCCACTAAAAATAACGTAAGGTGGTAACTTGCAGAATAGTGATTGACGAGATATTTTATTTGTGTTTTTTGAGTGGTTGATCTGTGACGTGCACGGTCATCGATCTGAGCTAAACAGCGCGCGAGCGAAAACAGTCATCCGTGCGTGTTAGAAAGGGGAAAACGTCTAGTTCAATTGTAGCGAGTAACCATTTGCTACGTTCCCAAAAAACAAGTTTTTGCACTAACAATAATAAGTGCGATATTTGGAAAAATAATCTGTGAAATCACTGTGAAGAAAAATAATAATTTCACTAAATGAAAATTATACAAAAGTAGCATTAATGCCCATTGCTTTCGCTAGTATCCAACCGGATAAGTAAATCCAGTGATGTTCTAGATACTAAAATCCCCTCAGAATGACGCTAGCAATCCGTACGCGTCGAGGTCGAGACGTCTGGACATCATTTTCATTAGAACCTCCACTCGACTCCATTTATACTAATGTAGAGGTGAGATTGGATCGGGTGATCCGGACGTTTTTCTTGTTTTCGCCGCCAAAAATAACGTAGGGAGGCTACTTGTGGAATAGTGATTAAGGAGATTTAGATTTCATGATTGATGAAGATTTGTGTTTCCTGAAAAATAAAATCGAGATACCTACTTACTACAGTATAGTTTCTGCAAAAATAGACTTATTTTTAAACGCACCAGATAATAAGTACTAGATATAGGAAATACTTAGAGGAAACTTGGTAGAAAAATTGTCTTTTTTTTTCAAATATTGAAACTCAAGGAATTTTTTCATTTTTGGATACAAAAAAAGCAAATTTTGGTAGGTAGGTAGGTAGGTATTTAAGGTGAAGGAAAACATCGCGAGGAAACCTGCATGAATTTTCCATAATGTTCTCAAAGGTGTGTGAAGTCTGCCAATCCGCACTTGGCCAGCGTGGCCTCATTCTGAGAGGAGACCCCTCCTCAGTAGTGAACCGGTGACGAGTTGATCATGTCGAGAGCACGTAACAACTACTACTAACATGCCATCATTAGCATTTTGAGGTTCGGGCTACTTGTTGCGTTGTGACGTCACACTCACAGTGACGTCACGCGCAGTCGTTCGTTACCCGCTTAGCTGTGGATCCGCGGTCATTTGTCTCCCAGTCAGTCCGGTGTGACCAGTGAATAACTCACTGACTGCGATTTTGTCACGAGTATTAGGGTGAAATCATTTAGCGACAAAATGTTGAGCCATTTTGCCATGAAGGAAGAATATGCAAGATACACCCATATTAAAAAATGCGAAAGTGTGTTTGTTTGTTCTTCAATCATGTCGCAACGAGTGAAAGTAATTTTTTACAAGGATATAATAATAAAATTAAAGACGTGGAGACTGTATAATATCAGCAGAGGCTACTTTTTATATCGGAAAATCAGAGTTCCCATGGGATTTTTAAAAAACTAAAAATGTAAAAACCATGATGTTTTAAAGTCGCGAGCATCATAATATAAAATACAGAAAAACCTAGGTCCCATTGCCGGCAAAAAGAAGTGAAAAGCTAGCAGACAGACAGACACAGATCCGTATCTATATATATAAAATTCAAAGTCCTGACTGACTGACTGACTGACATATATATCAACGCACAGCCTAAACCGCTGGTCCTAAAGACATGAACTAAGAAAGGATTTTTCGAAATTCCACCCCTAAGTGGGTTAAATGGGGGCTGGAAGTCTGTATGAAAGTCCGTCATTTTTAAAGTTATTTGCATGAGAATTGGTATTTGGGGTCTCGGTTACAAATGAAGAAATACGTGTTTCAGGATTTTTGGAAAATTCGCCCATAAGGATGATTAAAATAGGGGATGAAAGTTTGCATGGGAAAGTTTGAAACTTGAAATTTGGGAAGTAGGTTTTTTCTTGAGGTTAGGTGTCAGCTAAGAAACGACTATGAGAAAATCTCCGCCTAAAGGGATTAAATGGGGGTTGGAAGGTTTACTGTGTTATTCGGTGCTGTTCAGGGTGCGCGTCCTGATGTTATAATGTTTGTTTCTGAAAGAAAATGCTATTTGTTTCCTGTAGGCCACGCGGGCGAAGCCGCGAGCAGAAGCTAGTTTAAGTATAATATTAGGTATGGATATTGTATATGGAAGGGTCATGGTTTTTTTAATCACTGGGAAGCTTCTAGATAACATGAATATCAAAAGGAGGCTCAAAAGAACCAAGCCGTTCGAATTAGTGTTAAAAAGTACATCAGTGCAGCGTTTGTGTAATAGTTTATTTTTCTAGGTCACAAGAACATAGTGAACTGTAAGTACGTGTTAGAATAAACTAAGGACAGTTATTGGACTGTAAATTAGATTTGAAAATTAATCATAAGTAGAAGTTTAAGCTAGAATAATATTACTTATTAGCCCATAGGCTAGATGGTAGTAGTAATAAAGCTGCCATTTTATAATGGTGCTTTATGGTAGGAAAAAAAAAAAAAAAACTGGGACACTGATTTATACATATTATAAATAAGGTACACAGAAACACAAAAGTTGCAAGTATAATGAATTGCCCACCTAAATATTGTAGACCGATGTTATCACTCTAATCTCTAATTAAGTAATATGTTAATTAATTTAGCGCGGATCTGATTAGAGGGAAGGTTTCAACTGTTTGTCACCTGCTGCTATTGGTTGTCATCCATCATACTTGGGCTACATAAAGCGCAAGAAACACTGGCAGAACCGAGGCAGACGTACCTACGTATCAGTCGTATCCCTTGATTAATATTCAAACTAAACTTAAGTTTAACATTGGGACTGATTTTGAGCACAACTGAATTTTAGAGTCGCATCCTTTTCTTACTAATGCAATATGATAGGGACAGACACAGTTTGACAGACCTAAAAAATAATTTAGAGCTGTCCAACTTCGTGACTTTAGCTGCCAGTCGCGAGCCTACTGTTTTAGCGTGCACTAACATATCGTCTTAAAATGTAAAATTCATGTTCTGTCCTTTTTTAGCAATATTAAAAGAAAGCGGTGCAGATACCTACTCTAAATTTAGCCTAGAGAAAGACAACAGAATCGGTACCACTTTGTGTCAAATAGTCTGCGTGCTGACAGATGTCTCGTCACTCATTTAGTTCCGAGTACGCTCACATGACGCTCTACGTTGCTATCAGCGCCAAAATGGCTAAAATCAAGTTGCTTTAAAAACAGGTTTATTTTATTTATTTTATTTATTAGGAACACACACAATACATTAATTTAACACAAACTACGACACTTATAGACAAACACAGGCTGATAAATGTATCTATAAAATGTGTACACAGCATTTGCAAAATATCTAGACAAATAAAAAGAACTTAACTAACTACTTAACTAAACAATTAATAATTAAGTTACTTAGGAGATGAATATTTAAAAAAAGAAAAAGATGCAAATACCTACTTACTCTAAATTTAACCTAGAAAATGACAACAGAATCGGCGCCACTTTGTATCAAATAGTCGTGTTGACAGATGTGTCATCACTCATTTAGTTCCGAGTACGCTCACATGACGCTCACCATTGCTATCAGCGCCAAAATGGCTAAAATCAAGTTGCTTCAAAAACAGGTTAGCAATAAGCAGGTCCAGTGTACCTACTTGTATAAGTAGAGGTCAGTGGTAATACCTATAATAATATCGGTTTTAATCGCATCGGAACTATCGCAGTTGGTAATTGAACGCACTGTGGGGGGATCGTAAAGTGTCAGATACGGGGTTGTCCGCAGCGCCTCTGCCGATAAATAGTGGAAGCCGAGATAGGTCAAGCTGGAGTTATTGACGACAAGGGTCCACGCGCACTGCGGATTTTACTACGTGCGGTTCGATAAAAACGCATGCAGTGATTAACAAGGCCATGTGAGGTAGAGTCGGAGTTATTTACGAAGTGCGCTTACGGTTTTTACTAGCAGTTTGATCAAAGATTCATAGGCGTCATTAGATATTATATCGATTAAGACTGATTATGTAATGGTAACGATGTGCTAATTTTATCTTTCTAAAATATTTTAGCATTAAAATTGAGTAAAAATCAGATTTTTTAAATTGAAATTATAAATTTAAAATAATGCTATGCGCAATGACGGTTTTTACTCGCGGTTTGATCAATGATTCATAAGCGTTTTTAGATAAATGTCAATTAAGAGTGATTGTGTAAAGGTAACGATATGCTAATTTTATATTTCTAAAATATTTAGCATTAAAATTGAGAAAAATCAGATTATTTTTTATTGAAATTATAACTTTAAAATAATGCTTTCAAAATAGGGCCCACTAGGGCCTAGGCTATCACCGTTCAGTGTCGAGCAGTGTCGAGCTTAGCATGCGGTTATGCCGCAACAAATAGCAACAGTGTGAGTAGACCTCCGTTCCTAAGGAAGCCTGAAGGCTTTAATCTTAATGCAGTGAATGCCTACTGCAAGGATGCGGCTTTTTTTTGCATCGTGCAAGCCTTGAGTGTTGTATAAATAAGATAGTGTAATAGATATTCGAACTTGGTAGTAAACTTACTTTTTACTGAAGTTCAGTAATCTTTTACTGTGCTTTTTTACTGTAGATATAGTAGGCTTTAGTTATTTCAGATTCTCAGCGTTTAGGCAGGTATTCCTCATTGTTGAAAGTCATGACCTTTTTCTATTATTTTTTTTTTTTTTTTTTTTTAATATTACAATAAAACTTAAAGCTAGCCTTATCTAATTACTATATAAATCATGACCGCGTGGAATGGTGCCAAGAATACTGGCTGCATTTCCGCGCTGGACAGCCAGGCTGATCCGTTGCGCAAAAAATGAGCCAGCCCTTCTGTCACCAGATGAGGCTATAGCGGTGAAATGTCTCAAAAAAAATTTTTAGCACTAAGACTTCTATTAATTAAATAATTATTATTGTAGGGGTTTACTTCTTTGGATAAAAATCTGATAAGACAGCGCGATCTAAGATGTTGATTAATATCGTAATGATGAAAAGTAATGAATTTCCTTACTCTGCATAGAAGATCTAAGAATTATAATCCTAATCCTAATATCCTAATTCTAATCTATAATATAAAAATGAATCACTAAATGTGTTGCTGATCGCAAATCTCGAGAACAGCTGAACCGATTTCGCTAATTCTTTTTTTATAATATTCCTTGAAGTACGACGATGGTTCTTACGGAGAGAGAAATTTAAAAAAATTGAATCGACTGTTAGGCGGAACGATGTTCGCGAGGGCAACTAGTAATATTATAAATGTGAAAGTGTGGATGTTTGGATGTTTGTTACTCAATCACGCAAAAACGGCCTAACGGATTTGGATGAAATTTGGAATGGAGATAGATTATACCCTGGATTAACACATAGGCTAATTTTTATTCCGGACAATCAAAGAGCTCCTGCGGGATTTTGAAAAATGTAAATACACGCCGACGAAGTCGCGGGCATCAGCTATTTATTACATAAAATTGCAGGCAAATCTAGTTCTCGGTATTGCTAGTATGTATGTAATCGATTTCGTTGTATCGATTTTTGACATCGACTAATTAGCTGATAGGTACCTGATTGAACTATACAAAGTGTCGCTTGCTTTTTCTAATAAATCAATATCAAATATCAAGCAGATTTTATCTGGGAACAGATTTGTTATGTTTTTATAGTGTTTACCGATTTAGAAATAAAATTAATCGATGATTATAATCTTTTTTTTTATTCAGATAGAAGTTAGCCCTTGACTGCAATCTCACCTGGTGGTAAGTGATGATGCAGTCTAAGATGATAGCGGGCTAACCTGGAAGGGGTATGGCAGTTTTTATTAAACCCATACCCCTTTGGTTTCTACACGGCATCGTACCGGAACGCTAAATCGCTTGGTGGCACGGCTTTGCCGGTAGGGTGGTAACTAGCCACGGCCGAAGCCTCCCACCAGACCAGACCAGAAATTTAGAAATTATAAAATTCCAAACCCCTGCCAGGAATCGAACCCGGGACCTCCCACTACTAAGACCACAGCGCTCACCACTGCGCCAGGGAGGCGCATCTACTCGTGAAGTAGTAATTAATTTTTCGTAAGTTACAACTTAATCAAATTAATAGCGACTGCCCGCGCCTTCGCTTAGCCAAAATATAAATCCTCTTTATTCCCTATACCGTGGGAAAAAATCTGGCCTCATTCTGTGCCAGGCCTATGTGCCATGCCCATTGTCACTTCAGCTTCGCAACTATTAGATAACAAATGATATTAAGCTTATTTCGTGATTTAACGACATAAATTTTAATGTATATAACGGGTGCATACCACGATTAATTTTTGTTTTTATTTGTCGATATTTCAACCAAAAAAATACAAGTAAAAAAACAAGAAAGAGGGTAGTTCGTTACTGCCCTTGACCGTGCAATAGGGTTGAAATATCGACAAATAAAAACAAAAATTAATCGTGGTATTGTAACCTTTATACTGTGACGTTGTAAATTTTGAACTACTAACTAGCGTTTCGTTTTTAATAAAAATCAATTTTGTTCAAAGTATGTTGGTGCCACCTAGCATCAAGGTGCAGAACTACGCGTGGGTCGATGTTCAGAGTTCATTCGAGCCACAATAGATGGCGTTTGCTTCGTTGTCAATTGTCGTAAAAATAAAACAAAATAATTAAATAAAACCATAATATCATTTGTTTATTGTTAAGTCATTAACAAAACGGTTCTTATAATATATCCTTAGGTTCCGCAAATATTCAAAAATGAATTGGCTTCATGATCAAACTAAATGAGAGCGGCCACACTCGGGTTGCGTCTGGCAACACCGATTGGTGAGATTTAGAATTTTTCTGGAGTCAACATGTGAAGACGAATTTTTTCGTTCCAGGAAAATCTCACTCTTTTTCGCCCATGGCTTCGCCTGGGAAAATACAATAGTTATAAATTTAGTCATCCTAACGTATTTCAATGTTTCATCAATTATGGTGAGTGAAAAATCAAGTAATGTGGATTCGACAAAATGGCGGTTTGGTTAGAGAAAATCCTAATTTCATGATTTTCCCTTTCAGTTCCAGTTATTTTACCTTCCCAAATAAATGAGGATAATGGGGGTGGGTGGACTCCTGAAAACCATTGGTGGCCAGGAGTTCAATAGGTGAGTTGTGTTTGATCGGGAAAATTCCACGTGTCGAAATTTTCACACAGCACAAATTATAATCTTGTTTTTCTTTGTTACAGGGTTTCCGTTTGCGTTTCCGTTTTTAGTTTTCGGTTTTCGTATTTATTTCTTTTGCACATTCACGTTGGCAACTTAATTTCTATGGATAAGACTTGGTGAAAATCTTTGTAATGAAACATTTCGGTTGTGAAGAATCAAGTTAAATTGAGTTTTGGATCTTGGCCGATGCCGTCCAGCTACATTGCAGTCTTCGCACCTACAAGTAAGCAAATGTTTGTATCCTGGAACAGTTTAGTGAACCTTCTTAGTGTATGTGTACAGTAAGAACCCTGTCTTTACTACTGAGCTTTTATTTTGAAACAATTTTATGAATTTTACTGTGTCATTGTCTATTCCATGCCAATGGCATCTTAAATTTAAAACATAGATTTTATGTACTATCTACCTAAGGCATTCTAATGTATCTAAATTAAGTCTTGGCATTAAGCTAGAATAACTAAGCATTATTAGCCATCATTATGTATTAAGCGACCCCGGTAAAAGTTACATTAAAAACAATTTTGCCTAACATCTAGCAAATTTCATTTATAACACCTCATATACATTACAAGGGAGTCGACGGCTAGCTTCTATTCTTTACTAGGTAGATAGATCAAGTAAAGTAAATTATTTTTTTTTCCCTCTAATCTTTGTAAGGTGGTAGATTATTCCGTATCCGGGTATATTTCTATTCCGCCCAATTTACCACCCTTACAAATGGCGCCCAACGTGGGGCGCCATTATGGGGATGTTTTGTTGTTAATGACCAAGTTCTTTACTTGTGTCTCTGCACAGTTCTTACTAATTAGTTTTTTGAATTTTTGTCCGGAGCGGGTTTACTAATCGCCTTTTTACTACAACTTGGACATGTCTTTACTGTAAAGTTCTGACGTCCACACGAAAAACATCTAATAAATTTCGGAACTGTCCTGCAAAATTTAAAGGAATGGTTACCCTTGCCGCACTTGTAACATAGTTGTTTATTTGTTTTCGAAAAATCAGTGCCTTTACTTGTATCAACCTTAGGTGCAGGTGTGACTGAAAGTGTGTTTATCTGTTTTGTCACTTGTTTGTAAGCAAACTCTGAACTTAAAGTTGCCTTACTGTTAGTAGGCTCAGAAAATAAGGCGGAACGCTGCCTCGCAGCCTCTAGTTTGCGACACTTTTCCTTCAACATTGCGACAGACTTAATGTCAACAAGAGCTAATTGTTCTGAGTAAAAAGGGCGAATATTATGTAATAAAATTTGTAACTTTTGTTCTTCGGAAAGTGGTGTTGACAACCTTGAAAACATGCAAAACATTATAGCGAAATAGATAGACACAGGTTCTTCAGAGCCTTGTGTTCTTGCTCGAATTTCACCTAGCAACCTGTAGTCATAATCTACTGCATCAAATTCCTCTAAAAATAAAGTTCTCAATTCTGACCAAGACGAAACTTGACATTTGTTGCCTCTGTACCATAACAATGCTCGGCCTGTAAAAAGATGAAATGCAGAAACAAATAATTTTCCATCTGAAACGCCATAAGATCTTTTATATTCCTCAACGCGTTCGATGAAACTGCGCGGATCACCCTGTCCGTTGAAATTTAACTTCCACTTGGCAACATTTTTATCACCAGTGCAGTCAACGGCGGTACTCTCGGAATCCAGTGATTCGTCGTGAGACGACTCATTGTCAGCATCTAATCTGGAAATCAAACTCTGCAACTTTGTATGTAATTCACTCTTCCTACTTATTAAGCTGAGTTCGGAACACTGTATTCTCAAAATTCTAAAGTACAAATGTGAAGCTAAAGCTTTAGACCTACAGAGGGCATGTCTATCTTTAGTGTCAGAACACTTTTTTAATAAATCTTCTAAGTCTTGAAGTTTTTTAGTAATAACCCCTAACTCACTTTCAGAAGTGAAATCCGTCTCTAAAATTGATTCAGAAGGAATTTCCTGAATTAATTGTTTTAACTGTTTCTTTAAACCTAGCACTGTAGGTGCTGGAGTTTCGGAACGAATGGATACCTCATAACACAATTCGTCCTTCAAAAGTGAATGAAACTGGGCAAAAGTCTGTTCCATTGTGTTAAGTCAAAACACATTTAACAAAATATCGAGCTTGTGTAACTGTCTATGTTTAGCTTTATACCAGTTGGTTAAACACAAACACAAAAGAAGTTATTTAAACTATTAAATATACACAAGCAAAATACACAACAAAAACAATATTCTTAAGTCTATCCTAACTATTTTATCAATTATGTTCCTATTCCAAAATCTTGTTAATAATACAAGCACATATTATTACTAAAGTAAACAAAATATGACAAAATAAAACTTCCCAAAATTGAATAAATGATTGTAAGGTGCAGTATCACCTTTATGAGTACACAGTGTGTTACAACCTTTACAATTACAAAAGTAAACAGGCAACAAAGTTGCAATGAACTCTGAATAGCATATTATCTTTAAAAAAAACAAAGAGATTGTGCAATGGTTTGATGACTGTTACTTTACACTTTTAACACATAACCTAAAATACAACAAAATCTGTTTCTAAATGTCACTTTAAACTACTAGCATTCAATTAAACTTAACATGTTTTGTGTGTGAAGTAGCTTTTATCATAACCTTAACACAGCTCTAAACAAAATTCCAACAAAATAATGAAGTATCAAGTCACTGAAAAAAAATTGTTCATAACTTCATACTTGAACTTAATGTAATCTCTGAATATAGTTTATATATTTAGTTTCACAAGTTGTAACTCTTAGTATTTATAAATGTATGTGTGTAACTAGTTAACGGCACATAGCGTTTCAAAACTTTAATTATACTAAGTTACCGGAATTTTCAAACATAAGATGTACTTACTATTGAAAGCAATACCCAACAACAACTCAGTTAAGCAATGTTTATTACTAAACTGAAGGCAAACATTCACTTATACACCTCCAAGGTAAGTCAAATAACATAATTGAACGGCATAAACACCATTTATAATGTGTTAATTAAATAAGAAAAAACCACTGTTGGACTATACTCAGAAAATTACTTAAACTATCAAACAAAATTTCTAACTATTAGTTATTATTTAGTTAGTTAACCATAAAAAACAGCTTAGTGCTCTTTGCAATGTGTCACTACTTAGAAAATTGTACAATCAGCGGAGTACATTTCATAAAATTCACAAAATTTCTCAAAATATACAGAAATAACTATATAAAAAAACGTTCGGGCGCCATTTGTAAGGGTGGTAAATTGGGCGGAATAGAAATATACCCGGATACGGAATAATCTACCACCTTACAAAGATTAGAGGGAAAAAAAAATAATTTACTTTACTTGATCTATCTACCTAGTAAAGAATAGAAGCTAGCCGTCGACTCCCTTGTAATGTATATGAGGTGTTATAAATGAAATTTGCTAGATGTTAGGCAAAATTGTTTTTAATGTAACTTTTACCGGGGTCGCTTAATACATAATGATGGCTAATAATGCTTAGTTATTCTAGCTTAATGCCAAGACTTAATTTAGATACATTAGAATGCCTTAGGTAGATAGTACATAAAATCTATGTTTTAAATTTAAGATGCCATTGGCATGGAATAGACAATGACACAGTAAAATTCATAAAATTGTTTCAAAATAAAAGCTCAGTAGTAAAGACAGGGTTCTTACTGTACACATACACTAAGAAGGTTCACTAAACTGTTCCAGGATACAAACATTTGCTTACTTGTAGGTGCGAAGACTGCAATGTAGCTGGACGGCATCGGCCAAGATCCAAAACTCAATTTAACTTGATTCTTCACAACCGAAATGTTTCATTACAAAGATTTTCACCAAGTCTTATCCATAGAAATTAAGTTGCCAACGTGAATGTGCAAAAGAAATAAATACGAAAACCGAAAACTAAAAACGGAAACGCAAACGGAAACCCTGTAACAAAGAAAAACAAGATTATAATTTGTGCTGTGTGAAAATTTCGACACGTGGAATTTTCCCGATCAAACACAACTCACCTATTGAACTCCTGGCCACCAATGGTTTTCAGGAGTCCACCCACCCCCATTATCCTCATTTATTTGGGAAGGTAAAATAACTGGAACTGAAAGGGAAAATCATGAAATTAGGATTTTCTCTAACCAAACCGCCATTTTGTCGAATCCACATTACTTGATTTTTCACTCACCATAATTGATGAAACATTGAAATACGTTAGGATGACTAAATTTATAACTATTGTATTTTCCCAGGCGAAGCCATGGGCGAAAAAGAGTGAGATTTTCCTGGAACGAAAAAATTCGTCTTCACATGTTGACTCCAGAAAAATTCTAAATCTCACCAATCGGTGTTGCCAGACGCAACCCGAGTGTGGCCGCTCTCATTTAGTTTGATCATGAAGCCAATTCATTTTTGAATATTTGCGGAACCTAAGGATATATTATAAGAACCGTTTTGTTAATGACTTAACAATAAACAAATGATATTATGGTTTTATTTAATTATTTTGTTTTATTTTTACGACAATTGACAACGAAGCAAACGCCATCTATTGTGGCTCGAATGAACTCTGAACATCGACCCACGCGTAGTTCTGCACCTTGATGCTAGGTGGCACCAACATACTTTGAACAAAATTGATTTTTATTAAAAACGAAACGCTAGTTAGTAGTTCAAAATTTACAACGTCACAATACCGATACATTAAAATCAGTGCCCTTATTATAAATGCGAAAGTGTGTTTGTTTGTTGGTTTGTTGGTTTATTGGTTTGTTGGTTTGTTGGTCTGTCCTTCAATCACGTCGACCCGGTGCAACGGATTGACGTGATTTTTTGCATGGGTATTGGGTATAGATGAAGAGCTGGAGAGTGACATAGGCTACTTTTATCCCGGAAAATCAAAAAGTTCTCACGGGATTTTAAAAAACCTAATTCCACGCGGACGAAGTCGCGAGCATCAGCTAGTTAGTCAGCAAGAAAGAGGGTAGTTCGTTACTGCCCTTGACAGCTCAAACTTCATCTCTCGCAGCACCGCAGTCCCGTCGTGACCACGACCTCAATTGGGTTGAAATATCGACAAATAAAAACAAAAATTAATCGTGGTATATGCCCGTTATGCATTAAAATATTTATAAACATTAAAATATTAGATAACAAATAACAACTAACACTAATCAACATATTGTTTTTATATGGGTCCCAGACCTGAAATAAAATGATTTTATTTTATTTTATATTTTATTTATAACTATTAATAGTATTCTGTGCTAATAGGTATAGGTATGCATACCATTAAGTCACGTTCTAAATTTATCTTCTTCTTATCATTTTGATTGACACTTTATAACAGGCTAAATATAATAAATTATGTCTAATTGATTGAGTAATCTTTAATTGATAAAGTAGTAATTATAATTAAATAGATATCGTTAATTGTTATAATTACTGGTTACCTTTGATATTACAGTTTTAGCAGAAAAATAATGCTACGTAAGATCTAAGTTTTAATTAGTTTTTAATTTGGTTTTAGGATTCTGTTTTTATTTCAAAATAGGCTTGCGCTTGATAAAAATCATCACTGGTTTATTGGTTTGTTGGTTTGTCCTTCAATCACGTCACGACGGAGTAACGGATCGACGTGATTTTTGGCATGGGTATAGTTAAAGACCTGGAGAGTGACATCGGCTACATTTTATCTCGGAAAATCAGTTTCGACGGGAATTTTAAAAACCTAAATCCAGCGAACAAAGTTACAGGCATCATCTAATCTAAATCTGAATAATTAATAACGAAAAGGTGACTGACTCACTGACTGACTGACTGAAAGTCGGGCTGTAATTTGGCATGCAGTTAGCTATTATGACGTAGACATCCGCTACGAAAGGATTTTAGAATATTCAACCCCTAAGGGGGTAAAATTGGGGGTTGAAAGTGTAGTCCACGTTATTTATATTTCGTAAGCTATGGCAAATATTATATTATTTGACTCACCAAAGCAAATATTGAAAGTTTAGCAATAACTAAAGTTCCGTGATAAATATCTATGATAACCAGAATATTATGGCAAAACTGTCACCCGTGTTATCAGCTGACACTCGGGATTACCTACCATCTGCCGATTGATTGATCAGCAGATAAACTTGACGTCGATGTTTGAGTGATCATGAGCACTGATAACTACCTACTGCGAACCTCGATAAAAGCTCTCTCAAAAAAAACCGGCCAAGTGCGAGTCAGACTCGCGCACTGAGGGCTCCGTACTACAATCGTACTTTATCGACATTTGGCACGATAAATCAAAAACTATTATGCCTAAAAATTAATAAAAATCTGTTTTAGAATGTAGAAGTAAAGCCCTTTCATATGATAGTTGATACCCCACTTGGTATAGTAATTTTACTTTGAAAGTTGAAAATAGCAATATTTGTTCATGAACACAATATTTTAATTTTCTTGCGATGTAACCACAAATTCAGATTTTTCCCCTCATGTCTGTTATAAGACCTACCTTCCTATCTAATTTCATGATTCTATGTCAACGGAAAGTAGGTACTAGGTACCCTATAGGTTCCTTGATAGACAGCCAGACAGACAGACACACAGACAGACAACAAAGTGATCCTATAAGGGTTCCGTTTTTCCTTTTGACGTACGGAACCCTAAAAAGTTGGTCAAGTGTGTGTTGGAACACGCATAAGGTAGGTTCCGTAGTAGCCATGATAGTCGCTAAAAATGAAACGCTAAGATCTGAGTTTGTTGTGGGCTTCTTCTCAGACTAGAGCGCGTTTGGAACCCTCGTAACTTTACGTACTTAATCAACTATCAACTAATCATTATCTTACAAATTCAACAATTGACTATCAAAAAGTATCCTACCTACCTACAATACGCGCCAGAAAGTAATGTACATCGACCTTTAGAAGAAGATAGCAGATTTCTAGAGCATTGTCTCTGTCGTTGAGACCGACAAAACGTCATATAGGTATGAGTGCAGAAACAACGCTCTACAAAGCCGAAATGGCATTCTAAAGGCATGCACATTTTTGCTGACTGACAGACTGCAAATACTTTTTTAAACATGGCATAATATTGTATATCAAATCTGTGAAAAGAGCAACCGCCGAGTTTCTTGCTGGTTCTTCTTGATAGGAAAGGCATTCCGAACCAGTGATAGATAGATTTATTATTACTTTGTAACTACAATTTTTGGTACATGAATAATAAAAATAAAAATAAATAAATAAATAGATGCATTTGACGATTCAAAAGCACTTGTAAAAGTTTAATTGAACAAAAAAAAAATTTTTTTTTTACTTGATATAATTCTATTGGAGAGCGCACCACCACAGATGGTCGATTTACTATGAAAGTTAAAATGAATGTCACTATAGATTTCTTATTAAACTCAACCAAAAATTCTTTAGTGACGTACTATCAAGATTAATTGTATTGTGCGTCCGTTAACACTTGGGCAATCGGATGAACTTTTATTTTTTTATTCTTTTAATTTGATTCGCCGACCCGCGCTTGCGCTGCGGCGATAGTTTTGCCGTTATCTACCCACAATCACTCTTTCACTTGTTGATTACCGTTTTAAAGAAATTTGACAAATTCATTTCAAATCTTTAAATGGGCTCAATGGTCTCAATGATATTTCGGGCTCCATAATTGCTGCTACATCATGCTACCATGATTCTAGGTCTCGTTGACCTAGAATCATGAAATTTGGCAAATTGTGGTCATAGAATAGAATAGAATATATCTTTATTCAAGTAGACTTATTACAAGTGCTTTTGAATCGTTAACTAGTTTAATTAACCACTGGTTCAGAATGCCGTTCCTACCGAGAAGTACCAGCAAGAAACTCGGCGGTTGCTCTTTTCAAGTGATCAATTTACAATATATGTATACATCATGAACTAGTAATCAGCGTTTTAAATTTTCAAAGTAAGATAACTATACCAAGTTGGGTATCATATGAAAGGGCTTCAGTTGTACATTCTAAAACTGATTTTAATTTATTTTTATGCATCATAGTTTTTGATTTATCGTGCAAAATGTCGAAATAATACGACTGTATTTGAATCTGAAAACCGTGAATTTGTGGTTACATCACACAAAAAAAATTGTGTTCATGAACTAATAATTAGTATTTTTTTTACAATTTCCGAAGTAAGATCAAGTGAGGGATATTTTTATTTATTTTTATGCATCATAGTTTTTGAATCCCTATCTTGCAAAATGTCGAAAAAATACGACTGTAGTACGGAAACCTCATTGCGCGAGCCTGACTCGCACTTGGCCGGTTTTTTTACTATATAATGTAAGTACTTATAGTTATCATAATAATCACAATATACCTAAGTGTATTTCTAATTGTAGATACGATAAGAAGTCCAATGTGTGTAGAAATATCGGTGTTATCGATTTAACGAAATTATGTCAGTTGATAACCAAGTTTGAATAATTGCTGCGGCTCGGTGACTAACACAATAATCAATCAATCATTAATCATTCTGTTTGCGCAACCGTATGTCCGCGGTGGCCCCATTTTACTATTTTTATTGAATTTAACTAGGTAAGCTTGTTAGAGCCTCGATAGCTCAACGGGAGCGGACTGAAAACCGAAAGGCCGCCGGTTCAAACCCCACCCATTGCACTATTGTCGTACCTACTCCTAGCACAAGCTTTACGCTTAATTGGAGGGGAAAGGGGAATATTATTGAGCATGATACACTTGGCTCGTATTCTTTTTAAGAAAAAAAAGCTTATATTATGTGAATTTATGATAGCTAAAGAATAAAGGCTGAAGATGATAGATAGGTAAAGACGTTCGCTTCCTTTCGTGAGGTTTGGGATTCGATCCCTCTAATTTTTCATACATAACTGTGTTTTACTTTTACTTTGCATCGATATAAATGTCAAGATAATAATGTTCAAGCGAACAAAATTTTTCACGGTTTAAAAACCAAATAAATCAGCGCCACCTCTTAGATACTTACTAATGAACGACCCGTTTGAAATCCAGACGTCACTGAAGTTGCATTGGTGCATAAGCCAAAAACCAATGAGTCGGTGCTATTTTGTTTGTTCAATAACCCTGTCCATACGAAGTAATATATATAAGTCAATGCCTATAAATTAATCAAGTTAAAAGCCATCAATCTCCGCATATCAAGTTTCTAATACCAAGTCAAACGTTCGCTTGACCAAAAAATCCACGAGCTGTAAAACCAAAACCAAAAAAAAGTGAATCAAGACCGACTTTCGCTCCGATTATGAACTTATGAAGTTATCATACAAAGAGACTAAGCTAAAATGTAGAGCGGGCAATTGCCATATTTTCGTATCAAAAAACCGTGAATGAACCGTGGTGGTACCAATCGTGAAAAATAAAACTGGGGACATCTGTGACAAGTCTAACTACAGGCCGATTTCCCTTGCTACAGTTGTTGCTAAAGTACTTGACGGTTTGCTTAATACACAATTGGATACGTTCATTAAGCTGCATGACAACCAGTTTGGTTTCAGACCTGGTTTATCTACAGAGTCAGCCATATTGTGTCTTAAGCAAACTGTCCGGTACTATACGGAAAAACGTACCCCCGTCTACGCATGTTTTCTCGATCTATCCAAGGCATTTGACCTGGTGAATTACGACATCCTGTGGCAAAAACTGAAAGATACTGGAATGCCCGATGAAATTAACAGGATCTTCAAATTTTGGTATGAAAACCAGGTCAATGTCGTGCGATGGTCGGAAAGCTTTTCTAGGCCTTATAGGTTGGAGTGTGGCGTGAGGCAGGGGGGCTTAACCTCGCCTAAGCTTTTCAACCTCTACGTCAATGCGCTGATAGAGGCACTTAGCAGTACGCGTGTCGGATGTCATATTGATGGAGCGTGTCTCAATAACATTAGTTATGCAGACGACATGGTGTTGCTGAGTGCGTCTGTCTGTGGTATCACGAAACTGTTGGGCATTTGTGAGACCTATGCCCACAGTCACGGCTTGACCTACAATGTTAAGAAGAGTGAATGCATGGTCTTTCAGGCCAGGGGAAAAACACTTCCTCCCACTGTACCACCTATAAAGCTGTATGAGACTCCACTAAAGAGAGTGGAGCAGTTTAAATACCTGGGGCATGTTATATCCTCTAACCTGAAAGACGATGCAGATATAGAGAGAGAACGCAGGGCGTTGTCTGTTAGGGCGAACATGATCGTCCGCAGGTTTGCTCGTTGTTCTGTAGCCGTCAAAATCACTCTTTTCAGAGCATATTGCACCTCCTTCTACACGAGCAGCCTGTGGATCGATTACACGCAAAAGCAGTACAATGCCCTGCGTGTACAATATAATAATGCATTCAGGATGCTGATGGGGCTGCCCAGATTCTGCAGCGCGTCAGGGATGTTTGCCGAGGCGCATGTAGACTGTTTTTATACTACTATGCGAAAGCGGTGCACATCCCTGTTGCGTAGAGTCCGGTCCAGCCCCAACGGCCTCCTGAAGGTATTTTCTGACAGGACCGACTGCCAGTACTTGAATCACTGTTGTATGATTCACGTGCTGGCAAATCGATCCTGTCCTAATTTAAATAGTTATAGATTTTTTACTAACAAATAGGTTTAAGTTTCGTGTAATTACTAACACTAATATTAATAATTACTAACAATTAGGTTTAAGTTTCGTGTAATTACTAACACCAATATGATCCTTGTTGGTCGAAATAAAAACATTTTATTTATTTATTTTTATTTAAAAAAATGATGTAACGTTTTTGTCTTTGAAGGAAAGTCATTAAGATCCAGCCAGTTGCAAAGTCAAAGTCAAATCACAAATCATTTATTCAAATTGGGTAGGTATCATCAGTGTACACTTTTTGATGGTCAGTTGTTGAATTTGTAAGATGTAATGGTTATAATTAATTATATAAACTTAAAACTAAAGCCACCAGGGTTCCGAATACGTTCTAAATGCACCCAAGTCTAAGTCCACAACAAACTCAGTCTTCTGATTCAGTTGACCATTCCAAATCGTTTTGTTGAAATTTATTTTAATTTAAAACGATTCTTATGTATTCTATTCTAGCGATTGATAAGATTTTATGGCAGGTTAAGTGATAGGTTTGATAAAATAAAAAAATAAAATAAAAAATAATATAAAAATCCATTTATTTTAGGTATCTTCTTCACTCTGGGCTGGTTTCCGCACTTAAACGTTTCCGTCTGTTGTGCGTTTATTTTTAGGTATTTAACGTTGCATTTTAATGATTGTTGACACAAGAAATATTGAAGTTTCACATCTAACAGTACACACTACATTTTATTCTGAGCATTCGGTCCATACCTACTATTATTAATAAGTTATTGCTATTTTTATGACTGATATACAAATAAAAATCGTATTCTGAGACTTCGGAATAGACGATTTGACATAAGCGTATGTAGCCAATTGGCAAATTTATTTGGCTTATGACTTTTACCGCTTTTTCCTATCTATTACACATTCAAAATTCTTAAATGTCTTCGTAATCACCCGAAAACAGTTGAACAATTTTTTTTTCTTTTGAAATTGGAGAGCGTTCAAAAACGCGGCGCCACGGTGGCCCGCGCGGTCCGTGGTCCGCTCATTTCACTGCCCAATGGCTCGTGAACCACGTTTCTGCACGTTAATTGATTAAAACGCAGTGTGTCAATCCGCCGGACGAAGCTCGAAGGGATCGCGCAAACGCATCGATTTTGGGCGTGCGTACGTTCATTAATGTTTGGCGTACGTACCTCCCTGGTGTAGGAGACTGTCTAGTACGCGACAGGTCGGGATGGCAATCGGGGTATAAGACGGGGGACGCCCGCAAACCCGCACGTCTTGAAGCTGAAGTGGCAATGGGCAGAGCACATAGTACGTAAAACCGATAGACTTTGGGGTCTCAAGGTGCTGGAATGGCGACCTCAGGTGGACAGACGACATCAGACGAGTCGCAGGGAGCCGCTGGACCGTGGCGTGTGGAAGTCCCTACGTACAAGAGACCTACGTCCAGCAGTGGACGTCTATCGGTTGATGATGATGATGAACTGCCGTCATGCGTCGCTGTTGTGACGCAAGCTTAAAGATGCGCTGGGCCGGGTTAAACCACCCCGGGCGATCTAGTGCAGGAAGAGCTCATGGCTCCTGTCTGCGCAGTCTGCCTCTGAACGCTCTCTACAGTCTAATTTAAAACACGCGTGACGACAGCAGCACGGGAAGAAATTACACTGAACACGTGACTGCAGCACGCACGCACGCTGCAGCACGTAACTGCATTACGGCAACAACGTCCGGGAAATTTTGAATGTAAGAAACGTCACAGTGATGGCATCAACATGGTCCGTGAACGAGCAACTGCCTTCATTCGTCGCTATTGTGTACGCAAGCTTAAAGATGCGCTGGGCCGGGTTAAACCGCCCCGGGCGATCTAGTGCAGTGCCAGAATCGAATGAACCAGCTCGGTTCACATCAAAGGAACCGCTCATAGCTCCTGTCTGCCTTTGAACGCTCTCTAAAGTCTAATTTAAATGACGCGTGGCGCTATCGTGATGCTTTTGAATTATGGCACGCGTTGTGCCTAACGATAGACACAGTCTAGCTAGCGTACAGATTAGATATCATGCTACTTGTAGGGTCAAAGGCAGAGGGGAGAGGAAGAGATGGGCAACACGTCCCGTATCAATTGGATAACGGAATGATAGGGTTAAACCTGAGCAAGCGATTCTGAAAACAAACTTGAACCAAATAGGGTCTTGGACTGTACTAATAAAATGAAGTAATTTTTGTATAGCGGTAGTTTATGGGTCTAGAATTCATTATTAATTATTATTTTTCATTTTTACAAATACCTACACTTACTAAGGACTTAAGGTTGGTCCTTCAATCACGTCGCAACGGAGCAACGGATCGACGTGATTTTTAGGGTCCCGTACCTCAAAAGGAAAAACGGAACCCTAATAGGATCACTTTGTTGTCTGTCAGTCTGTCTGTCTGTCTGTCCATCTGTCTGTCAAGAAACCTACAGGGTACTTCCCGTTGACCTAGAATCATGAAATTTGGCAGGTAGGTAGATCTTATAGCTGACATTTGGGGAAAAATCTGAAAACCGTGAATTTAGGGTTAGATCACACAAAAAAAAAAATTGTGGTCATGAACTAATAATTAGTATTTTCAACTTTCGAAGTGAGTGACTATATCAAGTGGGGTATCATATGAAAGGTCTTCACCTGTACATTCTAAAACTGATTTTTATTTATTTTTATGCTATATTTATTAAGTTTTTGAATTATCGTGCAAAATGTCGAAAAAATACGACTGTAGTACGGAACCCTCATTGCGCGAGCCTGACTCGCACTTGGCCGGTTTTTGCATGGATATAGTTAAAGACCTGGAAAGTGACATAGGCTACTTTTTAACCTGGAAAATCAAAGAGTTCCCATGGGATTTTTAAAAAACCTAATTCCACGCGTAACGAAGTCGCGGGTATCAGCTAGTTGATAATATTATTATGGGTATTAAATAAATAATAAATAAAATAAAAATCTTTTTTATTCGTATAAACTTTTACAAGTACTTACGAATAGTCGGATGCATCTACCACTATCTATCACATCTATTACCCAGGGACCATTAACTTGTTGTTGTTCTGTTGTTGAATATAGTTTTAAATTAATTGGTATTGTGGCTAATTCCATTGTACACAATCTCTAAACTAAACTAAAATGTCACTCCTAAATCTATTGCTATCCCTTATGTAATGTTGCTTGCGGAAAAGGATGGAACTAGATTTAGGCCTGTTAGTTTAGTTTAGTTTAGAGATTGCGTACAAGAGAATCGGCCCCTACGTAGTATTATTGTTAATAGTTGATAGTTTATGATTCCGTGGCATCACCCGGCAAGCTGAAAATCAGCGCTGTACCTACTATGTTCTTGTGCATTAAGGCATACAGCATATCAAATCAAATCAAATCAAATCATTTATTTGCACGATTGCAGGTACAATGATGGTGTTACAGTGGTTTATTTACAGCTACAATCCGCCATACAGTAGGCATGCAAAATTTATTTTCTTATTATCTATTATTAATAAGCTATTTTTTTTACTTTTTTTTTTAGAATTATAATGTTCAACAGTCACATATCACATAATATCACATGTCACATAATAATTATCTACCTGTAATATATTAACCAAGAAATAATTTAAAAAAAATAGTCAATATAATAAAATCACATCAAGTCAACTCTAATTAAAATACCTTAAGATTACTATTATTATTACTACATAATTATAAATTAAATATTTTATTCCTTGTATTCAAAAAATTCTTTAACGGAATAATTCTGAGCTGGGACCCTTTTTCGGGTTGTGACATCCTACATGACAGTTTGTTCCGGCGCTTCTCTTGCTTGAAGCACGTTGGGCTTACGCTCAGGTGGAAGAAGCGCCGAAATAACCAGGTCTCAGTTGCAAGATGTGATGTGAGGCACAGTTTGTAAAATAAACATCTTTTCTTTCTTTCTTGTTTTGTAGTCCAACTGAAGTTGTATGATTGCTAGACAGTGTGTTGGTACCTGTAACAGTCATCTGTCGGACTTGCTGCCCGACAATCGGCATCGTATCCCGCCATCGGGCGAAACCATGTAATACGCTCGTACTTAATCAGATGAATGTCTGTGGCCAATTGGAAAACAGTGATCAAGGCAGTGGTCCGACCGCCGACGATGAACGAGAAACAAGTAGAACTAGAAATAATTGAACATGTTCAATTCTTTCTAGTTCTACTCGTTTCTACTAATACAGTCCAAGACCCTATTTGGTTCAAGTTTGTTTTCAGAACCGCTTGCTCAGGTTTAACCCTATCATTCCGTTATTCAATTGATACGGGACGTGTTGCCCACCTCTTCCTCTACCCTCTGCCTTTGACCCTACAAGTAGCATGATATCTAATCTGTACGCATGCATGTAGCATGATATCTAAGATGAACGAGAAACGAGTAGAACTAGAAATAATTGAACATGTTCAATTCCATTCGCAGCGATTTTACTCGCGGCGAGTAATTTTTAATCGCAGCGAGTAGCATGTCACACCTCGCGAATTTACTCGCGGCGATTACATTCGCAACGAGTAGTCGCTCCGTGTGGCTTAAGCTTTAAACGAGTTGCCGATCAACGAGAAGCGAGTGTGTAGTTTCGATAGTTTTGTCGCCGGGGTACAAGCGAGTGTGCAAGTGCGATGAGCGATTACTCGCCCCATTCGCTCGCGGTCGCTCAGTCCTGTGCAAACTTGCGCGCGAGTTTTTTTTTTTTTTTTTTTATTCATTATAGGCAAACGCTTGACCGCAATCACACCTGATGGAAAGTGATGATACGGCCTAAGATGGGACGCGTTTACCTAGAAGATGCCTATTCACTCTTGTTTTAAAGATACCCGGGTTGTAGTTACACGTGTTCAAGCGAGCGAGCATCGCTGAACGAATAATTATCGCTGAGCAAGTTTATTTTTGAAAGCTCGTCGCTCAGCGACAAAACTAGTAAAGCGAGTCGTCGCCGGCAGTGTGAACAGTCAGAGAACAACTTTTGATAAATGCATCTCTATCGTTTACACGGAATGTACTTACATTTATTGTGCGTTTCTTGAGAGAGAAAATCGCCGATAGTTAGTCGTTTTCTCGCCGGCGCAGCGGTCGGACCACTGCCTAATAGGAGCTCGTTCAAACCGCTCAAAGGACGGTGAGTTGACAGTTTTTCAGAGGGAAACAATGGATTAATTTCACCAGAATTCACCGTGAAATCGATATAATATTCGATCGTGGATGATAAAACATCGATTGGCGATATGAATGACACCGTTAAAGAAACTCAGCGAGTCGCAACGGAGTTAGGAATCTCGATTGTATCGCTAACAACGTAAATAGGTCTTGCGGTGATAATGCGCCACCTTTCACTCAAGTGTGGACTCTATTGTGTTCATAATACCCGTCATTGTTGATTGGCGGAAGTTTTCGGTTGAATATTAGATTTTTAAAAGAAATCAATAGATAATTTAAAAACCGGCCAAGTCCGTGGCGGGCCACGCGCAGTGTAGTAATCATCAGTACTATCCACCTGTCTTCGTTTTTGCGAGCGTTCTGGTTACACCCTGTATAATATTTCAGAACATGTTATACCTACTGATGTTCTGTTCTCTTTGTCCACAGAAGAAGCAACAAGCCCAGAAGGCGTGAAGGAGCGTGAAGAGCGGGAGCGGGGCGCGCGGGGCGGCGGGGCGGAGTCCCCCGCGCCCCGCGCCTCCCCGCCGCCCGACGAGCGGGACATCGAGCACAGCATCCCGGCTACCCTCATTCAGGACCCCAATGCTGAGAGGTGACTTTCCTTTATTCATTACTAGATGATGATGATGATTTTGGTTTTTAAAAATCCCGTGGGAACTCTGATTTTCCGGGATAAAAAGTAGCCTATGTCCTTCCCCGGGATGCAAGTCAAAGTCAAAGTCAAGTCAAAGTCAAATGATTTATTCAAAATAGGTAATAAATTGCTCGTATTGATGGTCTGGTATGGTGTTAGATTTCTATCGCTATACCAAATTTTGTTAAAATCAGTTGAGCGGATGGGCCGTGAAAGGCTAGCAGACAGACAGACAGACACACTTTCGCATTTATAATATCAGTATGGACTAGCGACCCGCCCCGGCTTCGCATGGGGTGACTAATGTGGTGACAGTGAGGTGATTCTTCCGACATTTTGTTCAAATATCGTCATATTTCAACAAATTAACACAAACCAATATTAAACTATACCTATAAACCTTCCTCTTGAATTAATCTATCTATTGGTGAAAACCTGAAAACCGCATTAAAATCCGTTGCGTGGTTTAAAAGATTCGCGTTCATACATACAGACAGCGGAAGCGACTTTATTTTATACTATGTAGAGATAGGCAAACGCTTGACCACAATCACACCTGATGGAAAGTGATGATGCGGCCTAAGATGGGACGCGTTTACCTAGAAGGTGCCTATTCACTCTTGTTTGACTTTCCTTTATTCTAGAATCTAGAACATTTTTCCTTTCCTGTGAAAAGGAGCCCGAATAGGTTCGAAACTAGTCCGACTTATAAGTCCCGCAAATTGCTAATGCGCGTGGCCGCCATTTTAGTGACGTCGGCACTAGGCTGAAGTTTCGAGCTGATGGTATATTTTTGTTTCGGCTGACGTCAAAATGACGTCATTTCAATGTTAATGAGACATGGTTCCAGCGCAATAGCAATTAGCGCGACTTATACGTAAACGTACGGGATCAGCTATATTCTCCTTTTTAGGGTTCCGTAGTAAACAAGGAACTCTTAGTTTCGCCATGTCCGTCCGTCTGTCCGTCCGTCCGTCTGTCCTCGGTTAATCTCAGAGACTATTACTTAGTGCTAGACATCTATAATTTGGCAAGGGTATAAATATTAATCACGCCGACAAAGTGGTGAAATAAAATTGTGATAAATATTTTTTTTATTGATCACTACAGAGCACGGGTCTCCTCTCAGAGTGAGAAGGGTTTGGCCATAGTCTACCACGCTGGCCATGTGCGAATTGGTAGACTTCACACACCTTTGAGAACATTATGGAGAACTCTCAGGCATGCAGGTTTCCTCGCGATGTTTTCCTTCACCGTTAAAGCATGTGATATTAAAAGGTGCGTGCCCGGGATCGAACCTCCGATTAGAAGACGGACGTTCTAATCTTCTAATCACAAGGCTATCACAGCTGTCAATCATTTTTTTAAAGAATATTATCCTGTTTAATTATTACTAATATTCCCCCTTTCCCCTCCAACTAAGCGAAAAGCTTGTGCTAGGAGTAGGTACGACAATAGTGCAAAGGGCGGGGTTTGAACTGGCAACCTATCGGAATTTGGTCCGTTCCTTTACCGTTGAGCTATTGAGGCTATCATTAGACCCAAAATAAGCGAAAATAAACTATAGAGCTACAAATCCGAGATAAAGGCCACGTTTCAATAAAATCACAACATCCGAATGCCACCAGTATCACAGTATCTTCTCCGATACATTCATAACACTTCTGACACGAGCGCATTGTCTACTTGACGGTCGGTGGTCTCCGCTTCAATCCGTAGTGTCCACTTTAACGATCCCATTGTTTTCGATGATCAGTTGTCAACGGACTTGATTCAACCAATCACGAAAACCTCAACAACAACCCTTATCACTGAGTAATAAAGCTCTTTTTTGAATGAGCGAAGGTTCTTATGTAACCAGTCGTCATCCAATCACAAAAACCTCAACAACCCTTATTACGAAGTAGTAAAGCTCTTTTTTGAATGAGCGAAGGTTCTTATGTAACCAGTCGTCATCCAATCACAAAAACCTCAACAATAACCCTTAACACTGAGTAATAAAGCTCTTTTTTGAATGAGCGAAGGTTCTTATGTAACCGGTCGACGTGTGAAATGAATGAAGTCGCGATAGTGACGGCTAGTAGGTAGTGACACTAAAAATGATCAAGAATTCTTCATTTGACACTCCATCAATATCTGTTTTATGTTTTACTAGCTTATGCTCACGACTTCGTCCGGGTGGACTATACTTTGCAGATTGCCCATTTGCTTAGGAGCTTTGCCCTATGGTTTTGGTTTTGTTTTTTTTTTAGACAAATAATTACCTTTTTATATTCTGCAAACGATTTCCATTTATTCAACCTGGTTATAAAGAAATCTTATTAATATATATATTATATAGCTGTTCGTGCTGATTCACTGACTGACTGACTCACTCATTGATCACCTCTCCTGAACATTTTTGTATGAATTTTTTTTTTTACTGATATATTCATATAGAAAACAAAAATTCATTCGGAACAAAAATAAGGAGAGAGCTGATGATTGAGGAAATGTCATTCGAAACGTCATCCAATTGCCAATGAGCTGAAAAAAAAACTAAATGGCGAAAAAAGATGGCCGCCATACAAACGTCGTCGGTGTCTATCTCTGAGAGTATAAAAGATGGAAGAGTAGTTTCTTCGCAAAAGATGATCAGGATCTGAAGGTCTACTCGATGAATAGAAAAAAAATTCAAGATGGCGGAATTTATTTTTCCATAGAAAATGTATGGCAAATAATGTTCACATTTTGAAAGACCAACGCTGCTTGCTCGCGTGGGTGCGCGGACCACTGAAGTGGTCCGCGCACCCACGCGCCCTACTAGTTCTTTATGTTGCTGATATTGAGGTTATATTTAATCAATACTTCTTCTAAATAAAAGGATGTTTACGATTCTAACAGTAATTGTGGATATTTTCAATGATAGGATGAAGGAAAAGTCGTATACCAAATCGTAAAAAATAACACATTTTTTAAAATTAATTTAAGTTTTGACACGACGCGGACGCCACAAAAGAGGGACCGTTTACGGGAGATCTCCTTTCAAACCCCTAGTTTACCCCCTTGGGGGTTGCATATTCAAAAATCCTTTCTTAGTGGATGTCTCCCGATCCGTCCAGTAAGTAGTTTGAGCTGTGCGTTGATAGATCAGTCAGTCAGTCAGTCACCTTTTCGTTTTATATATTTAGACTAGCTGACCTGTCCCGGCTTCGCTCGGATGGAATTTAGAAAATCAGCGTGGGGGTAGAATTCCCAAAATTTCAGAATCGCCTATTTCTTCATTTATAACCGAAAATCCAAACACCAATTTTCATGGAAATAACTTGAGATATGACGGACTTTCATACAAACTTTCACCCTCTATTAATTAACCCACTTGGGAGTAAAATTTTCAAAAATCGTAAAATTTTATTTTTAACCGAAAATATACCAATTTTCATCGATGTAACATTAAAAATTACGGACTTTCACACAAACTTCCAACTATTTAACCAAATTTGGAGTTTAAATCCCAAAAAATATTTCTTAGTGGGTGCATGCGTTATAAAAGGTATCCTCTAATGTCAAAATTTCATATTTCTAACCCCAGCGGTTTAGGCTGCGCGTTGACAGATCAGTCTGTCTGTCAGGACTAGTCTTTTTATATATACAGGGTGTAACCACATCGCTGGCTAAATCGAAGACAGGTGATACAGGTACCTACTGATGATTATTGATAATATGATAACACAAAAAAAGTCCTATAATTTTGTAAAAGTTTACGATATATTGCAAATAAAACATCTGACTGACGCCAGAGATCAACGAACGTTGCGAAATTAGGCCATTCGGAGTCAATGCCACGTTCTAGGCGGGGCATTAACCCGAGTTTTGCACGCTATACATTGCGGGTTTGAAAAATACTAAATCACTAAAACTACAAAATGAGGCAAATGGTTATAGGTATTGGATTGTGTTTAGGTAGTACCAGTGGCGTGCAGATCATAGAGGCATAAATGCACTGCTTACCCCAGTTGTATATGTTTTTCATTATGATCTGCCAGTAAACAGGTTCCTACCTAACTAATGCCTAGCCTGGCTTCAAATCCTGTGCACGCCACTGGGTAGTACAACATTAATGCTAAGTTTTTGCTAGCGTTCTGGTTACACCCTGTACAGGCACTACCTATACTGAGTGTAACCTAAAATTTAAATAAAATTTAAAATTTAAATGTAAAATTTAAAGAAAAATTAAAAAAATATTGTCAAACACTATAGTTTTAAAATATATTGTACATAAGTTTTATTATTGTATAAATTCACCGTATCTTAAATAATGTTTCCTTCTATATTTATGTTTAAAATTGTTCTCATGTAAGTGAACTTTTGTTCTTTTTTGAGAAAATAAAGTCTTTAAACCTAACCTACCTAGTTAAACTCAACGATGCCGATGCAGCGAATGCGATGGATCACCTCTAGCGAGCTATAATTATCGCCAAGATAAAGCATGGGTGTAGATTTTTTTAAACTATATTTAAGTATGATTTATCACGCCGCATTAATGATCTTTTTGTGAATTTAATCCCACCATAATTGCAAACCGTTGTAATCTATTACTACTGTAGATTATTTTAGTGACTGGTATTAGACAGGGTCCAGTAATCAGAAAGGGCTGATGAACTTGACGTCCTCTCTGGCGCACTGGTAAGCACTGTGGTCTTATTAGTGGGAGGTCCCAGGTTCGATTCCCGGCAGGGGTTTATTTTATTTTATTTGTCCAAGAACAGCCCACAGAATTACACACTCAAAATTATACAAAATGTTATCGAGTTTTACAGGTCCTGTGTAACGCTAATTACGGACCGTTACAACGAGCATTAAATAGAACAAGTCGTAGGTACATTAAAATAACCTAACCTAAACATGAAAAATATACCTAAGCTATAAAATACAAACTGAATATTATAATTTATAATTAAATCAATACTAAGTTAAAATTGAAATTTTATATTCTAAATTTCTGGTCTGGCTTCAGCCGTGGCTAGTTACCACCCTACCAGCAAAGACGTGCCGCCAAGCGATTCAGCGTTCCGGTACGATGCCGCGTAGAAATCAAAGAAAGGATCATGGTTTAATAAAAACTGCCATACCCCTTCCAGGTTAGCCCGTTCCCATCTTAGATCATGAGATGCATCTTCACTTACCACCAGGTGAGATTGCAGTCAAGGGCTAACTTGTATCTGAACTAGCTTATGCCCGCGACTTCGTCCGCGTGGACCACACATATTTTAAACCCCCATTTTACACCCTTAGGTTTGATCTTTAACTATGAGATTTTAACATGAGCTTAATAAAATATGTCATACTGCTAATTGCAAAAATATTAACTACAAAACTTCTTTATAGACACTTCAAAACTGACAGAGTTTCATAGAAACTTCAAACCCCTATTTTACCCCTTTAGGAGTTGAATTGTGAAAAATCCTTTCTCAGCGGACGCCTACGGTTGAATTTTCTAAAATTCTTTCTTAGCGGATGCCTATGTCATGATAGCTATCTGCATGCCAAATTTCAGCCCGATCCGTCCAGTAGTTTGAGCTGTGCGTTGATAGATCAGTCAGTCAGTCAGACAGTCAGTCAGTCAGTCACCTTTTCGTTTTATATATTTAGATTAAAAAAAACTCCCTGTCACAGTAGGTAGTATGTACTACGGTCACAGTATAAGGAGACTCAGTAGTCTACATCTTTGATCTCGTGGTAAAGGTTTTGGCATTACTATGGAGATCCCGGGTCACTTGTCACCCCTTACCGCACGTGGCTCTGTCTAGACGGCTTCGTCGAAGCTCTGGAATGCATTGTCCGTTAGCGGATTTGTAGTTGTTTTTTAATTAATTTTTTTAAAAAGAATATTAGCCATGTTTAAACGACTAATATTCCCCTTTCCTCTCCAACTAAGCTTCAAGCTTGTGCTAGGAGTAGGTACGACAATAGTGCAACGGGCGGGGTTTGAACCGTCGACCTTTTTCGGTTTTCAGTCCACTCCTTTACCTGTTGAGCTATTGAGGCTTAAGCATTGTCTCTGTCGTTGAGTCCGACAAAACATCACATATGTATGAGTGACAGAGACAACGCTCTACAAGGCCGAGATGTCATTCTAAAGGCCGATGTTACAGTACGCGGCCAAAAGTGATGAACATCGATCTTTAGAAGGAGCAGATTAGTAGAGCACTGTCTCGGTCGTTGAGACCGACAAAGCGTCATATGGGTATGACTGACAGAGACAACGTTCTACTAAGATGAAATGTCATTCTAAAGAACTGTAGAACATTGCATACCACGGCATTAAGGCATAGATATAATAATTATTATCCTTTTATTTGTTCTTATAACAATGCAGAGGAAATTAATATTGATACAGTTGGCATACGTTAACTAAATCACCTAGGTACTTAAAATGATACGGCCATGAAAATGTTCTGAATAAAATGTAAGGCATCAATGCGTCGGTTATAATAGTGTTTGTCACTTTTTAGAAACACTTCAGTGCTTTGAGAATCAGAATAAGTAAGTACTATGTCTCAATATAATTAGACTAGCTTTAGAAAAATTCTTTCAAGTTAAATATTCTATTCTTGACATATTAGTCTGCACACTTTTATGTGTAATTATTAAGAGATATATCGATTAATTAGTTCCCAACAACTTAATTAGGATTCTAATATTTCTTTGGAGCATTAAAAACCGGACTTTAGTTCTCAGGTAGGATGCTTTTTGCGGGTGCAATGTAGTCTATATCGTGCTTGGATGTAGGAATATCGATCTTATTGTTAAGTGGTTATGTGAAATGTTAAGTTTTTGAAGTGTAGGTTGTGTGTTGGCTCCGTGCCGTCCCTGTTCCATCACTGTCAATTAGCTGCAGTAAGGAGACTCCATCAATCATAAACATTCTCTACAGAGCGCCGAGGCATCCATCCTGAGGGTCTATTGTTTAGATTTTCGAGTTTCATATCTACACTAATATTATAAAGAGGAAAACTTTGTTTGTTTGTTTGTTTGTTTGTTTGTTTGTTTTTTTGTTTGTTTGTTTGTTTGTACTGAATAGGCTCAAAAACTACTGGACCGATTTTAAAAATTCTTTCACCATTCGAAAGCTACATTATCCACGAGTAACATAGGCTATATTTTATTTTGGAAAAAAAATAGGGTTCCGTAAGATATTTGGGTTTTTCGGACACAAGGTGTAAAAAATCAACCAGAAAAGTTACTTATTTTGCGTACGCTGCCTAAACTATAAAAGATAGAACCATAAAATGTTCTAATTAATTGTAGATCTTATAAATATCTACAAAAAAGTCCGCGACACACTATACCCATCTATGTCGAGTGAGGCACAGCAACCATTTTTTTATTTAAAAATCTTGAATTTTTTTTTGACTACATTTCAACGCGTTTATTTTACTCATGCTATTAATCCTTATCAAAATAAATGATTTCATCACTAAGAACAGTTTATGGAGATAATATTTGGTCTTTGAATGATTAAAATTAGACGTTTGGTTTTGAAGTTATGGCGAAATTAAAATATTACGATTTCTGCTGCACGGCCCGTTGTATTATATATAGCTGATCCCCGCGGCTTCGCCCGCGTAGATTTAGGTTTTTAAAGATCCCGTATAGCCTATGTCACTCAGGAATAATGTAGCTTTCTACTGGTGAAAGAATTTTTAAAATCGGTTCAGTAGTTCTAAAGATTACCCCCTACAAACAAACTTAACGACATTACCTCTTTATATAATACAACGGGCCGTGCAGCAGAAATCGTAATATTTTAATTTCGCCATAACTTCAAAACCAAACGTCCAATTTTAATCATTCAAAGACCAAATATTATCTCCATAAACTGTTCTTAGTGATGAAATCATTTATTTTGATAAGGATTAATAGCATGAGTAAAATAAACGCGTTTAAATGTAGTCCAAAAAAAATTCAAGATTTTTAAATAAAAAAATGGTTGCTGTGCCTCACTCGACATAGATGGGTATAGTGTGTCGCGGACTTTTTTGTAGATATTTATAAGATCTACAATTAATTAGAACATTTTATGGTTCTATCTTTTATAGTTTAGGCAGCGTACGCAAAATAAGTAACTTTTCTGGTTGATTTTTTACACCTTGTGTCCGAAAAACCCAAATATCTTACGGAACCCTATTTTTTTCCAAAATAAAATATAGCCTATGTTACTCGTGGATAATGTAGCTTTCGAATGGTGAAAGAATTTTTAAAATCGGTCCAGTAGTTTTTGAGCCTATTCAGTACAAACAAACAAACAAACAAACAAACAAACAAACAAACAAACAAACAAAGTTTTCCTCTTTATAATATTAGTGTAGATAAAGAGGTAATGTCGTTAAGTTTGTTTGTAGGGGGTAATCTTTAGAACTACTGAACCGATTTTAAAAATTCTTTCACCAGTAGAAAGCTACATTATTCCTGAGTGACATAGGCTATACGGGATCTTTAAAAACCTAAATCTACGCGGGCGAAGCCGCGGGGATCAGCTAGTTTCTAATATAGCGCTCGTCTCGTTTCGTTTGTGAATGGAATTGATGGAAAATTCAATAAACTTCTGCTATCTAGATCCAAAACTAGTAGATATTTTGAGATGTTTGTATTTAGATTTTCGGGGGTTTTTAATGTTTTGTTCATTTGTGACATAAATTAAAGAAGATTTCGTTTTTAGCCATTAGGCCTATAGAGTTTACTTGCTGTCATTGGAATTAGCGTTAAATATTAGTACATGTATGAAATTGATTTTTACTAAAAAAGACTAATCTAAGGGATTTTTGAAAATTCAACCCCTAAGGGAGTAAACTAGGGGGTTGAAATTTGTGTAGTCCACGCGGACGAAGTCGCGAGCATAAGCTAGTTTTATAATAAAAGTTCATATAAGTACAATATTGTATTTAAGTATGTATTAAAAAACTCCGCACCTTTATTGCTTCGTAAACATCTGTGCCGGTTTTAAAATTCACGTTGTAACTGCGAAATTATTCACACAGTATCAGGTGTCCCCAAAACTGACTTACACCCGCACAATGCGAAACTAAACACTGACAGTGCCTTCGAGATGCACCACAGCCTAAAAACTAAATGAATCTACCGGTAAATCAAAACTCGAACTGTTCGCACCATAGATTTGTGACATTGAAGTTTGTGTGAATTGAAAAAGTCGTTAATCATTATTCATTACTCATTGTAAAGCATTTTGTAACAAAAACGTGAAAAAGAAAAAAAATTGTGTGTAAATATAGTGTGAACACGAACTTTGTCTATTAGGTAAGCTTGGATTAATATCCTTAAGTTTTTTGAACCCCCAAGTCGTAGATTTTAATCTGCAGTAGAACGCTTTATGTATGGTTTTAAAATTCACGTTGTAACTGCGAAAATATTCATACAGTATCAGGTGTTCCCAAAACTGACGTACACCCGCACCATGCGAAACTAAACACTGACGGTGCCTTCAAAATGCTTCGGGACAACTCTACATTACACCACAGCCTAAAAATTGTGTAAATCTACAGTAAATCAAAACTCGAACTTTGATAATTATACTCAAGTTCTTTTGAATCGACTAATTCGTAGATTTTAATCTGATTTGCAATTTATGTTTGATGTAAAACTTCTTCAGGCACGACTTGAGAAATTGCTTGGGACTTGGGAGTAACTTAAAACCTTTTCGGACGTATGTATTCATAGGTCATTTCCGCCAAAAATGGCCGCCAAACAGATCAGCTGTTTCGACTATTCTTTTATCGAATTGGTGGTATAATACCAAGCAATTTTTTTGACTACAAATTATTTCGGCTGTAAATTATTTTTATAAATCGCTTTTCGTAGGGATTTTCTCGGGGTTGGGATGATTTTAATACGGTGTCCCAGGTCTTTCCGCATTCTGTTTTATATTTTATATGTATAGAATTTTTAGGCTGTGGTATATTTTAGCACTATTTCCGATAGCGTGCGTGACATGACGTGACGGGAGTGAAAAGGAAAAAAACAAAAAATGTCACCATATTAAATGCGAGTGAAAAGGAAAGAAACACGAAATGTCACACATAAATACGAGTGATTGATTGACCCGCAGTCGGCTAATGCTTATCGGAAGCAATAAACAGCTGCGGTTGTGAATATTTCGTAACGTTTTTTTTTTAATGAGAATCCTACTTTGTGTTTATCGTGTGTGTCGATTCAGTAGGGATTCCATAGTTTAGTCAATAGTAAGGATAGTATGATGTCTCTTTTTACACTGTGACTTATATATATTACTAGCTTATGCTCGCGACTTCGTCCGCGTGGAATACATAAATTTCAAACTCCTATTACACCCCTTAGGGGGTGGAATTTTCAAAAATCCTTTCTTAGCGGATGCCTACGTCATAATAGCTATCTGCATGCAAAATTTCAGCCCGATCCGTCTAGTAGTTTGAGCTGTGCATTGATAGATCAGTCAGTCAGTCAGTCACCTTTTCCTTTTATACATACTGTAGGCGACGCAATTACCTTATTGTCATTCCTTTTTTATTTTTCTAAATAAACGAAAGAAGATTCGAGAACGCGCGGACTTCGACCATATAATTTTATAATAGGCGCATCGCCTCAGTCAGCCAATGCACGCGATCGTGGCAACAGTCAGTTAGTTTCTCGAGTCTCACGTATCGAATAACCCAGTGTTTTATTTTATCGCCTACACATACTTAGATAATAGGTATATATTTAAGAAGAAGATAGAGAGATATTTAAATAAAGCTCGATACATTAAGATACTCATAATTTGTTTCTATTCGGGGACACTAGTGAATAATATCAAATTTTGTTTTTTTATAATTTTCAACTATAAATCGGCCAAGTGCGAGCCAGGCTCGCGCACTGAGGATTCCGTATTACAGTCGTATTTTTTCAGAAACCAAAGATTTCGATAAATGTTGACTTCCGGGACGTGTCCTGTTCTAGAAAAACGTTACACCACTCTTGTCTAATCCCTTCAAGGCTAAATGATAATTTACGTTAGACAAGAATTGTTATTCTTTGAAAAATGTTTTAACACGTGTTATCAACAAATAAATTTATGACAATTATTTGAATAATTACATTGTACCTAATTATAATAAAATTAACGAATTCATGACTGATTGGTATCATCCACATCAGTATTTCCTACATACCTAGGTGCATAACAAATGACAATAATTCCTAGGAAAACATTTTCAAAAATTAAATTGACTATTCATTTTCAAAATACAGGTTTGTTGGTAGCCATGATTGCTAGTCTTTTTCTATATATAAAAATGAATAGCTAAATGTGTTGCTGATCGCAAATCTCGAGAACAGCTGAACCGATTTCGCTAATTCTTTTTTTCATAATATTCCTTGAAGTACGAGGATGGTTCTTACGGAATCGACTGTTAGGCGGTATGAAGTTCGCCAGGGCAGCTAGTTTCTAATAAGAAAACTAGTGGATTTCAGACTGAATTTAATTTGCCTAATGTTATTTTGATATCTCTCAAATTTTTCTTAACAATAATAAATTATTGTAATTATCGTCTAATTGCATTTTTTATTATTAAGTATAGATCTAGGATTTTTCATCCTAGAAAAATGTGGCATACCTACCTAAGTAGATACTCATAATCATTATTGAAACCAAAAGTAGGATCTTATCGTATAAATGGATCAATCAACTACTCGATTAGCTTTGCGATATTTTGTAAATCAAATTACATAGTAAACCTAATTGGTCATCGCGAGTTGTCTAGTTGCCATTGGTGTCACGACAGTGAGTCAGCTATGCGAAGGAGCTCGCGCTTGTCGGGCGGCTGTCATCGAAACGATCGCCCGTCATTGCACGTCCACCTCGCGCATAGCACGCACGCTTGCATTACGCAGCGAACCACCCCTCGAAGAGGTGTGCATATGCCTATCTCTCTTCTCCGCGCTGATTCGTCGGTTGACGAAGCCTCCGTCTCGCTCTAGTGAGGGGCGTGCGGGGAGGGGGCGCTGCAGGCGGGTCGTAAATCACGCGGCGTCTCATTCCACGCGGGACCGCCGCTGCCGCCGCAGGCACCGCGCACTTCCCTCCCGACCGCCGGCTAAACGGCGCGTCTTTCGCGACGTGTTTACATTCACTGTTGGGAAGTTCATTTTGTCTTGTAAAAAGTGATTTTGACTCAAGTGTTGTTTGATTGATGGATCCGAGAACGTTTCGACATCGACAGTTTGGAACAAACTGAAAAGATTTCGTCCAAAATGATCGTCGAGCCCGACCACGTGAGGTAGGACTTCTTTGTGCAAGTGTTTTTGATTGTTTTTGTAATTATATTAATTCGATTGTATCTATAGGACGGGTTTTTGTTGTCCTCATTTTTTGTTGTATTAAATTTGAATATTATTTGTTTTGTTTCCACTAGACTTCTGTTTTTGAACTTGTGTTTTGTCTTCAACTTACCGTTCATTTAGATAATGTGCATCAATCTGATAATTTTCACTGATAATACTGAAATTATCATTGATAAAGATCTGTTTCTATATTCATTACTTTCGCTATCTGGAAAACTGTTTCGACGAAATTGCAAGTCGATTATAAATTTTATCTTTATTATGTTCAATTAAATGTAATTTCAAACTACGGTTCTTCTAGTTTGATATAGTAAATTAATCAATATTGATGACAACTGACAATATATTTCTTCTTTTAGACGTTGATTCATTTAGCTATACTGCATTAAGTTAAGTAATCTTAGTAGTTTCACTAGACAAGATTTATTTTTATTGCTTTTGTTGTACATCGTCGTATTATAATCAATGTCTATAAATTTTATCGATTAGACACATCGATTCGATAAGTGGTCCCTCATTGTTACAAAGCGTTGTTTATCAAAGAATTATCTTCGATCCTTGAATTCTTAATTGTCATAAATAACTATTCTTTTTTTTTTGTTGAATTATTGTACCTACCTACAGCTTTGTCGTATCGAATGATTTATGTTAATGGGCTTTAGGTACAACGAGATATTGATTGATATATTTTTCAGTTAGAATTTTTCCAATTACAATTAAGTTTGTCAGCGTTTAATTTGTTTTGACTATTATACGTTTTAAGATCGGCACCGTTGATTGTTTTTTTTAAATCAGGAATTTCCTATACTTGTCCATTAAAAGTTAATTAAGTAGGTGGGTGTAATGAATCGTTAAAATTTCACGCGTTTTTTTGTCTTTAGAAGTTCCTCTAAATTTATTATTTTACATACTTAAATAATAAGATTCTTTAAGAATGGCCATAACAAGCTACGATTTGCATTTAAATGTATTAAATTATTCATTTTTATGTCAATCTCCTTCGAATAAATAAAAAAAATTGCTAATGCTACTATTACTATTCAGATATATGGCAGAAGATAGTATGGCACATTGACAGAGTTTTATTTGTATTAAATTATTAAAAACCGGCTTCGTAGTGCAAAGGTGAATCGCTATATTCCAAGATTTATTGAACTTTTATTCATTAAATAGGTTTCTAAAAGAAAATTAGATAAATTACTGTTTTGTCGCGAAACCCTCTACTACTTTACCAATTAGGAAATCTATTTATTTAAATCTATCGGATTTCTATTTACCATACATGGACTTCCATAGTAATAAAAAATGGTCACTTTTGAAAAGGAACTATTATTTGAAGTGATAAATGACTTTATGACTATATCAAGGTGATTAGCACCAAAATATATCGAGGTCAATAGTTTTCTTATTCACACCTTTCTTCGAATTTCCGAATTAGTTGTTATAAAAACCTGGAACTTTAGTTTCGTATTTTCAACATGCAGTGCGTATTGCTCGGCCAGCCCCCTCAATCCATAAATCTTAATTACCCATATGACGCATTGGCACATGTTACTGCGAACGAAACTCCGAATGAAACGCCTACAATTCACGAGCGGCTTTTATAGGAAACAATATTTTACATTAGATATGGCATCCATTTCGTCACAAAAAATTAGGGCACCAACCGTTATGGATCTATATTTATTTCTCTACTACTGAATGTTTCATTCAAAAGTACTCTGTGAATAGGCGTAAGATATTCCTCAACTGCACAGAGTAACTGCTATTGCAGTTGCACGAAGCGCGGCATTTTAGACGAAACGCAATATATAGTCCCACTCGCCATTGTTGGCTTTTACTGACATCGTAACTTACTGGGAAGCCCACAGCTCAAGAGTGCTCGGGCAAAGAAACTTGAAATACTTCTTACAGTGACAAACTGCTGTGAAGTAAATCTTTTAACTGGGAATGAGATGTTTATACATGTTTTTGTTTGTTCACAGGGAGAGTCCAAGATGTTTGTCACGGGAGTCGTCTGGCGCGCCACGATGTCCCTCCAACGACTCCGTGTATTCGGGTCGGAGCGCGCCGAGTCTGCCTCTGCCAGCTGCATTATCAGCGGCACTGCCGGCCGCCTTGCCTGCAGCGCTCTTGCCCCCCCACTCCGCAGCCGTGGCGGCCTACCTCGGCGCCGCAGCCGCAGCGGCCCAACAGAGACTCCTCATGTCCTGCCAAGAAGACATGACAGATTCGGAACGCGCAGATGCCGTACTAGACTTCAGCACAAAGCGAAGTGAATCCCCTATCGATGATGATGACGATGACGCCGTCAATCTTACCAAGAACGAAAACGGTCCATTAGATTTATCAGTGGGCACGAGAAAACGTGCACCCCAAGATACTCCATCACCCGTACCAACGAGAAAAAGTTCTCGGACGTCTGACTTTAAATCGATTTCTACACCATGGACGACACCCGTTGCCCCACATCTACCTTATTTCGCAGCAGCTGTTGCCGCAGCTAGCTTATCACCTAAAGGTGGCCTTCCACATGACTGGAATGGAAAATTAAAACATGGAACACCTACACCGAACGATGCTACTAAGGCACTGGAAAAAATGAGTGAATTAAGCAGGTTAGGTGGAGAAGAGCTTTTTAGATCTGTTCAGAGCGCAGCTTTAGGTGCTGGGTTAACCCCTAATGCAGCGGCTCGCCACTCTGCCTGGCAGTCACATTGGTTAAACAAAGGAGCTGACCAAACAAAAGACGTTTTGAAATGTGTGTGGTGCAAGAAAAGCTTTAATTCGCTTGCTGATTTAACTGTCCATATGAAAGAAGCCAAGCATTGTGGCGTGAACGTTCCAGTGCCTCCATCGGGTTGTGGACCGATGCCTCCTTCGCTTCTACCGCCATCTAGTTCACCTTCAACGCCATCTCATAATTCCTCCTCTTCAAGCGGATCATCCAAACCAAATCATAATGATCTTAATATGCTCATTAAAGAAAATATGCCAATACCTAGGAAACTAGTCCGCGGTCAAGATGTATGGTTAGGAAAAGGGGCCGAACAAACTAGACAAATACTTAAATGCATGTGGTGCGCGGAGAGCTTCCGCTCTCTGGCGGAGATGACAAGCCACATGCAGCGCACCCAGCACTATACTAATATTATATCACAGGAGCAGATTATCTCTTGGAAGTCTTCCGACGAAGCCAAGGGGTCCAACTCCAGCACTCCCGGTACCAACAACGCAGTTCCTCCGACGACAGGAACGAGTAGTCACGTTAGCGCTGTATTAACTTGTAAAGTTTGCGACCAAGCGTTTAGTTCCTTAAAAGAATTAAGTAATCATATGGTTAAGAACTCTCATTATAAAGAGCATATTATGCGTTCCATAACTGAGAGCGGTGGTAGGAGAAGACAAACGCGCGAAAAGAGAAAGAAGTCCTTACCGGTAAGGAAACTTCTCGAACTCGAGAGAGCCCAGCACGAGTTTAAAAATGGGGAGGGCAACGGAGTTCCTATGGGAAAACCGATTAGGGATTTCGGGGCTGGAAGCCGCATAACGTGCGAAAAATGTGGTGATAAAATTGAGACTGCTGTATTCGTAGAACATATTCGACAATGCATAGGCGCGCCTATGTCAAATAGCCAAAGGAATTTTCTAAAAAGTGCTCTTCTTTCAAATAATATTATCCCACCTGATGTTCCCGGCCACATCACTCCCACCAGTCGCGACGGACGTAAAAGTATCAATGACGAAGTCCCCTCTCCGGGATCGACACATCACCGTTCCCCTTCTTCAGTTAACGATTCTTCTCCTAGTTCCAAAGATCACAACCCTAGCAATGAAAAAAGTTCGTCACCATCTGTACTTAATGCCATAGAACAATTAATAGAAAAGAGTTTCGACACCCGTTCCCGGCATTCAGTACCCGGTATGCCCGGTGGGGCTTCTCATGCTCCGATTGGTTCTAGTATTTTGAAAAGATTAGGTATAGATGAGAGCGTAGACTACACTAAACCTTTGGTAGATGCACAGACTATGAGCATGTTAAGAAATTATCATCACCAACAAGGATATGGTCGTCGAGAACGTAGTGGTAGCGAATCTAGCTCCATGTCCGAAAGGGGTGGTAGTAGGGTGGAATCTCTTACTCCCGATAGAAAGTTGGATTCTTATCATATGACTCCGCGTACCACCCCGGACACCCGCGGCTCCCAAACCCCTGCGTCAGAAGATCGCCCCGCAGAAGTTAGGATAAAGAAAGAGATCACGGACGAGGAAGATCGAGACACTTGTGTAGATTTGAGTAGTCAGTCAGTTAGGGTTAAAACTGAAGTAGATGATGATGAGGAGCATGCGAGGCCGAATAGTGGGGGTGAAGAAGACGTAAAGCCAACCGTCCCTAAGCGAGAAAGCGAGGGTCCGAGCCCAGTCCCAAGTCCACGTAGCCCGGCTAGCGATCGTTCCGCGCCCACTCCTGGTGCTGATAGGAAGCCGGCTTCCAGTTTAGGAGCTCTGTCATCCATGTTTGATAGCCTCGCTGGTGGCGGATCTTCAAATGAGCCTAGTTCTTCCCGACGTGGAGGCAGTCATCCCCTGGCTGCTTTGCAAAAACTTTGCGATAAAACTGAGACTAATTCGTCTCGCGCGCCGCCCCCTGCACCGTCTCCTGCAGGTCCACCAAGCATTTTAACTTTCAGTTGGGCTTGCAACGACGCCGTAGTGACAGATTCGATCATGAAATGTGCTCTGTGCGATACTCCATTTATATCGAAGGGCGCGTATCGGCATCATCTTTCCAAGATGCATTTCGTTAAAGACGGTGCTCTACCAGAGCCTGTCCCGGTCAAGGCCCCGCCGCCTGCACCGTCTCCAGGCGCTCACAAAAGCAGCGGGTCCAACGCTGCTTCGCCGCAAGACCCCCGGAGTCCGTCGCAATCGTTCGACGAAAGTCCTCACTCCAAGTTCCTTAAGTACACGGAACTGGCGAAGCAGCTGTCCAGCAAGTACGTGTAGAGGCGAGGGCGGCGCCCATCAGTTGTGATGATACCATATCCTGCTACGTCGATCCTGTCGAGGGTCGTTAGGTCGCGACGCGACGTTAAGTATTTCGAAACTCTTTGCCAATTTAATTATTTAGGTAATCGTTAGAGTTCACCGCATAGTTCGGTTAGTGTAATTAACGACTAGCGACATAAGTATACGCCAAACGTCTTACGTTCGTTTAGATGATAAGAGAATATTTTCAAAATATTGCCTTTAGGAGAGGACGGACGTCGCGCGGCGTCGTCGTCGGCCGCGGCTATCTTCCACTACGTTGATTCCATTTCAATAATTGTAAATATTATAAGTCGCATTAAGTCTTAAAAGTTCGATTCGATCTCTTGTAAATGTATATTTTTTGCTAATAATCCAAAACGAGACAAATCGTTTGTAATCTTGTTGGCTGCGCACGCGATCGGCTCGCACGACGAATCGGCGCCGTCGTGTCGTATCGTGTAAGTCTGTCAGTATTTAATGAAAATTCGTTGCAATATTATCATTTTTGTGTTACTTAATTTTTTATGTAAATCAGAGTTAGGGTTAGCATGGTCTTAGTTTACTTTATGTATATTTTGAAGTTTCCGTTCGTTCGGTCAGGCGTTGAGATCCGTCGATGCCCGCAATCTCGGAGATCAAATCTCAATTCGGTTCGTGTACATATACTACATACGGCGCAGTGGTCATAGCATGCAATATTACAATCTCCTTAGTGTAAATTTTGCTCTAGAATGCTCTCCTCGTGAGGTTGCTATTTATTATTTAGTGTTAAGTGTAAGCTAAGCGACTCTCCTGTGAAAACATGTATACCATTGTACCAGCGCATTCATCGGTTGTCCAAATCAACCTATTGTATTTATAAAGTGATAAATTATACAATTATTTCTTTAAAAGGACGACTACATTCGTATACGTTTAGGACACTGTATAACGTGGTTTCTTCCAGTTGTAACGACAGATATACGATGATGTATATACGGTAATTGTGAGTGAAAAAGCTCTTTTATATATTAAAAAAATATTGTAAACTGTATAATGTAAGTTTCAAACGATATCAGTGTAATAACGCAATGTGATTTCAACTCTCGGAGCATGACTGTAGATTGATTTTTGATGCAGTTTAAAATAAATTAGGAAATTATTTGCTTGTTTTTAATCATTCGATATAGTCGTTCCTGAAGTTCATGTACGTGCAGTCATGTTCCGAAGGTTATCCACTCCTTAAGAGCCCGTTTCACAAAGTTCATACACATTTTTTTATAACAATCATGATGACCATAAACAATTTTAAAAAGTGACACAAAATTAACTTTTTTTTTTAAATAAGACACTTAATGCAATTTTATTTTTTTCTATGTCTACCTTCATAAGTTTCCTTTCCGATTTTGGAATTTAATAGATTAGAATTGATTTATTAGGTACCATAAGACTGTTAGAATGTTTTTGTCGACTCTTTTAAGCTATTGTTTCAGATATTGCTAATGATTCAGTTGTTCACGAATCACTAAACTAAATTGCACAGGTCTAAAAATGGTGCTACAAATTTTTTTTTCAAGGAGCATTTTTGAACAAGATGGCACTGTCTAATTTTAGACCCTGTTAATTTAATTTATCGTAGAGATTTGTACACAAACGCTTTTAGCAGTATGTATTTCCCTTGACTAAAAATACCTTATTAATATCAAAACGATATTTTTTGATGGAATTAGTAATTTTCGTAAATTTTTGCAAAGACTTTGTGAAACGAGCTCCGAAAACTGAAAATTTTAACGAAAATCGTAAAGTATCATTTTAACGATAATAATTGAAAACATACGACAAATACTATTATGTATACGCTAGCTCTGATGAGAGAATTTTGCTCATTCTTTAAAAATGAAAAATGGTGTTGAATATTGATTTTACCAAATTTAATAATCTTATTTAATATTTTATGTTGTATTTCAAAATGCAATTAAAAGCTCAAAGAAATATATATGTTAAATACTATACAAGTATTTTATTTTATCCTCATTTTAATATAAGTACATAGATAAGAAAAAGTAAACATTGGTACTGATTCTGAGCACAACCTAATTTTAGAGTATTCGCATCCTCTTCTTACTAATGTAATATGAAAGTTACACAGTTTGACAGTTTTAAATTTAATTTTTAGATGGTAAAATTCGTGATTTTAGTCGCACAGTCGCGAGCCTGCAGTAGTGTTTAAAGTAGCGTGCACAAAAATTTAGAGTCTCTAAATGTAAAGTTGATGTTCTGTCCCTTTATAACATTGTTAAAAAGAAAAGGATGCAGATAGTCTAAATTTAGTTTAGAGAAAGACAAGAAAATCGGCGCCATTGTGGCTTATTCCGTTGTACACAATCTCTAAACTAAACTAAAATGGCACGTCTAAATCTATTGCTATCGGTCCCTTTCATAATGTTGCTTTTAGAAAAGGATAGCACTAGATTTAGCCCTGTTAATTTAGTTAAGAGATTGTGTACAAGAGCCACATTTTTAGTTTAATTAGACAGTAGTGTAAATTTGGTTAACCAAATCTCTAAACTGACGAAACTTTTGAAAAATAAAGCAGCCAACCACAAAAACTATAAGTACGCGACAGGTCGAGATGGCAATCGAAGTATGAGGCGCGGGGGGACGCCACGCACACCCGCACGTCACCCGCGCTCGCCCGCACTGGGTAACTCTTAAAGTAGGTAAACATAAGATGTATACGAAGGCAAATGTTACAGTTACAATAGAATAGAATAATGTTTATTCGAGGTATCACAGGAACCCTTATAGGATCACTTTGTTGTCTGTCTGTCTGTCTGTCTGTCTGTCTGTCAAGAAACCTACAGGGTACTTCCCGTCGACCTAGAATCGTGAAATTTGGCAGGTTCCTACGTAGATCTTATAGTTGACATTTGGGGAAAAATCTGAAAACCATGAATTTAGGGTTAGATCACACAAAAAAATTTAAATTGTGGTCATGAACTAATAATTAGTATTTTCAACTTTCGAAGTGAGTGACTATATCAAGTGGGGTATCATATGAAAGGTCTTGTACATTCTAAAACTGATTTTTATTTATTTTTATGCATCATAGTTTTTGAATTATCCTGAAAAATGTCGAGAAAATACGACTGTAGTACGGAACCCTCATTGCGCGAGCCTGACTCGCACTTGGCCGGTTTTTTTTTAATTCAGATACAAGTTAGCCCTTGACTGCAATTTCACCTGTTGGTAAGTGACGATGCAGTCTAAGATGGAAGCAGGCTAACCTGGAAGGGGTATGGCAGTTTTATTAAACCCTTAGGTACCCCTTTGGTTTCTACACAGCATCGTACTGGAACGCTAAATCGCTTGGCGGCACGGCTTTGCCGGTAGGGTGGTAACTATAAAATACAAAGTAGATCGCCCGTGAACGGGCCCTCTTTTGCTCTAAAGCTCCTAAGAAAATGGGCAATCTCTTTTTGCAATTATAAAATTCCAAATCCCTGCCAGGAATCGAACCCAGGACCTCCCACTAATAAGACCAGCGCTTACCACTGCGCCAGGGAGGTCATCAAAGTTCTGAAGTGTTCACGTCGCGGGGCCTCGTCTCAATCACTGTAACGATGTCATTCATCGTGACACGCGTACACACGGTGACACAGCCTGCGGTGACAGATCGACAAACGACACGTTTTGTTTATACTTGTGACAATCGTGAGCAGTTTAGGGTAGAATCGTTATGCTAGGGTGAAAATTGTGACTTGAGCAACTCATTAAGTGACGTTAATTTACCTTAGGTATTGTTTACTTTACGTGAAATATTACTTATTTTTAAAAAAACCGGCCAAGTGCGAGTCAGGCTCGCGCAACTAGAATTCCGTACTACAGTCGTATTTTTTCGACATTTTGCACGATAATTCAAAAAATATGATGCATAAAAATAAATAAAAATCTGTTTTAGAATGTACAGGTGAAGACCTTTCATATGATACCCCACTTGATATAGTCACTCACTTCGAAAGTTGAAAATACTAATTATTAGTTCATGACCACAATTCAATTTTTTTTGTGTGATCTAACCCTAAATTCACGGTTTTCAGATTTTTCCCCAAATGTCAGCTATAAGATCTACCTACCTGGCAAATTTCATGATTCTAGGTCAACGGGAAGTACCCTGTAGGTTTCTTGACAGACAGACAACAAAGTGATCCTATAAGGGTTCCGTTTTTCCTTTTGAGGTACGGAACCCTAAAAAAGAGGTAGGTATTCAAAAAAGGTAAAATAGCACAGGTAATTAAAATAACTCGATTACTTGTAGGTAGGATTTGCCTTCATACAATATTCAACAGTAGACGTCTATATCCATCCTCTAAGTTTTGATTGCCTTGACGGGTCTTGACAGACAGACAAGAACGTGATCCTTTTTTTTCCTTTTGAGATACGGAACCCTAAAAATTCCACACTGGCTGGGCAAGCAACATTGTAATGGAATTAAAGTAGGAATATTCTAATCGAGTCATAATATTTCGCGTCGTATTTTCCATTCCAGGAAACACCCTTGACGCCGCAACCCTTCCGCCTGTCTGTCTGTCACTGTACATCTATTAATGGCCGCTAATTAAAATGACGGTTTGTTTTATATCATCAAATTAATGAATACCACAACCCCCAGGGGGAAAGTGATGTGACATGCCACTTGACTTGACGATGTACCTAGTCGAATTTTCTATTCGATTTCACCAAAATTTTTTTATTCTATTTATTGCAGCATTGTTATTTATTTATTGTTATTGTTATTTATTTATTTATTATTTAATTAGAACGGCCATAAAGCCCAATTACACTAATTAAACGTTGACAGCAATTTCTCATTCTTCTTCTTCGTGAAATGCCGTCCTATCGGAGGTTGGTAATCATTAGAGCTATATCTGTTGGACACTGCTGCTCGGAAAAGAGATAGCGTACTATTCTCGTACCATTGGCGTAAATTCTTTAACCACGATGTTCTTCTACGGCCTGGCCGTGTCTTCGGCCGGCTATTTTCCCCTGAATAATGAGCTGAGCTTACTTGCCAATCCCTTTTGTTACAGAAAATTCATGGGTATATATCTACACCAAGCGTTGATCGTTGTGAAATGTCTAAATGTCAGCATTAGTGTAATAGTCCAGATTATATAATCGAATAAACAACCAAGTCGATATTTTACTGTCGAGTTGACACAGTCGAAGTGTTTGTTACATCACTACAGGGAGACGTCAATTTATGCGAAGGTTCGCGATGGATAGTTTGATTTATTCCGCCATTTATCATCTTTATGGAATCGGATGAAATTATTGTTTTACGTTTTCCATTTAATTATAGTTTGCACCTTTTTAGTTTATTAATTTATTGTTAGGACACTGATGAGACCACCGGATATGGCATGGATATAATATACTTAGTTAAAGACGTGAACGCCTACTTACTATCCTTGAAAATCAAAGAATTTCATTTCTACGGGATTTTAAAAACCTAAATCTTGATTAAGTTGCAGGCGCCATCTTGTAAATTATTTTCTAAAAAACCTGACAAATTATCCACCATAAGAACTCTCTAAGACGGAACATAAGGCGAAGAAAATCGACGGGTTAAGATTTGAGCGGTACAAAGGAGCCCACAGGTCGCTGAGCGATGGGTCTCTTTGACCCCTCGTTGAGTAAATAGCCAGATTTGGTACAATAAATGATTTACTTTGAGGTCGCGGTAATAAGTGGATTGATGTTCACAAACGGCCCGTCATTTGTCTCGGCACGGTTAACTGCGGGCAGATATTTTGTTTTGAGGGAAACTGGCTTTAGGAGGTATTTTGGTGATTTTTGATCTGATTAATGAGAGACAGATAAAGAGTCATGCATGTTTATGTTTATTTCCATATTGTTAATACGAAAGTGTTTGTTAAGTGGTTTGTTCTTCAATCATGCTTCAACGGACCAACGGATAGACGTGACTTTTTTTTGCACGGATAAATTTTAATTTTTTTGGTTAAAGACGTTGAAATAGCCTACTTGCTATCCTTGAAAATCAAAGAATTTCTAAGTGTCTGTCTGTAATTTCGAAAATAAATACCTCATATAAGCTCGTATGGTTATTTGAACTGTACCATAACTGTATCACACATTTTAAAATTTTTGTCTGTCTGTCTGTCTGTTTGAACGGCTGAACCTATTTTGACGGGACTTTCACAGACAAGTAGAGAATTAACCAAGGTAACATAGGCTACTTTTGAACCGACTTTCAAAAAAGGAGGAGTTATGTTTCTCTACCTATGTACACCAAAATCTTCGAGATTTTTGAGCCGATTTGCGTAGGTATTTCTTTTTCTCTTCGAGAAACTTTGCGACACTGTCCCATAAAAAAATTTGGATTCCAACTCCTCAATCCTGATGCTGCAGGGGACCTGATCACTAAAAATGATGGGATTTAACTTTTTCTTTTTCCTAAATTAGTCGCGACGTATTTTATATACCCACTAGCGCGACTTCGTCCGCGTGGACTACACAAATTTCAAATCCCTATTTCACCCCCTTAGAGGTTGAATTTTCAGAAATCCTTTCTTAGCGGTTGCCTACGTCATAATAGCTATCTGCGTTGCGTGCATTGCGTGCGTTGATAGATCAGTCAGTCAGTCCGTCAGTCAGTCAGTTAGTCACCTTTTCCTTTTATATATTTAGATTTAGAAGATTAGTATGAATGTACATCATCATCATCATCATCAACCGATAGACGTCCACTGCTGGACATACCTAGGTCTCTTGCTCTTGCACGCCACTACTTGCATAGGTCTAGGTAGCTTCGCGATGTCTTCTTGTCCAAAATTCCTCAGTGCTTGAAGACCAAAGTCTTCGAACAGTGCGTGTTGCCAGTGATGACATATGGATCCGAGACATGGTCGCTAACTATGGGCCTCATAAGAAAGCTCAGAGTCACTCAGCGGACGATGGAGAGAGCTATGTGCGGAGTTTCTCTACGTGATCAAATCAGAAATGGGGAGATCCGTAGGAGAACTAGAGTAACCGACATAGCTCAACGGGTTGCGAAGCTGAATTGGCAATGGGCAGGGCACATAGTTCGTAACACCGATAGACGTTTCACGTTGGGGTCCCAAGGATGTATGCTACTTATAAAAGATGTCAAACATAATTTATCAAAGTCAAGCAAAAATGTTTTGCGTCATAAATCTACCTTGGTAGGTACATAGCTATTTTTATGACGTAGCTTTCCTAAGTTTCATTCTCACGTTCCAAGTTGTAAACCATGCTCCAACTCGGGCTAACTTGGCACACTGCACCCCACTTCGCCATAATTCGCGAAACAAACGCGCTCTCCACGCCATCTGTTGGCGGGATTAGTGATGGATTTACATGAAAACGTTGGATCCAATATTGGTAAGCATTGGTCCAATATGGACGCTCAAGTCTCATACAGAGTTAACTTACTTTTTTCAAAATTATATTGAGGTAACAATGAATTAATTTAGAGGTTAGGTGTCATTTGTAGCTTACACAAAGGTATACTTACCTAAATGACAGGTAGGTATATTATAATAAAAATGAATATGATGTTTTTGCCTAAATATCATGACAAAATCTTCAATCGTTGCATGCAAAAGCATCCAACTTCTTTGGTTAAAAGTGTAGGAAAATGTCAAAGTGACATTTAAATGTCTCGCAATTTTTTTCAGTTACCCCCATGGACCTAGAATTTCTATTTTTATTTGTCATGTTACCCCACTTGACAATTACCACCTCAAATGGGAACTGGGACGCTGTGTCAATGGTACTGATTCTGAGCACAACCTAATTTTAGTGTATTCTCATCCTCTTCTTACTAATGTAATATGAAAAGGACAGACACAGTTTGACAGTTTTAAATTTAATTTTTAGATGGTAAAACCCGTGATTTTAGCGCACAGTCGCGAGCCTACTGTTTAAATTTGTAGCGTGCACTAAAATTTAGAGTCTCCTGTCCCTTTTTAGCATTGTTAAAAAGAAAAGGGTGCAGATGCTCTTAATTTAGTTTAGAGAAAGACAACGGAATCTGTGCTATTGCCTTGTAGATTGTAGAAACTTACTAGGGGTAGGTGACTCCCTTAAGTGGATAGATAAACTACCTACATAATTATCTACTTTGAAAACTTACTTTTTCTGTTAGGCCTTATTGTCATATTTATCTGACTCGCATTTCGCTTCGTCAAAAACGGTTTAGCAGAGGGGCTATGGAAAGCTAGCAAACAGACAGACAATACACACTTTCGCGTATGCATATAGATTAAACTTTTGCCTACGATTCCGCTTTCTAATTTATTTGTAGTGTGCTAGAAAATAGCAATATTTATTTTACACACATTTGAAAGTCACAATTCGACTAGATATATCGCCAATCTGGCTAATTATGTTTTACTTACCTATAATAGACATGACAGGTCGAGATGGCAATCCGGGTAGGGACGCCCCGCACACCCGCACAGCCCCAACGCTAACCCGTTGCGGGATAGCGCGGGTAACGTGCGGGTGTAGGGGGCGTCGCCCCGCCTCATATCCCGATGGCCATCTCGACCTGTCACGTACTATACACAATCTCTGAAGTCTGCTGCTCGATTGCGGTAGGATGACAGCTACAATGTCACGATCGCAATCACCTCTGATTGGTTGACGCTCGCCCACTATTGGCTACAATGCATCGTTGCAACAAGAATTGCACAAATTGAGCCAATCAGAACAATTGAGATTATAATAATGATTCATGCAGGTTTAACGAAATCGGCCTACTAAACTAAATAATTGTCAGGACTTTTCCGCGGGGAGAATTATGAAAGAGATAGCAATACCTACAGTTAGAATATTATTAGGCACCTATGTCATTTAAGTTTAGAGCTTATACTTGGTCAAACTGTACTGCTTTATTTGGCTCATCCACACCAAATTATTGAAGGATGCAAACGTTCTTCGGACAAAAGATAGTAAAAAAAAGTTAGAAAAGTGACATGATGTCATTAATCAAATTAATATTGCATTTTGGTGTAACGTGCCGTAAATCTTGCATTGATGGTTTTTGTATGCATCTGATGGATATATGCGGGCAGTTTTGGACCTTTGATTTTGACATCATTAACAATCTATAATGTAATTTTGGACACTTTTATTATTAGAGATAGACTAAATTATTACGTTTTGTATGCAATATTGAGCTTCAATAGCTCAACGGTTAGAGGAGCGGACTGAAATCCGAAAGGCCACCGGTTCAAACCCCGCTCGTTGCATTGTTGTCGCACCGACTCCTAGCACAAGCTTAGGTAAACGCTTAGTTGGAGGGAAAAGGGGAATATTAGTCATCATTGGCTAATTTTCTTTTAAAAAAATATATAACGTTTCAAAATGTGGTATTATTTGAGCCTCAATAGCTCAACGGGTAAAGGAGTGGACTGAAAATCGAAAGGTCGACGGTTCAAACCCCGCCCGTTGCACTATTGTCGTACCTACTCCCAGCACAAGCTTGACGCTTAGTTGGAGAGGAAAGGGGAATATTAGTCACTTAACATGGCTAGTATTATTCTTAAAAAAATAATTAAAAAGCATAAAATATTAAAATATGGTATTATGACGAATATTATATTACGAGTATGACGACATTATACCTATTACTCTGAAGAACAGTAGGTACCATACAATGGCTCTGGCCATCAAATTTAGTTAGAGGTACCAAAATAATCTAGGATAAATAACAAGAAAAACATTTATGTAACAAATTTCATCAAAATCAGTTCATTTTATCCCCACTTGATGATGCAGAGATTTTCTATAAACTTACTTCAAAATTTAATTTTATCCGGGAAAGACATACTTTTACTGAAAATAGTGCACGTCTCAATACGTCAATGTCTCTTGGATTGATCGACACGAATATATCTGGAGCGGTCTCGCCGACCCCGCGCCTCCATCCGTCATCCGTCATCCGTCATCCGTCATCCGTCATCCGTCATCCGTCATCCGTCGCCGACGACTGTGCATCGTTCGAGGGTTGAGCAACGGAGTGATCGAAGTACGAGATGTTATGTCTCACCAACGTTGATAGTATTTCGAGTATCGAAAACCTTCCGCATTATAGCAAACTGGATCTTAACTGACTTGTTTTAAAGCTCAAGTTTGTCTACACATACAGCCAGCGCTCCAAGCGGAAACGTTGCAAAATTAAAATCAGTGGCATTGAATTTTTGACTTCAATTCAAGGCACTTTAGGTCTATTTTACTTTAACGGTATTGTGTTTCGACTCTCGAATTCTAGCAACGTTTGGTGAGACGTAAAATCTTATACTAAGCGTACTGTTTTACATCGTCATTTTAGTGTTAAGTGCACGTGTTAACCCTACAATCCATAAGTATCCATAATTAAATTCGAAAGTGTCTGTGTGTCTTCTAGCTTTTTACGGCCCATCCGTTCAAGCGATTTTGACAAGCTTTGTACAGAGGTAGTTTGCTTCCCGGGAAAGGACATAAGCTACTTTTTATCTCGGAAAATCTAAAAAACCTATGGTATTCAAAAAACGAAAGATCAGACTTACAATATGTTTCACTTGGTTTAATCTCAAAAGGCGGGTTTGGCTTGATTTTAATATTAATATTATACGCAACCTACTCCAACTATTAAATTTCAAAACATTTAACACTAAATAATTTTTTTTTACAAAAAAAATAAAAACCGACTTCGTTACACAAACACTAAAAATTGAAAAATAATTTAATTTATTACCGAATATATTATGTATACAAGAGTTAATATAGTTCCAACGTTTGTGTAACGAAGTCGGTTTTTTTTTTTTTTTTTAAATTTATTTCACAATTTTTAGTGGCCCCATGGAATTATGCTATGACTGGTTAAAAGTCTACTGTTTACTAAGCTATTACACTGATCGCGAGCAATTTACTCTTATCCGTTGAGGAGTTCCAGTATCTATCTTCGAAGATGTTCATCAGATCTTCACCAAATTGAAATGGGACCAACTTTGAAGTATACCCTTTCAAACAAAAAAAGAATTTTCAAAATCGGTCTAGGCGTTTTCAAGTAATCGGGGAACATACATAAAAAAAAAAAAAAAAAGATTCCGACGAATTGAGAACCTCCTCCTTTTTTTGAAGTCGGTTAATAAAAAAAACAACGATAGGTACTATGACCTAGCACAAAGTTATTATTAAAAATTGTCCCCGTAGTTTGTAAAATAAAACACTATACAGCTGCTGTTATTTATCGTCCAACCTTAAGTGTGCACATTTGACGGTGACGGATGACGGATGACGGATGGACGCGTGGGGGCCGCTGAGACCGCTCGAGATAGGTGCATGCCCGTCGATCACTCGTGACGTTGACGTGACTGTCATCATCATCATGATCAACCCATCGCCGGCTCACTACAGAGCACGGGTCTCCTCTCAGACTGAGAAGGGTTTTGGCCATGTGCGGATGGTAGACTTCACACACCTTTGAGAACATTATGGAGAACTCTCAGGCATGCAGGTTTCCTCACGATGTTTTCCTTCACCGGTAAAGCAAGTGATATTTAATTAATTAAAACGCACATAACTCGAAAAGTTAGAGGTGCGTGCCTGAGATCGAACCCCCGACCTCCAATTAGAAGACGGACGTTTTTTTTTTTTTTTTTTATTCAGATACAAGTTAGCCCTTGACTGCAATCTCACCTGGTGGTAAGTGATGATGCAGTCTAAGATGATAGCGGGCTAACCTGGAAGGGGTATGGCAGTTTTTATTAAACCCATACCCCTTTGGTTTCTACACGGCATCGTACCGGAACGCTAAATCGCTTGGCGGCACGGCTTTGCCGGTAGGGTGGTAACTAGCCACGGCCGAAGCCTCCCACCAGACCAAAATGTCCTAACCACTAGGCTATCACAGCTTCAGCAGTCCCTTTTGTTCTTGTTTGAATAGCCTAAGCCTTTGTTCTCCATCGGCGCCCCCCTGTCAATGTCATTCAAGTGCCGAAAGAGCCTTGTCGCACTGTAGGACGTAGATAGGTATATGACTTTGTCTTTGATCTTTTATCGATTTGTATTTTGTCTTTTTTCTTGTACCTTTATTTGTATTTAAATTTATTATTAATCATCTAGTTAGTGTAAGTGGCACTGCCGTTCTAATAAGATATAAAATAAATAAAATAAATAAATAAAAATGACGTGGAGAGTGGAGACGTAGCACAAAGTTAGTATTACAAATTGTCCCTGTATTTTGTAAAATGAAACACTACAGCTGCCGTTATTTATCGTCCAACCTTAAGTGTGCACATTTTGACGGTGACGGATGACGGATGACGGATGGACGCGCGGGGCCGCCGAGACCGCTCGAGATACACGCCCGTCGATCACTCGTGACGTTGACGGGTTGAAAGCGAGCACGGGTGTTTTCGGACAAAGCATGTGTGACGTGAGTAATATTATACACACATCGCATGCTGAGGGTTAAATTTTTATTTTCTGGATTTGACACATGAGTAAAAAAATATTAGCCTAGATAAATTATTAAACTCTAGATGCTATGTAGTTATGTACCCCTAAACAAATACAAATTTATTTGTTTGTATGTAGTTTGTACAACTATGTACCCGATGTAAAATCGGGTATTGGGCTGAAGTAATAAAATGATGTGAATTTTAGTGTATAGAATATTTAGAATTGCGGTAGTTTATGGGGCTAGAATTCATTATTAAAGAATAAATAATAAATAAATATGATTTTTATTTGTTTTTAACATAATTAATTACTGACCCCACGCTGTACGGAAAGCGATTAATGACGTCACCAGGCGTAAACGACAAATGTTTTTCAATTTTCTAACATAAAAATTTACTAGGTAAAGTACAAGACCCTATGATTAATAAAATTTAAGCAAATTCTATTTATGAAAATAATAATATTATTATGTAGATAATTTAATTACCTCTAATTTGCACGCGACTTCGTCCGCGATGAAACATATTGTAATACATACCTACCTCATATTTATGACCTCTAGCACCACTCTAGTCTAGTATAGCACTCAGGGATAGTGTAGCTAGTTATCACTGATAGAATTTTTGAAATCGGATGATTAGTTTCGAAAATTACGATAAGATAACGCAAACAAAATTATCCATGCGAAACAAAAGAAAAGAAAATCAAAATATAAACCCTCAAACCTATTTATAAGCATTACAACACCCAACATTTTATTCTTAACACGGTATTTTTGTCCGAAACTTCTTAACCCGTCAGTGCGAGTGACATTTCGATGACAGCTGATTGAGAAGTGAGTTAGGTTTCTCAGACCATTTAGTTATTGTGACAGAATCAGGTGCACGTCTGCGTCGGTGAAAGGGGTTTTGTCTGACATTCGATATTTGAGTTCTTAATTTGATCGGATTTCAATTTTTATGGTCCTGTACCTCAAAAGTAAAAAGGCACCGTGACACAACGTTACTACAACGTGATTTTGACTCCGAATGGCCTACTTACGCAATGTTCGTTGACCTCTAGCGTCAGTCAGATGTTTTATTTGCAATATATCGTGAACTTTTACAAAACTTATGATATTTTTTATTTATTGTTTCGCGTTTTTTTTTGTGGTATCATATCAGTAATCATCAGTATTATCACCTGTCTTGTTTTTGGCCAGTATTCTGATTACATCCTGTATATAGATGTTACGGCAGTTTCGAGAACGTCTAGAACGTGTCTACAAAGTTACATCGTCCTTGATTGGTTGATTTAATATTCAAATGAAAACCAAACTGCGTTTGTATAGAGTGAGTGACGGGGAGTCCCCAGTACGCATAAGTAGTAGGTATAAGATCGTACGTCTCACCAACGTTGCTAGAATTCGAGAGTCGAAACACAATAACGTCAAAGTCCAAAATGCCACTGATTTTAATTTCGCAACGTTTCCGCTTGAAGCGCTGGCTGTAGATGTGTAGACAAACTCGAGCTTTAAAACAAGGCAGTTAAGATCCAATTTACTACAACGCGAAAATTATTCGACACTCGAATCGAAAACTATCAACGTTGGTGAGACATAAAATCTCGTACTAAGCGTACAGTTTAAACGAATTTCAATATCGTGGGATAAGGTTGTCCTTCATATAATGACGTTTTCCGGCAGAATTGAATGTTTTTGAATGAGTAATTACATATATTATTATTAATTGCTCTATATATGGCTATTTTTTGTAACTAAAAGTTAAAAAAACAAAGGTATATAATTAAATTAATACAATTCATAAAAGGAATAAACGGATTGACATGATTTAAGTATTTATTACGCGCAAACCGTAAAAGGGCATAGTTAAGAAATAAGTATAGTGAAATATTTTTGATGGCTTGCATCAACTTTGTTCAGTCCAGATAATATAAGTAAGTAGGTAATAAATTTTTTTTGTATGGAAAACGGAACCCTTATAGGATCACTTTGTTGTCTGTCTATCCGTCTGTCTGTTAAGAAAACCTATAGGGTACTTCCCGTTGACCTAGAATCTTGAAATTTGACAGGTAGGTAGGTAGGTCTTATAGCACAAGTAAAGGAATAAATTCGAAAGCCGTGTATTTGTGGTTGCATCAGACAAAAACAATAAATTGTGGTCATGAACTAATAATTAGTATTTTCAATTTTCAAAGTAAGATTGCTGTAACAAGTGGGGTACCATATGAAAGGGCTTCATCTGTGCATTCTAGAACAGATTTTTATTTATTTTTATGCATCATAGTTTTTAAATTATCATGAAAAATGTCGAAAAAGTACGACTGTAGTACGGAACCCCCTTTGCGCGAGCCTGACTCGCTCTTGACCGGTTTTTTTTTTCAGAAAAACTACGACCACTTATTTATTTTCCTTTGAAACACAAAGTTCGAAACACAAAAGTTTTTTAACGGTTTATATATTGATTTAATTTTTTTGGACACCTAAGCTGCGTTGTCGGGTTAAAAACCTAAACAGTTTAAAAAAAATTGAAATCCAACACCAACCGCGCCCTATTTAAAACAATATTCATAACCAGTTAATTTACCAGAGCACTTAATCGATTGAATATACACCTTGTCTACCCCTGACCGAAACAGAGGCGATTGAATATAGACTCATTTTGAACCTTAGCACTATACAAATAAGGTGGGTGTTTTTACGTTGAAATATGAGTGGTACAGTCGCCGCCAACAGTGATTGATGTGCGTTGACTGACGTGTGCACGAAAGTAGGGTGGGCAAGGCCGTCGGAGCATATTATAAGCTGAAGCGTTTCCTAGTTACTTTATTATAGCCGGTAACAAGAACAAAAAGGTATAGTAGTACATTCAATATTAACTGGCGTGTTTCCACTTGAGACCGTCATTAGCAATAACAATAGGATTAAGTCGTGGCGGGTGAATTCAAAAGTATCAACACTGGTTGGTTTGTAACAAAATATAAAGGTTAAAGCGGCTCCTTTAAAAATGAATGGGCCCTATGAGTGTTTGGTTTATTACCCCTATTGTTTACGTGGCATATCGAATGTTATCCTATTGTTATTGCTAATGACGGTCTCAAATGGAAACACGCCAGTTAATATTGAATACACTTATACAACACATTCACACATTGATTGCAAGTGTCTGGACTGTCTGGAAGGGAGGACTGAAAGTGGTAGGTATCAATTTTCTATGAGTCTAAATGTTCTAGGACGTCAGTTGTTTACAACACGAGTTTAAAGAACATTTCAGAACACTTCCCATTGAAAGTCGATAGAACACACACACACACACAACTTCTTCTTCAGTGGTTCTTTAAGGCTTTGAAGTGCAGATTTTGCTCATACATATAAGACGAATTGCCTGAGTTGTAAGAGTAAAAACTTAAAAAAAAACCACGCTATCATTACCCATATAATAAATGTGAAAGTGTGTTTGTTTGTCCGTCAATCACGTCGCAATGTAGCAACGGATTGACGTAATTTATTGCATAAAGACCTGGAGAATGACATATATGCTATTTTTTATACGGAAACATCAATGAGTTCCCACGGGATTTTTAAAAACATAAATCCACGAGGATGACGTAGTGGTGGGCATCCGCTAGTCGCTTATAAATTGCAGCTCAGTATAGTTGGGGTACGGTGTTACGTAAACAGCGATATAGTAGAATACACAAGGTGACCTTTTTAACACGCGCACGAATAAGAGGGTTATACTAACTAAATAAAAGGAAAAGGTGACTGATTGACTGACTGACTGACTGAATGACTGACTGACTGACTGACTGATCTATCAACGCACAGCTCAAACTACTGGACGGATCGGGCTGAAATTTGGCATGCAGATAGCTATTATGACGTAGGCATCCGCTAAGAAAGGATTTTTGAAAATTCAACTCCTAAGGGGGTGAAATAGGGTTTTGAAATTTTGTAGTCCACGTGGACGAAGTCGCGAGTATAAGCTAGTCTAAATATATAAAAGGAAAAGGTGACTGACTGACTGACTGACTGATCTATCAACGCACAGCTCAAACCACTGGACGGATCGGGCTGAAATTTGGCATGCAGATAGCTATTATGACGTAGGCATCCGCTAAGAAAGGATTTTTGAAAATTCAACCCCTAAGGGGGTGAAATAGGGGTTTGAAATTTGTGTATTCCACGCGGACGAAGTCGCGAGCATAAGCTAGTACTAACTAAACTACTTATCGGTGAAAAATACCCGATATTTTGACGATATGGTATAAAATGTGCAAAAAGTGCGTAAGTTAGTCTTGGGGTTCGGCCTCCAGTAGACCCGGCTGAGTTTTTTGTAGGCTCTTCTCAGACCTGGGTGCGTTTGGAACCCTCGTAGCTTTAGTTTTAAGTTTGCGTAATAATTACCACCACTATCAGCCGCACTCAGAGTCGCTTAATCCTTACTCAAGGCATTCATTAGTATGGATAAGGAATGTCTCAAGTAACGATTAAGCTACTCTGAGTGCGGCTGTTTATCTTACAAAGCCAACAACTGACAATCAAAAAGAGTAATTTATTACCTATTTTGAAAAAAATATTTGAATTTAGAATTTAGAATACTGGTTCCGTATTAACCTTAAAAATGCGATCTGCAACACATTTAGCGATTCATTTTTATATATAGAACATTCCTGACAAACCTGGAAACCTGGAAACCTGACAAAAAAACAATCCACGGACCCTGAAATTGAATTGGGTCTTGGACTGTATAGTAATAAAATGAAAAGAATTTTTGAATGAAAAAAGAAAAAACGTGCGGAGCGTCCCCCGCCTCATACCCCGATTGCCAGCTCTAACTGTCGCCGACTATATATATGACTAGGGTTGCCAGGTCGCCAAACCTAATAGCCGGACAGACCAGCCAGTTTGGCCGGACATTTGGGTAGAAAGGCCGGATACCCTACATTATTGAGGATTTTTAGTCTTAGTATTAATAGGTACGACAAAAAAATTGTATGTAAAATCAAGCTTTTTTTATTGTCATAAATCTTGTTATCAGGCGGCACTGCCGCCTGCGGGAGCGACCGACAGTCGACTCGCAGTTTATTTTTTCCGGACACGCAATCAAAAAGCCTACCTATGTCCGGCTTTATCCGGACGCCTGGCAACCCTAGATACGACGTTTGCATTAGTTGTTCACTGATAGTAGTAATTAGGCACCTGTCATCAATTTAATACGCTTCATCAGAAAGATCGACAGCTAAATATTTTTAATTCTACGACAACCTGCTTTCGTCGTAACGTCATTATCTCCATACGAAAGATGCTAATTAATCAGTTTGTCTCATTACAAACTGATTAATCGATTTAACGTGCTAATTCCTTATTACATTTTGCTTTACTTTACTGCCCTTTAAAGTCATAACATCATTGTACCTAAATCTTTTGTACTAGCCAGTTGTTAACGTTTATGCTATGTGTCCTTTAGTTATAAATCCTTTTGTATGTAAATACTTGTGTATGTGTAAATGTTGTTGGTTAGTCAAATAAAATAAAAAAAAAATAAAAAAAATTAGTACCTACCGTGTTTATTAGTCGGCATGTACCTATAAAGAAAATATTTTCCAAAAACGAATTCTAAAGTGACATGTTGTCATTTTGTATCCATCCTAACCACATGACATCACTTGTAGTATTAATTGCATACGAGTTAATCGATTGGCTCCCACGACCGCTGAAACAGACTCCCGCACAATCCTAACACCAGTCACTTATCCATTCACACGAAAATCCCCTTTAATCACTTTTGAACAAAGTCTATAGTCCTATACAGTTAGTTGGTGGTGTAGTAATACCTGAGGGAGCTATGGTGCGTTTTAACGACAGTTTTTGTAATGTTATATAGCGCCACTTGGTCTTATTAAGCAGTGGCGGCAACACAGACGCTGACGCCGTTTTGATGGCGCAAGGTAGATGTGGATATAACTCTAGGCTTTTTCTAAGAACATGTCAATAGAAGGTAATAGCCAAAAGTTCTATAAGTCCCGTAAATTGCTAATGCTAATCGCGTGGCTGCCATTTTAGTGACGTCAGCACTAGACTGAAGTTTCGAGCTGATGGTATATTTTTAATTTTTATTTAAGCTGACGTCAAAATGACGTCATTTCAATGTTAATAAGACATGGTTGCAGCGCAATAGCGTATACAAACCTCCAGTACGCGGCAGAAAGTAATTTACATCGGCCTTTAGAATGACATTTCGGCTTTGTAGAGCGTTGTCTCTGTCACTCATACCTATATGACATTTTGTTGGACTCAACGACAGAGACAACGCTCTGCAAATCTGCTATCTCCTTCTAAAGGTCGATGTACATTACTTTCTGCTGCGTACTGTACACCAGTTGTTACTACTGTCGTATGAACTAGTGAGAAAAAGAAAGGTTAAGGTGGTTTGATACATCTGGCCGCGAAAATTCAAATTTTAGTTAGTTTTTCGAAAATAGTAGACTAGAATCATATATCGAAGTTTTGCGGGCATAAAATTTATGCATCTACATGTTTTTCCATAAAAACTTTGGTCAAAAATACTCATTTACTTCATATTTGTGCAAATCTGGGAAAATTCAGAAAATTATCTTTCATGAACAAATATGAAGTAAATAAGTATTTTTGACCAAATTTTTTATGGAAAAAAATGTAGATGCATATTAAGTGTTATGCCCGCAAAACTCATTACCATAAGCCTTCGATGTATGATTAGTCTACTATTTTCAAAAAACTAACTAAAATTGGAATTTTCGCGGCCGGATGTATCAAGACACCTTAAACTTCATTTAGGTTAAGTTTAATATCAGTTCTCCCTTCTAATATTTTGTAACACTTTATAAGCAAATTGGCTAAGAAAAATCTAATGCATTTCATGAAAATCACAAAAGAATAAACCTATCATGAAGATTTCGAGAAGTTGTCGAGCGCTGCAGCAAAACTCCGACAACTAAAATAGACAATCAAATCCAAAACGCCCAACATTTCACGAGAAATCGTCCATTGTTTATAAAAAGTCGCTTCCACACGTCGCTCGTCGCACTATTAGTCTCACGAGATTAGTGCCGTCGGCTTTGACAATTGATTTATGTCCGTCAAGACTCAAGACGTCACAGCGACGCGCGCGCATGTGTATCATCCAGCTTCTCGGAACAAAATATTGATCATAGATTATAACATTGGGATTCTGTGTAGTGGTAATACCTAGATTTCTATAACTACAACATACTCTGTGCTCGATAATAATTACTAGTAACTAGTAGGTCAGTAAATAAAGCCGTTTTTTTTTTTGGTAAATTTCCGATCTAATTTTATTTTATTTTTAGGTTAAGGGTCACTTACTGACCATAACATCACAAAATGCTGACAGATCCAGGTGGAGCTTCGATCGCAATCTTGAAGGAAAGTTTTTGGCCGATATCTCAAAAACTATTCACTTAAGGGCAAAAATTATGAAAATCATTATTGTAGAAAATAAAATTTTGCATCTTTTGTTTTGTATATACTTTTTTGTAAAACTTACTGTTTACGATTTATGGCCGATTTAATGAACTAGTTTTTCCAATATTTTATAAGTTATCGGCCGAAATAGAAAAGTTGGTTCATTAAATCAGCCATAAATCGTAAACGATAAGCTTTACAAAAAAGTTTACAGAAAACAAAAGATGCAAAATTTTATTCTCTACAATAATAATTTAAATAACTTTTGCCCTAAAGCAGATAGTTTCCGAGATATCGACCAAAAACTTTCCTTCAAGATTGCGAATTGCGATCGAAGCTCCACCTGGATCTGTCAGCATTTTGTGATTTTATGGTCATGAAGGCTATTTTTATTTTTTATTTATTTTATTTATTTAAGTGACCCTTAAACTAAAAAAAAAAATTGGATCGGAAAATTGCGAGGTTAAATGCTCTATTTACTGGCCTAATAGGTTTCTAGTTTCTACCTTGTTTTGACAGCTCTTATAGTTCATTTTTAAAATGGTAGACAGAAGTAGGTTCATATAGACTGGACGAGACTAAATTCTTGTTTGATTACAGAACCCTAAAAAGGTGCCAGAGTGAAAGAAAACATTTAATTGTAGCTAATTACGTAAGTTTAAAATGTAAATGCAGTCATTTTTATCCATCAATGTTGAACATAACACGCGAAGCTCATGACAGATCGCAATAAATGAGTGTCAAAGCGTTGGTCGCCAACACGAGGCATGCTAAAAATTGCCGTTATTTGTCATGCGGATATTTATTTTAAATTCAACTGTGCATAATTTTTACACGACTTCCCAAAAAAGGAGTACACTCCTTATTACTCGGCCTGTGAATCCGTCAGTCCGCCCGTCTGTCCGACTGTCCGTCAGCGGGCTGTATTTCGTGACCCGTAATAGGAAATTTTCACAGAATGTTTTTCTATTGCCGCTATAACAACAAATAATAAAAGTTTCAATATTGACCCTTTCCGTCCGTCTGTCTGTCTGTCTGTCTGCTAGCCTTTCACGGCCCATCCGCTCAACCGATTTTGACGAAATTTGGTACAGCGACAGCTTGCGTCCCGGGGAAGGACATAGGCTACTTTTTATCTCGAAAAATCAAAGAGTTCTCACGGGGTTTCTAAAAACCTAAATCCACGCGGACGAAGTCGTGAGCATTCTCTAGTAAGTAATAAATTACACTTTTTGATAGTCGGTTGTTCCATTTGTAAGATGATATAAATAAATAATAATAAATAAAAAAGCTTTTATTATTCCTTACATGCACATACTTAATTTTACTTAGTTTTTAATTTTATCTTATTATTAACATTATATTATATATATATACAATTACTTTTAATTTTTTCTTATTATTATAAATTATTTATTTATTTAAGTATGTAGTTATTTACAATTGCAGGTGCTACCTGGCTTGGACCCACTCACGAAATCTCTTATATATATTTTTTACATATATATACATTTAATAGTTTACATATAGTTATGTTTTTAGTAGGTAATTAGTAGGTGATTATATTCTTTCTTGTAAGGACCGCCCTATGCGGTAAAAGCCTCCTCCAAGACTTTCCATCTGACCCGATCTCTAGCCAGCCTTGTCCAGACTCTCCCTGCTACCTTTACAATGGCATCATCTTTTGTTGTAATGTTAGTAAGATGATATGGTGGAGATAATTTTTACGAGGGTTCCAAACGCGCCCAGGTCTGAGAAGAGCCCACCACATCAGCCGGGTATTCTTTTTATTGTCACCACTTTCCAAAATCACTTGGTTTAAAGACGAACCAAGTGACAACTCTGTTAGAATAACGACAAGTGTATGAGGCAAATCTCGACGATATATCATTCCAAAATAGTTGGGCCATGCTTGCGGGAGCAGAGCGCCCTCTAGCGGGAAAAGAACTATTTATTTTGATCTATTTCCAACTTGTAATAGTTAACAGCTGCTAAAGATGTGACAGACGGACGGTATAGCGCTTTTTGTGATGCGTGTGTTGTCAGTTTTTGCCAAAATAATTCGTTGATCCTGTACGTCAATCCTGAAGCTGAAGTGGCAATGGGCAGGGCACATAGTTCGTAAAACCGATAGACGTTGGGGTCCCAAGGTGCTGGAATGGCGACCTTGCACCGGAAGACGCAGCGTTGGAAGACCCCCCATTAGGTGGACGGACGACATCAGACGAGTCGCAGGGAGCCGCTGTATTCAGGCGGCGTAAGACCGTGGCGTGTGGAAGTCCCTACAAAAGACCTATGTCCAGCAGTGGACGTCTATCGGTTGATGATGATGATGTACATCAATCCGTAATAATCCTTGAGAAAGGTTAAAATAAAATCCATAGGTTACCACGCTGACCAAGTGCGGATTAGTAGACTTTACACATCTTTCAAAACATTATTATTTGTGACGACCTCGCCTGGTGCAAATGTGATTTACATACCAACAACCCGGGTATCTTTAAAACAAGAGTGAATAGGCATCTTCTAGGTAAACGCGTCCCATCTTAGGCCGCATCATCACGTTCCATCAAGTGTGATTGTGGTCACGCCTATATTTTTTTTTTTTTTTTTTTTTCTACCATAAAGCACCATTATAAAATAGTAGCTTTATTGCTACTACCATCTAGCCTATGGGCTAATAAGTAATATTATTCTAGCTTAAACTTCTACTTATGATTAATTTTTAAATCTAATTTACAGTCCAGTAACTGTCCTTAGTTTATTCTAACACGTACTTACAGTTCACTATGTTCTTGTGACCTAGAAAAATAAAGTAGCACAAGCACTATTACACAAACGCTGCACTTATGTACTTTTTAACACTAATTCGAACGGCTTGGTTCTTTTGAGCCTCCTTTTGATATCCATGTTATCTAGAAGCTTCACAGCCTCCACATTAACATGATGGCGAAGTCGCTTCGCTGAGTGGTGAGCTTGGTTTGGTTGTTGGTGAGCTTCTGCGTACTTTTGGATGATTTTGTTTACGAATTCTATCTTAAGGTCCCTGTGGAGATCGTGATTTCTTACATACCAGGGTGCATTTGTTATTTCCCTGAGTACTTTGTTCTGGAATCTCTGTATTACTTGAACATTGGTCGGTTTAGTACACCCCCAGAGTTGATACGCCTATATTGAATAAAAAAATTACTTTAGATAAATAGACTAAACCGAGAATCAAACTTAAAACATTTATTTTACCAGAGCATTCATTAAAATTGCCATCGTCTATAAACAAAGCCAGGTGCAAGAAGCCTTTCATGCTTTCATAATATTATCGTACAACAAAAACAATTAGTGTGAGCAGAATCGCGCACTGAGGGTTCCGTACAATCAGTACGCTGGAAGGAAACGTAATAAAATATTTGTGTCATCAAACATTTCATATTCATCAACATTTATAAAAATATTTTTAGTGAAATTCCTTTTATTTAATATTTTTAAAACTACATTAAATTTAATTAAATCTAAAACCTCATCGAGACCACCGCAGCGAGGCATTGTACCCAAGATGCTGGCAGCATTAGGTACCGCTTTGGATGGCCAAACTAATTTTTTGACCGAGGTCCCTGGTTGACTCGATAATCATTGACTTTTTATCAGTAGGGATTATAAATGCGAAAGTGTGTTTGATTGTTGGTTTGTCCTTCAATCACGTCGCAACGGTGAAACGGATTGACGTGATTTTTTGCGTGGGTATAGATAAAGACCTGGAGAGTGACATAGGCTTTAGGCACTTTTTATCCCGGAAAATTAAGGAGTTCCCACGGGATTTTTAAAAACCTAATTCCAGGCGGACGAAGTCGCGGGCATCAGCTAGTCGCACATAATTCCAAAAAGTGAGAAATGCGTGCCCGTGATCGAACCTTGGGCTCTACAATGGGAGTCCGAAGTTATAACCATCATCGGTTTCCTTTAACGGAACCCTAAAAGTGTTTATTAAGCCTGTCATACACATAGTACATACACAGTACGTTGCGTTATACTCTAATTAACAATCTGTCGCTGTGACGGCTGACAGGTAAGTGACGTTGACGTGACAGGTGACGGGACGTGACGTGACGTGACAGTGACGCGACGCCGGCAATGAAATTGTGACTTTGTTTATCGCCCTATTCAAATTCGGTTTGTTCTATTTTAAACCATATTTGTATTGCGCTTGAGTTGGTTATTGATTGTAAGTATGGAAGATAAAAATAACTCGTTGCAAAAAAATATGAGCTTACGAAATAATAGTGTTTGTTGATATATTTAGACAGGTAGTCAATTGCGAATACACTTTAGATTAGTAAAATGGTTATTTTTATTTAGTCATTCCTATGTTATCGCCTAGTAAATTACATACAGACCCACATAATATTAATATAGTATTATTATGATATACTAGCTGATGCCCGCATGGATTTAGGTTTTTAGAAATCCCATGGCAACTCTTTGATTTTCCGGGATAAAAGTACCCACTCTCTCTTTAACCATGTCCATGCAAAATAATGCCGCCCCGGGAGCCGGAAAGTCCTTGAGTGGAGACCACGTTTAAGCAAGCGTAGTGTGGGACGCCCTCCAGCACGATGGACCGACGATATAAAGAGGCTGGCGGGAAGTGGCTGGATGAGGAAGGCTGAGGACCGGGTGTGGTGGCGCTCTTTAGGGAAGGCCTATGTCCAACAGTGGAAGTCCACAGGCTGATGATGATGATGATGATGCAAAATAATGACGTCGATCTGTTGCACCCCTCGCGCCTCTTCAAGTCTCCGTCTTCCGCCTTCTCCACTCCTGTCCTGCTGGCAACTGATGATACGGCCTAACAAGGAGCGCGCTTGCCTAGAAGATGCCTATTCACTCTTGACTTGAAGGTACCCATATTAAAATAAGCTGGGAAAACTGATGCTGGAAAGTTCTTACACATGTGACAAAAAACAACAAAACGGCCTGGCAAAGTCATTATCGTATGTTATAATTTTGGGCCACTATTTCGGGCCACTGTATCATTAATCGTCACGTCAACATTTTCATTAAGGTCCAACCGTCAAACATCAATCGCTCACAAAGGTGTCCGAAGTCTATAAATTGACAGCCTACAGTGGAAACGTAGCAAGTAGCAACTGCATTTTTGTCAAAATTTTAAAACTATTTTTTTAAATAAAATTTTAAAATTTAAAATTTATTTACGTTAGGTACTTTCGTGTCTGTTACCTTGCTGCAAGAAATACTGGAGCATAGAGCTTTCGATGTTAGATAGGTATTTTAGCACTAGCGACTTTTTGAAATCGTTTCTAAGTATACGACGAAAAGTGCAGTAGTTTTATTTTTTAATTTGTTTATTTTTCTCTGCATTAAGATGAACATACATTTCTGTCTTAAAATGAACTAACCCAAACTAACTAGTAATAAATTTATAAAAAGGATGAACTGACTGACTGACAAATCAAGTAGGTACCCATCAAACTACTTTTAAAAACCTTGAGATTTAATGTTGGATCTACAAAGCAATTTTTAAAGAGAGCAGTTTAAATAAAAAGAACTAGCTAAGTATAAAATCCTTAGGGTAAGTATTTGTAAGTTACCAACTTTAGACTAACAACGGAATTTTTCATCACATTAACTTTTCTATGCCGCCTACTGACATTAAAGCAGAAGCGGGTAACTGGCACCACACAAAACTCCACAATAAATCAATTTTATACAAAACTACACAACACAATACCGCCATTCGAGCTTCATTCGTGCCCCGGCCATGAGGATTTGCATTAGTGATTACATTAATCATGTCCACATACAATCGAGAGCAATAAAATCCATAAAATCCCGTAAAGGCGACCATTAATTGTCATTGACAGCTGTCAAAGGGGCTGATTGACAAATGTCAGACGCGCGCGAATTTGTGAAAGGGCACGGAAAGACCTTCTTTCCCTTTTATGTCGTTATTTCTTTGTTTATTTTTTGTAGTTTTATGGATTTAATGACACAGCGATGACTTGCGAGGTTTTAGATTTTTGTGTCTAATTCTCTATGACTTTTTATGGTGGTAATTAGTGTTTATTTATTCCGCGTGACGTTTTGGTTTTTAATTTTTGTGTCATCGCCGTGGTTCTATTTAAATAGTTTCACAAATTATTACTCAAGTAGAGAGTTTGTAAAACATACCTCGATATTTTTTTACTGTGATTGTATCATAGATATAAATGACAAGATATGGTCAAGCGAACAATGTTTTTCACCTTTTCGGAACCAAATATATCAGCGCCACCTCTTAGATATTAATGAACGACCCGTTTGAAATCCAGACGTCACAGGTTGCATTGGTGCATAAGCACCAATGGGTCGGTGCCATTTTGTTTGTTCAATAACCCTGTCTATACGAAGTAATATTTTCAATGGCTTTTACAGTAAAACTAGGAATCCTCCCAGTCCGTCAATCCGTATGTCACATACTTTAAAAACAAATAATTTGTAATGAATTTGAAACAAGTAAAATGATGAAATCTCTTTTCAGTCAACTGCTTTGATGGATTTGGATGGATTAGATAGATCATCGGCGTTGTGCTTTTGAAGGACCAGTCCTTCGTATCTATATATTATGTAGCTTGTTTGTAGTATGTATAAGTAGTTATGGCAATATGTAAATTGAAAACAATTGAGATTTGGCCCTACCTATGACGTAGATTTCAGTCTGCCCACTTTACCATCAGTGTTTGAGTCTTCTTTCTTTATCCTTCTCGGCAGATTCTTTTACTCAGACATTATTTATTTAGCCTTAATTAGTTTTGGAGAAAATACGGTAATTTATCAATAAATAAAAATTATTAACTTAAAACACGATAGAAATGTACTAAAAAATAATACAAAGAAAGCAACATAACACTACGATGTGAAGGCTATACAAACTCCTATTCAACTGAGTATCAAATGTCAATAAAGCTGCTCCTATCTCAATAACTCAACAGACGCGATGGAACGACGCCGGAGCAGAAAGCAGTATCTGCACTCGATCGCCGATCCTTCGTCAAATGTCAGGAGCCTTAGTACAAAATTTTATATTTCACCAACGTTGATAGAACTCGAGCACCGAAACGCTTTCGCGTTAAAGTAAAATAGACCTTACAAGACTAGTTTTAAAGTTAAAACTCATCTATATATCAATAGACACAACTCCAATATCAATAGACACAACTCCAAGCTGAAACCATGCGATGTTAAAACTGATGGTACTGAATTTTCGACTTTAACTTAAGAGGACTTAGGTTCATTTTACTTTGACGTTGTTTAGTTTCAACTCTAGAATTCTATGAACGTTAAAATATCTTATACTTGCCTACAGATGCCACGTTTATCGGCATCGGCTGACGCGCGTCACTCAAATAGAGATATTGAATGAAATGTCAATTCCGAGTTGAAACTTAATGGACTTTTATTTTCAATTGTGTTTCATGCCGCGATAAGTTAGTGAAGGTGATCTGTGATAACAGTGGAGTTTGATAAATTGGGAATTTAATAACTTTGTACTATTTTACACAGACAATAGTCAAGAGCTCTGGGACTCGATTACTGTAGAATGACAGCTACAGTGCAGTGTGATGATCGTAATCACCTCTGATTAGCCGATACTCGCTCACTATTGGCTACAATGAATTTTTGGAACAAAAGTACTATAAATTCAGCTAATCAAAACAATCTAAATATAGGTATTATAAAAGGATTAACTAACTTACTGATCTACCAACGCACAGCTCAACCTACGTCATAACAGAAATCTGAATGCCAAATTTCAGTCCGATCCGTCCAGTAGCTTGAGCTGTGCGTTGATAGATCAGTCAATCAGTCAGTCATCCTTTCCATTTATATATTTAGATTAATTAGATGAAATGAAAATCAAGCCACTAACCCTCCTGTACAGCTTCACTTGCGAATACCACTCTGAACGAAATAAGCATTTGGGGTGACTTGTACCTTAAACAAATTGGCAAAAAAACCCCCTAAAAGTAACCCCCCACATAATATCAAGTCCTCGGCCATCAGAGTAGCCCATAATTCACTGAAACCTTCATATTTCCATCACATGGTGCAAAAATACAGCTAGATTCATTATCAGGGCGATACATCAGCGTAATGTTACGGGGGGTTGATTCATAACCTATAAATCAATGGGTCGTAATAGCTAAAATATTGTGCTTGGGGGCGGTGGGGTCTGCGATCCATACGGTTGTGTTGGAGAACTCTTAACATGCTAGTGCGACTTTGAAAAGTTTCTTGATAGAAACTGTTAGTGTACCTATACTATATTACACAATAATCTATATATATATATAAAAGGAAAAGGTGACTGACTGACTGACTGGCTCACCTATCAACGTACAGATCAAACTACTGGACGAATCGGGCTGAAATTTAGCATGCCGATAGCTATTATGACGTGGGCATCCGCTAAGAAAGGATTTTTGAAAATTCAATCAATAAGGGGGGGAAATAGACGTTTGAAATTTGTGTAGTTCACGCGGACGAAGTCGCGAGCATAAGTTAGTGTGTATATAAACACAATTTTATTATTAAATAATAAAATAATATGATTATAATTTAAAATGTAAAATATTTTTGTCAGTTATTGACTTGTGTTTTTATTGCGTCGACTTTGATGAATTTTTAATTTGTCTTCTATATGTATTTTTATACTCAGTTGAGATAATATTATAATCAGATTTATATTTGTGTACTAAATAATTGCATTGCATCATAGATATGGTAAGTTCATATTAAGGTAGATGGCGTATAAAATACGTTCCCGCTGATGAGTAGGCCAGAACATATTATATCTTCTGTCTTACCCATCGAAACGCACGAGAGTAGAATATACAGGTCTAGTACTAGACGATTAGCCTTAACTTCCGAAGTTAAGACTAATCGCCTCTATGAATAAAATACGTCTATTTAACTCTATGTAAACGCGGTTTTAATACTCAATCATTCTTTTCAAAATATTAAGTATATGCTGGTTGCAGTGGCGTGCAGATCAAAGCGGCATAAAAGCACTGCTTACCCTAGTTGTAATGGCTTAGTGCTCATTTTTAGGGTTCCGTACCTCAAAAGGTAAAACGGAACCGTTATAGGATCACTTTGTTGTCTGTCTGTCTGTTCATGGTGACCTGTACACGCCACTGGCTGGTTGTAAGAAAACATTAGGTAATCAATAATATCGATTACCAAGCACGCCAAAGGGAATCCCTTGATATGAAAACTAGCATAGTAAAGTTATTAAAACTATAAAATAACGTTTTTATAGTTAGTGATTCATAGTAAAGTCGAGTGGACGGCACACGGCATAATAAAATGAAATGAAACAATCCCATGATTTATTTTATCACCATGGACCGGGTTATGCAAATGTGAGTTAGTGTAAGCTGTCTTTATTTTTACTATTTATTTTTAACGATGAATGTAATGTAGCTGTCAGTGCTTGTGGGGGTTATTGATAATGATAGAATTGATAAACTGATAATAGACTGTATTTCCTTCGATAACTGACTGATAATTGATATTGGTATGATATGATATTGATATGAGTGTGAGTGCGGTTCGCGCCGCGGCCCGTGGTGCACTGCTTTTTTAAAGGTATGATTCCGAACCACGCTGCACGCAGCAGTGCTGCCGCAACAGTGCTGTCGCGGCACTACTGGTCCCCATACAATCTCTATAAGCTTATAATATGAGATAAGACATTACATTCCGAGCTAGGCAGCAATGTTCCGCTACATTGCTGCCGCGACATTGCTGCCTAGCTCGGAATGTAATCTCATTTATAAGCTTATAGAGATTGTATGGGGACCAGTAGTGTTGCGACAGCACTGCTGCGTGTAGCGTATTTCGGAATCATACCTTAACTGTTACTTGTTAGGCGCCAGCACGAGGTCTGCGAAAAGTGCTAACGCCGTACAGGTCAATGTTCTGTACACTTGTGTCCCGAACAGTGCTGTCACCATCATAGTCATTGATAGTGATCAATTAACATTATTTTCCCAGTGATAAAATTATAAGATACTTGTGTAATTGATTACCTATTCGAAGAATAAAATGCACTATTTTATTCTTTCTTTTCTTCTTCTATCGACGTTTTTTTTCTCACTCAAAAATGTGGCTTATTTACAGGTAATTCTTGCATACCACCGTCCCGACAATCGACGCTTGGTATTATTTATATGGAACAGAATGACACCGTGTCACGAGCTGATGTACGAACTACGTCACGTGCTGCGTCAGGGCACGCTCGCCGAATGCTGGATTGATGGCGAAATAAAATCCCGCGTCAGTGGAAAACCGCGTTTTTATCGAATGCTAGCCGTTACATGCAGTGGCCCAAGCACGATCAGTGCTACAGTATGCAAGGCATAAGGCTGAAACCACAACACTGCGATGCAACACAATGCACTGTGCAAATTTCCGATGCGGTGCCGCACCGTACAAACTTGCGATGCGACGACGTATTCCCGCTCAGTCGGTGTCCACACCTCTCTGTGTGCCATTCTGTGATGTGTGTGTTCTTCTTGGTGCTTCTTAACGCAAGTAGAATTAGTAGGATACGTGTAGTGCGGTCCATGGCTCACATGAAATTGATGGTCAAAGTGTTCTCGTACGATGCCGTAAGCGATGAAGTTTTTGCATTGCGATGCGATGTCGCACCGCACTGTTGTGGCCTCACCCTTACAGATGCAAATGCGAGAAAGATATTTATCGCATTGTTGATGCTTGAGCTGCAGATATTTTCATTGCGATCGTCGTCGTCACGATTGACGTCCACATAAGTAGTAGGTCTATGTCTAGTCTCTTGTAGGGACTTCTACACGCCATAGTCTTGCACCAACTGTATCCAGATTCCAGTAGCTTCCTGTGACTCATTTGATGTCATCTCATTTTTGTCTTTGTCATACTTATTCATATGAAAAAATACATTCATTTTCCTACATTGACTTTTCCTATTTCTAATTCCTCACTTTTAGGTATATAAAAACATTCACTCATCGATTTATTATTATGGAAAAAGTACAGACAACGAAATACAAAATTCTCCTGGAAGGCCTTTTTTCAGCATTGAATATTAATAGCTTTGAGTATCTCATTCTGACTTTTTTCTTGCTTTACGTTTCTTTACGTAGGTACAATACAAAGATTACGAAACGGCGTTTATTTACCAAACAGATGTACCTATCTATATCTATATCTATATCAAATGTTTTCAGATTCCTCCAAGCAATTGACACCTCAAAGTTTTATATCCAAAAAACCATAAAAGTACCCATTAAATTGGATTTAGAGTGCGGCACCCAATCGCAGAGACTCTGGTTTATGGTTTTGTCTGACGTGGGATGCATCACCAATAGTGGATGACTCGTAAAATAGATAAATAATGATCTCACGGGACAGTTTATAGTTAAAAAATATATTTGATTCGATATGTCCCGGGGTTGTTAAAGCTCCACTGATTTATGAGAATGGCTTGGATTAGAATATGATATAATATATGTCTGTGTGAAGAACCGATAAGCGATACAACGAGGAATTACCATAAAATAAATAAATAATACGGTTTCACTTTTTTATTTTTACTTGTGTGATGGATTCTTAGAGAATACCTACATGCTATATATCAATTTTCTTCACCTAGTTTAATTTGAGTTGTGCCTATGTTGATTTGTGTCAGTCAGTCAGTTTCTGGTAATTCAAGCCTAGATGACAAAAGTTAAAATAGCTAAACATCCGTAGAAGAAAAAAATTAAAACCCAGAAAGAAATTTGTATTTGGGCAGACAAGCGAACAAACTATCCAAAAAGATTAATTTGAAACTGTGAATTATAAAAAAAAAAGAATACAATTATCTTAATTTTTTTTAAAGAATATTAGCCAAGTTTATTATGCTGACTAACTTTCCCAATCCCCTCCTCCGAAAGTCTGTGCTGGGAGTAGGTACGACAATAGTGCAACGGGTGGTATTAAAAATGACAGGTTTTTGCTGGTTCTTCTCAATTATTATTTGAAACTGTTGAAAGAGTTATTAGAAACAGACATAATATCTACCATTGATGATTTAAAATAACATCACGTAGGTCTTTAAGAAAGTACTCCGATAGCAAAATATTTTACACTAGAAAAATACCAGGGTGACGACAAAGCAAATCAAACAGACATACAAACTAATAAAGATCTTACCTGCAAAGTTATTGCTGATTTGAAAGCTATAAAAAAATGCCGACGAATTATGTAGCTTAATAACTGTTGGAAACCATAATTATTATGTTTCCTAAGTTTTTTAATTATGAAAACAGAACCCATCATGTCAATAGCAATCAATGTATCATCAACAGATATTCAATCGATGTTAATAATAGTTCTGTTCTGTATTAGGTCATAAAATAATCGAAATTACTAGGACCCTACCCAAAAACAATAGTTCCGATCAAGCTTTTAGCCAAAGAAAACTGTTCCATAAAACTTGAGATATAAAGTGTAATTCAGCATATATACAACTTACATGCAACCACACGAGACCAACTTTTTTTTCTATATTAAAAGATATAATCCCTTGAATGAATATAATGGAAAACTAGACTGTGGGTGATTAAGAATTGGGTTGAAAGTGGAGTGGCATGCAATTTATATATGACCTTGCACACCCAAAAAGGTTATCCACGAAAATGTTAATATAATAGTTGCTTCAGTACCACGGGTTTTGTTGGCGTGAAAGCATAAATCAATTTTATAGCCCCATCTAAATCAAACGCGTTTTAATGGGCGGCCCCCGTCATATCATAGCCGAGTATGATAATTTACGGCTACTATGTGACGAATGTAGAAATAAAGGTCTCCCCTTCCCCCCTTTACTCAACCTTCGGGATTAGTTTTATGCCCTAAAACGCAGCAGTAAATATGTCAGCCGGTATCTTGCAGGGCGTCGGGAGATAATTTTTGGATTTACAAAGTGTAAGCGCGCCGGTTTTTTAGGATTCCGTAGCAAAACGAGAAACTTTTATGATTTCGTTCAGTCCGTCTGTCCGTGTGTTTGTGTGTCACTGACATTTTAAAAAGAAACTGTAGGGTCCACTTGCAATAATTTTTTTGTGCCACTTTTTGGCAACCAAAAAGTCTGTCACTTTCCTATTGGCATTTCAAAAATTTGCACTTTGTGCAAGCGGGCCAGAGGCATTTTATGAAATTTTGGAAAAAATAATTCAGGGTAGGCACTTGAAAATAAAGTTGTTTCAGGGTGTTTGCTGAACATGAAAAGCGCAAAACAAAAGTGGTTTATCTCTGCGAGCAATACCGGTAAAGAGGTATTTTAAAATCATAACAAGATTTCTAAGACAGGTTTCGGAAAATAAATTACCGTTTAAGAAATAATGACCGGCAAAAATTACTATGGAACCCTGCGTTATTTTATTCTGGCGCACACTTGCCCAGTTTTGTCCCATATTGTTTTTGATAGTGTCACTCGTGAGTGATTTAAAGTAGACGGTGATGCGAGCAGCGGGATTTAATCCTCGACTTGAGAGCTCGTCGGTAAACATTGTTCAAATTTTTGATGGACGTTCTTGTTTTATGGCTTTGCTTATGTTTGATACCGATTCTTACCCTCTGTATTATTTTTCAACTCATCATGATCAACTCGCGCTACTGAGAACGGGATACGGCCATGGTTCACCACGCTGTCCATTTGCGGATTGGCAGACTTCACACACCTTTGAAAATATAAAATGTTCGGAATGACAAGTCTGCGTAGTGCCTATTACTACATTATCATCATCATCATCATCATCATAATCAACCCATCGCCGGCTCACTACGACAAACCAAAAAACCAATAAACCAACAAACCAACAAGCAAACACACTTTCGCATTTATTATGGGTACTGATTTTAATCACCATATTAATCTTATGTCACAATATTAAAGACTAAAGAGTAATATGGGCCTGTTACATAAAAATCAGTTTTAAACAACTTTTGCTCAGACTGACTGTGATACGAGAAAAGCTGCGCTCACACCAGGCAGAGTGAAAGACAGCTGTAATAAGTATGTGTGTCTGACTATTGACAACATTTCAAACTTTGAGCCTCAATAGCTCAACCGGTAAAGGAGTGGACTGAAAACCGAAAGGTCGACGGTTCAAATCCCGCCCGTTGCACTATTGTCGTACCTACTCCTAGCACAAGCCTGACGCTTAGTTGGAGAGGAAAGGGGATATTAGTCATTTAACATGGCTAATGTTCTTTAAAAAAAAAAAAACTTTTTCTTCTTAGCGTAACTATAGTAAGACCAGAATCTCATGGCAAATAGGCATCTCAAATTTTCGGCATATTCACGAAATTTATGTACTAAAAAAAATAAAAAAATATTTCACTATGACACTGGGTAACAATAAGGCCTTGGCTAGTCACCACACCCTACCGGCAAAGCCGTGCCGCCAAGCGATTTAGCGTTCCGGTACGATGCCGTGTAGAAACCAAAGGGCTATGGGTTTAATAAAACTGCCATCACCCTTCCAGGTTAGCCCGCATCCATCTTAGATAGCATCAACACTTACCACCAGGTGAGATTGCAGTCAAGGGCTAACTTGTACCTATCTGATTTAAAAAAAAAATTCCGCCGACGACTGATTAATCGGCGCACTGTTTTTATATCAAACATCATCATCATCAACCCACCGCCGGTTCACTACTGAGCACGGGTATTCTCTCGAAATGAGAGAGGCTTGTTCAGGAGGGAATTGTGGCTTTATAAGTAAGCCACAATCTGCCACGCTGGCTAGATGCGGATTGGCAGACTTCACAGACCTTTGAGAACATTATGGAGAACTCTCAGGCATGCAGGCTTTCCTCACGATGTTTCCTTCACCGTTAAAGCAAGTGATAATTTAATTACATAAATTGCACATAACTCTGAAATGCTAGAACTCAAAAAGTCCCATTAGTACCTACCAGGCGGTTATTAAAAGAAAATCCAAAAAAATCTGGCAACCAGGGAAAACAATGACCTCATTGGCATAACATAACACGTGCAAAATGCACGGTTCGCATAAATCTCATTAATTACCGCCGACGACTGATTAATTGGCGCACTGTACCTACTATCGCGATATTAAATAACATGTACATCAAACTGACGCCTTCACGTTGAATGTTGTGGGACCAGCTAGCTTTTTAGGGTTCCGTACCCCAAAAGGAAAAACGGAACCTTTATAGGACCACTTTGTTGTCTGTCTGTCTGTCGGTCTGTCAAGAAACCTACAGGGTACTTCCTGTTGAACTAGAATCATAAACTTTGGCAGGTAGATAGGTCTTATAGCAGACATTCGGGGAAAAATCTGAAAACCGTGAATTTAGGGTCAGATCACACATTGTGGTGATGAATTAATAATAAGTATTTTTAGTTTTCGAAGTAAGATTACTATATCAAGTGGTGTATCATAATATGAAAGTGCTTTACCTGTGCATTCTAACAAAGATTTTTTTTTTTGTGCATCATAGTATTTGAATTATCGTGCAAAATGTCGAAAAAATACGACTGTTGTACGGAACCCTCGTTGTGCGAGCCTGACTCGCACTTGGCCGGTTTTTTTAGCTAGATAGATAGAGGTACTTAGTTAGGTTTTTTCTTTTTCTTAATTTTTATGGGATTTTTGTCCGACTCGGACGCGCCAGTCCCATCGTATCAATAGCATACATCAATACATCGCATAACAGTGCGTGTTGCCAGTGATGACATATAGATCCGAGACATGGTCGCTAACTATGGGCCTCATAAGAAAGCTCAGAGTCACTCAGCGGGCGATGGAGAGAGCTATGCTTGGAGTTTCTCTACGTGATCAAATCAGGAATGAGGAGATCCGTAGGAGAACTAGAGTAACCGACATAGCTCAACGGGTTGCGAAGCTGAAGTGGCAATGGGCAGGGCACATAGTTCGTACAACCCAAAGACGTTGGGGTCCCAAGGTGCTGGAATGGCGACCTCGCACCGGAAGACGCAATGTTGGAAGACCCCACACTAGGTGGACGGACGACATCAGACGAGTCGCAGGGCGTGACGTGTGAAAGTCCCTACAAGAGACCTATGTCCAGCAGTGGACGTCTATCGGTTGATGATGATGATGATGATGATATGCCCGCTACTTCTGCTAGGATTTAGGCTGGCTAGTCGGACTGTTCACTCAACCAAGTCCCCCTAGTGAATATAGTCTCGATAATTTATATTCATAACTTTTAATTTTCTCATATTACTATGTACGTTGTATTCAATACAGTGTTCCACCTGAGTATCCATTGCATACTAATTGAACTAATTGATTAAAACTGAGCTAGAACGTGCTAAGCTAATAAGCTGTGATAGCCTAGTGGTTAGGACGTCCGCCTTCTTATCGGAGGTCGAGGGTTCGATCCCGGGCACGCACCTCTAACTTTTCGGAGTTATGTGCGTTTTAATTAATTTAATATTTGCTTTTACGGTGAAGGAAAACATCGTGAGGAGACCTGCATGCCTGAGAGTTCTCCATAATGTTCTCAAAGGTGTGTGAAGTCTACCCATCCGCACATGGCCAGCGTGGTAGACTATGGCCAAAACCCTTCTCACTCGAGAGGAGACCCGCGCTCTGTAGTGAGCCGGTGATGGGTTGATCATGATGATGATGATGATGATGATGAGCTAGAACGGTCGATTTATAGTAGTACATTTGTTGCATCAAAGTGCTTAGGTAACAGTACTTTTTATCCCGGAAAATCAAAGAGTTCCCACGGGATTTTTAAAAAACCTAATTCCACGCGGATGAAGTCGCGAGCATAAGCTAGTTATAGTATAAATTTAAAAAGCCCATTATTAATTTTTCCCATAACTTTTAGTCGTTTTAGTAGAAACATAAGTTTCCCGTACAAACTACTGGTTCGCCTGATCGCAAAGTCCCCGGCTCGGGTCCCCCTCAGCGATATAAATCAATTTGTCAGTGACACTCTGACAGCATCGCGACTCTGCGACGAGCACGAGACGCAGACAAGCTTTTTTTAGTTTACACCAAAGAGATATTATCCTATCAGGTAGGTAGAGCGGACATTTTTTATGTTTTACTATCTGGTGCCCGAGACTTCGTCCGCGTGGAATTAGATTTTTAAAAAATCCCGTGGGAACTCTTTGATTTTCCGGGATAAAAAATTATGTCACTCTCCAGGTCTTTATCTATACCCATGCAAAAAATCACGTCAATCTGTTGCACAGTTGCGACGTGATTGACGGACAAACCAACAAACTAACAAACAAACACACTTTCACATTTATAATAAGGGTACTGATTCATCCTACTTTCTACTCAAGAGTACCCAAGGTGCTGAATTGACAGGAAAGCATAGCGTTAGTGGTAGACCTGCCCACTAGACAACATCAAACGAGTTGCAGGGAGCCGCTGGATTCAGGCAGCGCAATAACTTGGCGTGTGGAAGTTCTTACAAGAAACTTCTTACCAGATGTCTATCGGCACACGACGAGGATTTGCTACTAATATGATAAAAGTTAAAGTGAGTTTGTTGGTTTGTCCCCCAATCACGTTGCAACGGGTATAGTATAGTGGAAAGTAATATATGCTACATTTTATCCTAGAAAATCACAGAATCGCTGCCAGCGAACATATGAATCTGAGACATGGTCGCTAACTATGGGCCTCTTGATAAACCTCAGAGTAATTTAGCGGGCAATGGAGAGAACTGATGCTTGGAGTTTCTCTCAAATCAAAAATTAGTAGATCCGTAAGAGAACCACAGTAACCGACATAGCTCAACGGGTTACGAGGCTGAAGTGGCAATGGGCCAGGGCACATAGTTTGAAAAACATTACAATAAACGAACACACTACACTATAATACACACAAATATAGAATGAAACTTCGGCTTTGTAAAGCGCTGTCTCTGTCACTCATACCTATGTGACGTTTTATCGGTCTCAACGACCGACAGTGATAACGCTTTAAGAAACCGCTGTCTCTTTCTAAAGGTCGATGTACAATATTTTCTGCCGCGTACTGTATTTTAGGTGAAGTGAAAAGTAGCTAAATGTCTCTTTTAAATAAATCTGTTAACAACTATATCGTTTTACCCTCTCTGTTGCTAATTTAACCTTTAAATATCTTTGGCTTACACATTTCAATGTTCACTTCACTTGCCTTTCAAAAGACAATTTTTTTTATGCATATGAGTACGATTTTTCTTTCGGGCACATTATGTTTTAACGAGCTACATTATGTTGTGATTTATTGCTTAAATAAATATTATTAGCTTTTATAAAATCGCCATAAATACAACAATGTAAGAGATCTTAAGGACAATGTTAAAAATTAAAATTTGTTGATTCCTCAGTCAATGTTTTTTTACGGTTCCGTATCTCCAGAGAGAAAAAGGAAACCTTATAGGATCACTTCGTTATCTGTCTGTAAGATTCGTGAAGGGAATCAAACCCTATAGGGTTCTTCCCGATATAAAACCCAGGTAGCAATGACTTATACCACAAGTAACGGGGAACGACCTCATTCCATGAAGCCCTCGGCAACCTGGGCGGTCTACTCGGCTTCTGGAGTGAGCTTGGATGGCTGGAGTAAAGACTTCAGCGGGGAGGGGCAACGCACGCACAACAGACGGAAACGTTTAAGTGCGGAAACCAGCCCAGAGCGAAGAAGAAGAAGAAGAAGAAGTAAAGGGGAAAAAAATCGAAAACCGTGAATCTGCGGTTACATCGCAAAAAAACACAAAATAAAAAGTGTTATTTCTTGTATTATGGTACGGCACACCGACTATTATGGTACTTCATATCCGAGACCGACTCGCACTTGACCGATTTTTTCATACTAGCTGACCCTTTGCTTTCTTGCTTTCTTTGGGGTCTACTTATTTCCCAAAGAAAATCTCTAAATATGCTAATTTTGTTTGAGATATACATTGATATGTCAGTTTCTCCTTTTATAGTATTTTTATTTGAGACAAAGTTAATAATAACATTAAATATGTTTTAACAGGATGTAAGACATTCGGTTAAAAATTTAAAATTCCTTTATGCATAGGTCTCATAGAATGTAATTATTTTTTGGATAGAGGGCTATCTTTCCCTTTTTTCAATAATTGAATTTCATCTGTTTAGTTTTTTTTTTTAAATTGTACTCTTACCAATGAGGCAGTAGGTGCTAGGTACCTAGTGTACCTAACTGGTGAAAGATTTTTTTTACAATATAAAATCAAAACACATTTTCAATTCTCATTATTTGTACCAAGTTGGTATAATATCAAGCTTATCTCATAAAATCATCTCCATAAATTTTTTAAAAGAGACAGCTGCTAAATAAAATTTTCGGAAATTAATTGCGCACCATACAAAATGTATTTGCGCCTCAATTTTTCACACTTAACATAATAAATACACCAATCTTGCGTTTTTGTCACAGAGGTTGTAGGCCCGGTTTTGTTCCCAGTTCTTGTATGAAGAGGTGTCCAATTTTGATATTGTCATTTATTGAAGTTTGTTCAATATTTCTTTATCATAAACGCTAGTCTATATATATAAAATGGAAAAGCTGTCTGACTGACTGAGTGACTGAATGATCTATCAACGCACAGCTCAAACTACAGGACGGATCGGGCTGAAATTCGGCATGCAGATAGCTTTTATAACGTAGGCAACCGCTAAGAAAGGATTTTTGAAAATTCAACCCCTAAGGGAGTAAAATAGGGGGTTGAAATTTATGTAATCCAAGCGGACGAAGTCGCGAGCATAAGCTAGTATAACGTAAGCTGTATTCTAAACTCTAAAGCTACGACCACACTTGCGCGTCAAGAACGAGCGATGCGGGTCGCGATGCGGAAACGTCCACGAAGCGATTATTTATCCGTGCTAGCTAAAACGCACTATAAGTCCGAAAAGTTAGCGGTGATGTGCCCGGAATTTTCCCTACTACCCCCTAAATAGGGGGCCAAGGTCACACTTCAAATAAGACAAATAAAATCGCTATCATCAACTCATCGCCGGTCCACTACTGAGCACAGGTCTGAATGAGGATGAGGAAAATGACTAACATACAGATAATGTAGATAAAAATATGTAGCGAGCAGTTTACACAATAACGAATTTTATTTTTCTTTGTTACATTATGACTAGCAATCAACAGTTGATGTAAGATTTATTTAATGCAATATTTCTTAGGACCCTCAGTAAAGCGCATTCCGAATGAAACGATAGCGATTATGCTACGTGTTTACTCAATAATTCGATATGTGCATCGACGTATAATTCATAAGCGACGAGCGTTTATCGTTAAAAAAACAAAGATCTTCAATTCTCGTCTTATAGAGAAAGCCAATGAACAGAAAAATAATCAAGCCATATCAACCCTCAAAAGTCTCCGATCATCATGTCAGAAGACATTATTAAAGAAGATACACATTAAATAATTGAAAAAAAACCTAGTCAAAAATCTATTAAATGAATGACTAGAGACTTGAAATTTCTATTTTGAGTTAAATAATGCATCTTGTCCAGAATTAGAATTAATATGAGACAATAACGACAATAGCTGCTTGGTTTAAAAAATCTTGTATTTTATACTACACCTGATTCCTTACTAGCTATTGCTTTTAAAACTTTTAAAAACTCTACAAGCCTCGTTACGGCTTATGTGATCTTTACAACTTTTAATCAAATTCCAAAATTATTGTTAGGCATAAAATATGAGACCCGATTGAAACGCCATGTAGAGCTTAAGAATTGGAATTAATTAAAAACAACGTTTAATCATGGATTCAAAATCTGTAACAAAAAGCTTCTTCCTAATTTTTACCATTCTCTGCCTACGTCTTTAGTGAGAAAATGAGCCAAGAAAGAGTAAAAGTAGTCTAATAGAATCTGAATAGTCTTTTAAAATATTTTTAAATTATTTTTTGGTAAAAGGAATACTTTTGCTGGCTATAGTTAGATTAACTCTGTCTTCTCTTGTAACTTAAACCAACCGGAGTACAGCTAGCGATTTGGTCGCGACTCGTCATTTCTCGCATTGTCGTAATCCGCTGATTTACTGCAACATTAATCAGGTTGACGGCCGATAGGGACTAAATCACTGCCAAACTTACCTTTACACCTAATAACGACTTTATTACCAAGTGTTAAATATCAAAATACTTTGAATTACAAACGTCATTTCTTTGTAAAGCATCACTACTGCATGTTATTGCTTGTAATTCTTTTTGCGAATTTGCAGCTATACATATACACATTTTTTTCCTTTTTTTTTGTTTAGTGTCGAATGTTTTATATTGTCTAGTTATTGATTTATTCTGGTCGTTTCCTGTTGTGCCCTTTTTTGAGGGTTTGACTGCAACTTGAGACTTTTGATCTGTGACGTTTCAAGCTAAGAGTGAAATATGTTGGTACCATTGACTTATATATTACTTCGTATGGACAGGGCTATTGAACAAACAAAAAAATTACAAAAAAAAAACCGACTTCAATAACCACCAACACTAAAAAGTAAAAAATAATTTAATTTATTACCCAATATATTATGTACACAAGAGTTATTGTAGTTCTATAGTAATATTTTTGGGCCAACTCGGAAGTATGTCCTACAAAACAAAAAAAGAATCATCAAAATCGGTTCATAATTGACATTTAAACATACAAAAACATACAGTCGAATTGATAATTTTAAATTGAAAACAAAATGTGTAATTTTTAACCGACTTTGAAGGAGGACTTCAAAGTCGGTTCACATTTTGTTTGTTTTGCTTTAGCACCAATGCAACCTCAGTGACGTCTGGATTTCAAACGGGTCGTTCATTAGTATCCAAGAGGTGGCGCTGATTTATTTGGTTCCAAAACCGTCAAAAATTTTGTTCGCTTGGGCATATCTTGTCATTTATACCGATCGATGGTTGGTACAGATTTATGAAGTTTGCAGTTTCGCTAAGAAATGCGGTTGCAATGCTTTGTGTGGAATGATTTGTTGATAAAAGCTGATGTTAGGACGTTAATCAAACTGGAAATCTCACTGGTGGGAAAGGAGCACACTAAGAGAAAGTATCAGAAATCTCTTCTCAACCTTGTGAGAGTTGTCACCTTCGTCTATTATATATTCTGTGCCTTCGTCGATTCATCATTATCATCATCAACCGATAGACGTCCACAGCTGGACATAGGTAGGTAGGTACTAATAAGAAACAAAAAAAAATAATTAAAAAAAAAAAAAAAAAATTAGAGGTCGGCTTATTTATTTATTTATTTATTTTTATATGCTCCTGGAAAAACACATTACACAATTGAAGATGGAGCGTGGATTTGACCTGCAGCTCGTTCCAGCAACGCGCAGGACTCCAAATACTTTTCTTATGAGTATATGGCATAATAATATTTTAAATATCAAATCTTTGAAAAGAGCAACCGCCGAGTTTCTTGCTGGTTCTTCTCGGTAGGAAAGGCATTCCGAACCAGTGGTAGATGCCTCTGATAATTAAAAAATACTTGTAAAAGTTTAATTGAAAAAATAATATTTTTAATATGTTGTATAGAAGCACGGAAGTCCATGATATACAATGAACCAAAAGCTTAATTTGCTGTAATCCGCTGAGATGTAGACCTTACAATGCACAATTGCAAAGTCAATTTTGCAACTTTGCAATTGTGCATTGTAAGGTCTACATCTCCTTAGGATGCTCCGGTGTCGGGGCGAAACGTGCGTCGAGTGTGTTTGGGATTTGTGTGGTGCTGCGTGGTGGTGGTGCGTATTGCTTGCCGTGTGGCTGCTTTTCCTGCATGGTTAGCAGTGGGAGGGCGGGCGGTGTATTTCGCATGCTGCATGTTGCATCATACAGATACGACCTGTTTCAGCGGATTACAGCAAATTAAGCTTTTGGTTCTGCAGGCGCGCTGCCATTTAATTGTAAACACTTTGCTCATTGAACATCGCGTCATCGTCCCCACCGTCGTTGTGAGATTATAAAATCGTATACGCCGTTTGTAGTTATTCATTATTCGTGTGGCTCTTGCCGAGGGCATTTCTTAGTAGACACCATGTGTGTCGTACTGTAGGTTATTATAATTGTTGTTGTGACCTAATGTGGTTTAAGACGTTGAGGTTATATTACTAGGTTGTGGTGTGCTAGGTTAGCTGGTTGGTCTGGGACCGGTATGGGGATGGAGGAGCCGGTGTAGGTAGGAACCTAGGTAGTGTTGTCTATACTCATAGTAGACGTTGGTGTCATGACTGATAGTTAGTGAGGGTTGCTATAGTTATCGTCGAGGGTAGTTTGTGTTGTCTCTCGTAGTGTGCGAGAAAATTGTCAGTGCGCCCACGAAGGCTCGGTTAATCTAAAGGTTGTAATCCTGACGTATCCGGTTAACCATTACCTAAGGTTACTTTTAGTCGTTTAGTCTTTAATCGCAATTATAATCACATTCTTCTGGTGGTGACGAGCCTGCAGGTTCATTGTTTTTATTTATTTATATTTACTTATTTGAATCCCACGGCTCCCTGCGACTCGCGTGATGTCGTCCGTCCATCTGGGGGGGGGGTCTTCCAACGCTGCGCTTTCCAGTGCAAGGTCGCCATTCAAGCACCTTGGGACCCCAACGTCTATCTTAAATGGTTATCTAAATGCAATAGTCGGGTTAACATTCCCAATGTGGACTAGATTAATCCAATACCAAATACCAATACCAATGTAAGGCCAATAAACCACCAATGGCCACCACCCGAGGCCCAGTGGCCACATAATTCAGCTTGCACCCGTTGCCGTTCGACAAGTAGGTAAATTGGATCAAATAATTGAAAGTCGACCAACACGTCACACGGCGAAGCGAGTTTGTAGGGCTCTTACGCACTGAAAACTGGTTTTAAAGCAATTAAATAGATATTGCCTTGCTTTAACGGTGAAGGAAAACATCGTAAATATAAATACGAAACTTTATAGAAATTGGTTTTATATCAATCGAATAAACTGGTGTTTATTCTAATGGTCGTGTGAAAAGTGGCGTATTTTGGAGAAACTTCGCGATTTTCTTGTATCGAGCCAAATTGTGCCAATCGTGTTTTGGCTCGCGTAATTCACTAAAGAATATCTTTAATTTTAATATTTAATATTAAAAATAAAGGAAACAAATTTGTAGTTTTTGAGGCCACAACTTGATTCTTTGAACATCCAAAATGTGTCTCAACACCGCTTTAGGTACGGTTTACTTAATGAAAAAAAGTATAAACGTGAAAAAAGTTAAAGTACTTACCTAATATATTAAATATGATATTAATAACGCCTCTAGAAAGCATTCTTCTCCTATTAATATAACTTTAGACGAAGTTATCACCAACTTAGTTTATTTATTAGCCGTACACAAGACAGTGCGTGGAGACCCCACGCTGAGCTATAAATCGACAAGTTTACTCGATCGTGTTATAAATCACGCAGATGTATTAGTTGTGCAATGAAAAATATAATAAAGCATAATATAATATGCCTGATAACGATTTATTAAGGCAGCTGATTTCGTAAAGTTTTGTAATGTTTGGACAGATACCTACCTGTTCTATTATATACTAGCTTATGCTCGCGACTTCGTCCGCGTGGACTACACACATTTCAAACCCCTATTTCACCCCTTTAGAAAACCTTCAATGAATCCATACTAATCCATACTTCCATACTAATATTATAAATGCGAAAATGTATCTGCCTGTCTGTCTGTCTGTCTGCTAGCTTTTCACGGCCCAACCGTTCAACCGATTTTGACAAAATTTGGTATACCTAGAGATAGCTTGCATCCCGGGGAAAGGATGCAAGCCTTTTATCCCGGAAAATCAAAGAGTTCCCACGGGATTTTTAAAAATCTAAATCCACGCGGACGAAGTCGCGGGCATCATCTAGTCAGTACCCTTATTATAAATGCGAAAGTGTGTTTGTTTGTTGGTTTGTCCTTCAATCACGTCGCAACGGTGCAACGGATTGACGTGATTTTTTGCATGGGCATAGATAAAGACCTGCAGAGTGACATAGACTACTTTTTATCCCGGAAAATAAAAGAGATCCCACAGGATTTTTAAAAACCTAAATCCACGCGGACGAAGTTGCGGGCATCATCTAGTTAAAAATAAATGTCAAATGAACTCATGATGATCATGATCATGATCAACCCGGCTCACTGCAGAGCACGGTTCTCCTCTCAGAGTGAGAAGGATTTGGCCATAGTGTACCACGCTGGCCATGTGCGGATTGGTAGACTTCACACACCTTTGAGAACATTATAGAGAACTCTCAGGCATGCAGGTTTCCTCACGATGTTTTTCCTTCACCGTTAAAGCGAGTGATATTTAATTATTTAAAACGCACATAACTCCGAAAAGTTAGAGGTGCGTGCCCGGGATCGAACCCCCGACCTCCGATTAGAAGGCGGACGTCATAACCTCTAGGCTATCACAGCTTAACAAATGAACTAGGTGGCTATCATTTGATGTTAGACACTGAGTTATCGAATCGGTAGGCAGGTGTCACCAAACAAACCAACACGAAGCCCATAAACGTGTCCCCTAATCCCATACCCTTTACGCTAACGTCCCAAAACTATCGTTTTCCATCCAAAAGAATCTCCTTCGTCAATTGGCCATTCATGAATATGTACACGCTGGAGCGCCCGCTGATTGGACCTAAATAATAAATTCAATTTGCTCCTTCAAATATTTTCCCTGATAACGTTTCTATATTTGGACGGGGTGGGAATAATGGTGTTATTTAGAAGCTTGCAATATGCTAAGATAGTAGGCTGCCAGCATTAACAAGTCAGAAGATGGTTGCGCTCCGATGTCGGACATGGGAGGTGTGGAGACTTACTTTACTTCATTTATGTTGAAAGTTGCGAAGCTGAAGTGCCAATGGGCAGGGTACATAGTTCGTAATCAAATATTTGAAAAGAGCAACCGCCGAGTTTCTTGCTGGTTCTTCTCGGCAGGAAAGGCATTCCGAACCAGTGGTAGATGCATCCGACTATTCGTAAGCACTTGTAAAAGTTTATACGAATAAAAAAGATTTTCATTTTCAATTTCATTTTCAATACCAATAGACGTTGGCGTCTCAAGGTGCTGGAAGGGCGACCTCGCACCGAAAGACGCAGTGTTGGAAGACCCCCCCACTAGGTGGACGGACGACATCAGACGAGTCGCAGGGAGCCGCTGGATTCAGGCGGGCGCGAGATCGTGGCGTGTGGAAGTCCCTTCAAGACACCTATGTCCAGTTGTGGACGTCTATCAGTTGATGATGATGATGATAATGTTGAAAATATACGACCTTGTACAAAGCAATATGTTGTATTTTCGACTGTAACAATAGGAAAATCTTCCTCCGATCGGGTTTCATGCTCGTGTTTCAACTATTGTATCTTGGAATTTGTCCAAATAAGGTTCTGGGGTCTTCGTTAGAGTGGGGGCTTCATTTTCTTAAGTAATTTTTCCAGCGCCGGGGTAAATAGTTGTAGCTGTTGGCTATGAATGTAGGTCACTGAGATCTTAATCTAATTTATTCAAAGTCAATTAAGTACTGCAATGAAATCCTACATCAATTAGATCACCTAATTACTGTACATGTATACAATACATATTACATACCAGGTTGTTTCTTCGTTCTTCTTCTTCCTTTTTCTGCAGAGCGCGCCTTAATAATGCCCTGATGCTCTTTTAATTTGGTGATAAAAGCAGCGCGCATAATTAGATTAAGATTGACTTATTGAATAGATTTAGAGATTGATAAAAAGTAGCCTATGTCCTTTCCCGGGATGTAAGCTAACTGTGTACCAAATTGCATCAAAATCAGTTGAACTGCTGGGCTGTGAAAAGCTAGTAGACAGACAGACACATTTTCGCATTTCTAATATTACTAAGGATTTTTTAGTATTACGGAAGTCTCCACACCGTCGACAGAACAATTTTTACGACATAGCGAAGGCGCGCGCCGCCGCGTAGTGGCCTCTTACAATTTTCGCGGGCTTCTGGCGCGCCTGTTAAAAACACAATGAATAATTATTGGGGTTTGTTTCTTCGCCTTTTTCTGCAGAGCGCGCTTTAATAATGCCCTGATGCTCTTTTAATTTGGTGATAAAAGCAGCGCGCATAATTAGATTAAGATTGACTTATTGAATAGAACTTTAAATAATGATTTTAAGCTTGTTTCGTGACTAAAACATGTTTATTTATAACATTTTGTACTATTTGCAAGTGTTTCAATTGACCCCAGGCACTGTTTCAACCGACCTTGGCATGGGGACGGTTGAAACAATTTACTATTTTTTTTAATTTGATATTAACCATAAAATACAAAACAGTGATCTCAAAGAACATTGCTCATTAGTAGACAGATAAAATGGTCTTTTATTTAATATATTTCCGTCATGTCTTGCTTATCTAATCCCGATGCAATTGACGATAAACGCTAAAATGTTTCAACCGTACCCAGTCTAACCCTAGTCTATCACTCATCGGTCTTTAACTAGGTATCATCATCATCATCATCATCATCAAACGATAGACGTTCACAGCTGGCCATCTCTTGTAGGTACTTCCACACGCCACAGTCTTGCGCCGCCTGAATTCAGCGGCAAAAATCACGTCAATACATTACTCCGTTGCAGCATGATTGAAAGACAAACAAACACACTTTTACATTTATAATATTAAGTAATATTAAGTGGGATGATAAAAAAAAATCACAACTCTAATTCCCATTAATTTAACACCACAATCTTCTTCAACAAAAACAAGATGGCAGAAATAAATCGAACTTCACGCTCCGGAAGTCCGTAATAAAGAAAGTACATTACGAACAAAAAACCAGTAAATAACGGAAGGCACATACCTATAAAAACAAACACTGCAAATTTATAGCCTCTTAAGCATGCTCTAAGAAAAACTCCGGAATCATTCAAGCCGGGAGATTCAAGGGTGAATCTAATAATTCCTCTCGAGAAAGAAATGTTTTGTAGGGGTGAAACCCTTTAGGTCTGGCTAAGAAGTTTAATGAATTATAGTTTACTAGCTTATGCTCGCGACTTCATCCGCGTGGACTACACAAATTTCAAACTATTATTTCGCTGTTGATTTTCCTATAAAAAAAAAAAACAAAAAAAATAAAAAAAAAAATAAAAAATAAATAAAAAAAAAACCCCTATTTCACCCCCTTAGGGGTTGATTTTTAGTGGATGTCTGCGTCATAATAGCTATCTGCATGCCAAATTTCAGCCCGATCCATCCAGTAGTTTGAGCTGTGCGTTGATAGATCAGTCAGTCGCCTTTTCCTTATTTAGATTCCATGCTCATTGCCACTTTAGGCATATCCATCTTACATCTTTGTCTCATTTCCTCAAGATGGGTTCAGCGATTTCACCGTGAAAAGGTACCTATCAGACAGACCAACTTTTGTATTCTTAATTATTATTAGTATGGATAGCATGGATTACCTCGAGGGGTGTTTTTTATTTCCCTTCGATTTTCCATTAGGCAAGACAATGTTACTTGCACTTTGGAGTTTGAAGTTTATTTATATCGACGCTTCTTTAAATGTTGCAGAACTTGGATTTTATAACAATTAAGTAGCTTACCTACTTAATTGTTATTTTGTTGTTTGTTGGAATACTATTTATAATAAAATATAATATTTTTTGGCTATTTACGAATTAAAATGTTTGGAATAACAACTCTACGTACCTACTACATCATCATCATTATAATCAACCCATCGCCGGCTCACTACAGAGCACGGGTCTCCTCTCAGAGTGAAAGGGTTTTGGCCACAGTCTGCACACAACTTTGAGAACATTATAAAGAACTCTCAGGTATGCAGGTTTCCTCATGATGTTTTCTTTCACCGTCAAAGCAAGTGATATTTAATTACTTAAAACGCAGTATAATTCCGAAAAGTTAGTAAATATTTAATGTCACTAATTTTATCAAGACTATGTGCACGTTGTTAGGTATATCATAATATATTGCATGCTGATAGGCAGAATTTGGCTGTACCTTTTTGTTTTTGTAACATCTCCACTGTGCTTGTTGTACCAGTTGTACCTAACTGTTAATCTGTCTGATTCAAAACCAAGCCCGTGGAGGTTTCTCAGTTAAGTTAGAACTTGGCATTATGTCAGTAAAATGCTAATAATAAATACGTGGTGTACTTTAAAAGACAGTCAACAGACCTGCTTTATGAAGCCATAAGCAAATGGATACCACAAAAAGTTCCGCCCTTCAACTCCGCCGGCTTATCAACTTATCATTCCCTATCTCAATGCGCTAGAACAAAAAGTGGAAAGCAAATAGCTCTTTACGGCATGAGAACACCGCCATGTTGACAGCTTGCTGTGAGACAAGCCGCTGTTTGAACATTTTGAAACTGGCTCAAGCTTCTGTGGACCTACTGTTAAGGTATGATTCCGAACCACGCTGCGCGCAGCAGCGCTGCCGCAACAGTGCTGTCACCAGCTGTCACAGTCCTGTCACGGCACTACTGGTCCCCATACAATCTCTATCAGCTTATAATATGATATTACATTATATTCAGAGCTTGCTGCCTAGCTTGGAATGTAATCCATACTTCCATACTAATATTATAAATGCGAAAGTGTGTCTGTCTGTCTGTCTGCTAGCCTTTCACGGCCCATCCGTTTAACCGATTTTGACGAAATTTGGTACAGAGATAGCTTGCATCCCGGAGAAGGACATAGGCTACTTTTCATCCCGGAATATCAAAGAGTTCCCACGGGATTTTAAAAAACCGTAATCCAGGCGGACGAAGTCGCGGGCATCATCTAGTGTCATATAAGCTTATAGAGATTGTATGGGGACCAGTAGTGCCGCGACAGGACTGTGACAGCTGGTGACAGCACTGTTGCGGCAGTGCTGCTGCGTGCAGCGTGGTTCGGAATCATACCTTTACTGTCTACATACACGTGTTTTTTTAATAGCGAAAGTCAGCAAACTAGCTGGCGGGTCACCTAATGTTAAGTGAGCCGCCCATGAACATTTGCAGCACCAGAGGAACCGCTGATGCGTTGCCGGCCTTTTCGGAATTTGTTGGTCCGCCCCTTGAATAACCCCATGTTGTAATCTAAAGGGAACACCGCCGAAGGGAGTTGATTGAGTTTGCACGCACATTATTTTTTAACTAGCCGAAGCCCGCGACTTCGTCCGCGTGGACTAACTACAACAAACTCCTGTTTTACCCTCTAAGGGGTTGAATTTTTGAAAATCCTTTCTTAGTGGATGTCTACGTCTTTATAGCTATCTGCATGCCTTTCATTCAACCCGATCCGTCCGATAGTTCGAGCTGAGCGTTGATAGATCAGTCAGTCAGTCAGACCTTTTCCTTTTAAATGCTAAGCAGACTAGCCGATGCTTGCGACTTCGTCTGCATGGATTTACTATCATAAAAGACCATACAATTTTTGAAAAATTACAACATTGGTAACCTAACCAATCGATAGATTTCATATAGGATTGATTATAAATATTAATTTCGGCCAATCCATACTTCCATACTAATATTATAAATGGGAAAGTGTGTCTGTCTGTATGTCCGTCGTCTATCTGCTTGTCTGTCTGTCTGCTAATATAAATGGAAAAGTGTGTCTGTCTGTCTGTCTGCCTGCTAGTTTTTCACGGCCCATCCCCTTAACTTATTTCCATGAAACTTGGTACAGAGATAGCTTACATCCTGGGGAAAGAGATAGGCTACTTTTGATCCAGGAAAATCAAAAAGTTCCAACGGGATTTAAAAAAAACCTTAACTCACGCAGAGTCATCTAGAAATCTATAAAAAAACAGACCAAATCTGAGACCTCTATCTTACAAAGTCCTCCCACTTTATAAGACAGTACCATCATGATTCTTTCGCAAATATTTTTCACAATACAACACAATAACTCAGAATCTTTACGCGTCATAAAAATGGGGCCACAAATCAAAAATCCCGGTGCCTATACACGTCTTCCCCACCATTTCTTAATCCATCTGCACTCGTCACAAATCAACAAGACGCATGCTTTCCGGCCGGGACTCGAACCTAATGGCGTCGGATTTATTGACTACATAAACACGGCTATGTTGTTAGCTTAACAGGGTCTGAGGCATACGGGTTGTCTTTAAGGAAAATTATCCTTACAGGATGGTTGGTCGCTCTCTCGAAGTTAGTTTTCTGAAGTTTTCACTCCTACCGCCTCCTGTGAACTGCATAGGTACATGTTTTTAATTTCTTATGCCCGCGCCTTCATCGACATGGACTACATTTTTAAACCCCTATTTTACCCCCTCAGGGGTTGTATTTTCAAAAACCCTTTCTTAGCGAATGTCTACGTCC